>NC_064627.1:360215792-360527340 GCF_023864275.1 Schistocerca cancellata | reverse complement strand
ATAACAAATGAGCAGCTCAAGAGATTATAGACGAAACCACTCGTCCAATTGAATAGTTGTTACAACGGCCTGCTCAACTGCTATTTCCTGGAAAAATGGCACCTGGTACACATCACTCCTATTCCAAAACCTAGGAAAGACTTAATTCAACCTGCCAATCACAGACCGATCAGTTTACTGAGCAATCCAGGAAAAATTTGGAAATGATCATTAAGGAAAGACTACAAGACGTTTTAGTTGCAGATGGGATTACCTAACCAGAACAATATGTGTTTCAGTGGAAGATTTCTGCATAGCTCGAAGTACTGAGAATTACAGAACATATCACACAGAATTTCAGTATGACAAATCGGTTCACTGTTGTTTTTCTAAACGTTGAATGGGCCTATGATAAGGTCTGGCGTGAGAACTTTTTATGGGAAATGAGAGACCAAACGGCAGCCCCAGACGACTATATTAAACTCATAGCCAGGTTTCTTTCCAACAGAAAAATGCGAGTGCGAACTGAAGGCATCAGATCGTACATCAAACTCATAGAGGCTGAAATTCTACAAGGCTCGGCCTTGTCATCACTCCTGTTCACGATCTACCTCAACAACACGCCAACGATTGCAATCGTTCAACTGGCATATTTCGCTGACAACACTGCATACTTCACGAGTGGACGCCAACATCAGAACACTACAGACACAACTGAACCTCACCACAGAGTGGTGCACACATAACAAGATTAAAATTAAACCATGCAAAACTACAGCAATAAACTTTAGCAAAAAAATCCACAACTTGAGGGAAAACTTACTATCCAAGAGCAAGAGGTACTATGGGCTCAGTTGCCAAGTATCTAGGAGTCATAGCCACGTACAAAACTTAAAACTTAAGGCCTGTGGCAAGGCGTGGGAACTGATGCCACAATTCCACAGTAGTGAGTTCAGAATCTCAAGAAAAGTTATACTCCATGAAGCAGCTGTGCTATCAAAAAATCTTTACAGGATTACATCTCACTTGCAAGAGCCAAACACAGCACATTCAGGTATTATAAAACAAAGTCCTTCAGTGAATACTTTGGGCTTCATGATACATGCACATCCAGATGCTGGATAAAGAGCTCAATATGGAACCTGTCGTAGAAATTATCAAACTCATGTCCACAAAAATTCATGAGAAATTAGACCAACTCAGACATGTCATACATCACATCTGAGAAGTGAAAAAACCACTCTCGAAATGGCGAAAATGAAGTTACATGATATCATCTGTCTTAAAAGAAGTCAAAGTATACAGAATAACAGAGGTGACGTCATGAATGAATCATAAAGTCCAATTTAGCAAAATTACACTGGCTATCACATCATGATAAGTCATCAACACGCCAGGGAGTACATTACTTTAGTACTTGTTCTATAGATCATTAATACGACATTTCGTAATGTTGTGGACTGTGTCAATCGAAAATAAGTTTTCATTACACAATATTATAGTTTTTTTTTTTTTTTTTACATTTACTACTTCATATCTAAAAATTCATCTATTGAGTCAAAGGATTTATCATTTAGAAATTCTTTTAAATTGTTTTCGGGCTTTTGTTGTCAATCTATCAGACTTTTAATGCTATTTGGCAAATGACCAAAGATTTTTGTGTCAGCATAATTCACGCCTTTCTATGCAAAAGTCAGATTTAACCGAGAATAGTGAAGATCATGCCTTGTTCTAGTGTTGAAGCTATGCACTTCGCTATTATTTTTGAATTGGGATGAGTTATTAATGAAAAATTTCATAAATGAATTTATGCATTGCAAAGATACTGTGACTATCACAAGTTCCTTAAATAAATGTCTGCAAGGTGATCTTTGGTAGCCTCCAGCTAATATTCTGATTACACGCTTTTGTGCAATGAATACTTTTCCTCGATAAATTACACAAAATATGATGCCATATGAAAGCAGTGAATGAAAATAGGCATAGTAAATTTGCAGTAACCCTAATAGCATCAGTAGCCATATCTAACCGTTTCAGCAGGTCATCAGTGTGTTTCTTCAAATTTAATTTCTCATCAGGGCACACACCCAGAAATTTTAAATATTCTGACTTAGCAACAGACTTTTGTCCAAAGTCTATATTTATCAATGGGGTTATACTGAGTTTTCTCAAAATTTAGCGAGAGTCCCACTTAATAACTTTTTGATAGATATTGTTTATAATTTCCTCAAATAATTCTTGATTGTTGAGTGTGATTACTATACTTGCATCATCAGCAAAAAGAATGAGTCTTGCATCTTCATGAATATAGGGTGATATATATATATATATATATATATATATATATATATATATATATATATATATATATATATATATACAACAAGGGACCCAAGACTGAACTCTGTGGATCACTATTCTTGATACCTCCCCAGTTAGAGGACTCTGCTGAGTTTTGCAGACTATGTGAACTCTGTACTGTTAATTTCAGCCTTCTGCATTCTTCCAGTTATATATGAATTAAACCATTTGTGCACTATCCCACACAATACTTAAGTTTACCTAGAAGAATTTCATGATTCACACAGTAAGAGCCTTTGAAAGATCACAAAATTTCCAATAGCTGGTGTTCAGTTATTCAGAGCATTTAATATTTGATCAGTGAAAGCGTATATAGCATTTTGTGTTGAAAAGTCTTTCTGGAAACCAAACTGACATTTTGTTAGTACTTCATTTGTACAAATATGTGAATATGCACTTGAATGCACTACTTCTTTAAGAATTTTGGAAATTCCATCAGAAGTGAGATTGGGTGGTAATTGTTAGCATCTGAGGTATTCCCTTTTTTATGCAATGGCTTAACAATAGCATATTTCAGTCTATCTGGTAAAATGCCCTGTTTCAGTGAGATACTACATATGTGGCTCACAATCCTACTTATCTTTTGACAACAAACTTTCAGTACTCTGTTGGAAATGCCATCAAGTCCATATGAGTTTTTACTTTTGCATGATTTCAATAGGAGAGGTGGGTTGAATTTCAATTTTATCAGATTGCTAGGTACTGCCACAGTTGCAAAATACTAACACGAATTCTTTACAGACGAATGGAAAAACTAGTAGAAGTCGATCTCGGGGAAGATCAGTTTGGATTCCGTAGAAATACTGGAATACGTGAGGCAATACTGACCTTACGACTTATCTTAGAAGAAAGATTAAGGACAGACAAACCTACGTTTCTAGCATTTGTAGACTTAGAGAAAGCTTTTGACAATGTTGACTGGAATACTCTCTTTCAAATTCTGAAGGTGGCAGGGGTAAAATACAGGGAGCGAAAGGCTATTTACAATTTGTACAGAAACCAGATGGCAGTTATAAGAGTCGAGGGGCATGAAAGGGAAGCAGTGGTTGGGAAGGGAGTAAGACAGGGTTGTAGCCTCTCCCCGATGTTATTCAATCTGTATATTGAGCAAGCAGTAAAGGAAACAAAAGAAAAATTCGGAGTAGGTATTAAAATCCATGGAGAAGAAATAAAAACGTTGAGGTTCGCCGATGACATTGTAATTCTGTCGGAGACAGCAATGGACTTGGAAGAGCAGTTGAACGGAATGCATGGTGTCTTGAAGCGAGGATATAAGATGAACATCAACAAAAGCAAAACGAGGATAATGGAATGTAGTCGAATTAAGTCGGGTGATGTTGAGGGTATTAGATTAGGAAATGAGACACTTAAAGTAGTAAAGGAGGTTTGCTATTTGGGGAGCAAAATAACTGATGATGGTCGAAGTAGAGAGGATATAAAATGTAGACTGGCAATGGCAAGGAAAGCGTTTCTAAAGAAGAGAAATTTGTTAACATCGAGTATAGATTTAAGTGTCAGGAAGTCTTTTCTGAAAGTATATGTATGGAGTGTAGCCATGTATGGAAGTGAAACATGGACAGTAAATAGTTTGGACAAGAAGAGAATAGAAGCTTTCGAAATGTGGTGCTACAGAAGAATGCTGAAGATTAGATGGGTAGATCACATAACTAACGAGGAAGTATTGAATAGGATTGGGGAAAAGAGAAGTTTGTGGCACAACTTGACCAGAAGAAGGGATCGGTTGGTAGGACATGTTCTGAGGCATCAAGGGATCACCAATTTAGTATTGGAGGGCAGCGTGGAGGGTAAAAATCGTAGGGGGAGACCTAGAGATGAATACACTAAGCAGATTCAGAAGGATGTAGGTTGCAGTAGGTACTGGGAGATGAAGAAGCTTGCACAGGATAGAGTAGCATGGAGAGCTGCATCAAACCAGTCTCAGGACTGAAGACCACAACAACAACAACAGGTACTGCCTCTTCCACATACAGCCTTGCATTTCCTAATGAATAGCTGAATCTTACTTTTTCTACAACACTTAAAAATGATTATTAAAAATATTTTCTGCTTCTGACTTTTTGTTAACAAACTTTTCACTAAGTTTGATACAAATACAATCTTCCTGTGCTCTCAGTGGCCCTGTTTCTCTTTTAATATTTCCACTTGTTTTAATTTTATTATCAGAGGGGCTAATCTCAGACATAATGCACATAGAATGAGGTTTTTACTCTGCAGCAGAATGTGCGCTGATAAGAAACTTCCTGGCAGATTAAAACTGTGTGCCCAACCGAGACTCGAACTCGGGACCTTTGCCTTTTGCAGGCAAGTGCTCTACCATCTGAGCTACCGAAGCACGACTCATGCCCGGTACTCACAGCTTTACTTCTGCCAGCTGTGAGCACTGGGCGTGAGTTGTGCTTCTGTGGCTCAGATGGTAGAGCACTTGCCCGTGAAAGGCAAAGGTCCCGAGTTCGAGTCTCGGTCGGGCACACAGTTTTAATCTTCCAGGAAGTTTCATAATGCACATACTTCTGGACTTTTCAATAACTTTTCTTAATACAGAGCAGTAGTTTCTATAATGTTGGACTGTTTCTGGATCATTACTCCTTCTAGCTATAAGATACATTTCCTTTTTCTGTTTACAGGACATTTTTATCCGTTTAGGAAGCCAAGGCTTTCCAGATGGTTTCTTACCATTATATTTCACTGTGTTCTCGGAGAAACTGTCTTCAAATACACTCATAAAGGTGTCATGAAATAGGTTAAATTTTAAATTAGCATCAGGCTTCCTGTACACTTCATCCCAGTCTAACTGTTGCAAGATAAAATTTATAATTGTTACATCGTTAATTGATCACACAATTTTGGAGGACTGTTTTGCATTACTGTATGGAGCTATGTCATATACTGTAACTAGCTGTGCGTCATGATCAGAGGGACCATTCTTAACATGACAGTTTTTGTTAATTATATTTATCTAGGTCTTATCATTGTGGTGCTTTCCTGTACCACCCAAGCAGGAAACTCAATAACTGATGTCAAATTGAAAGAACCAAGTAATACTTCAATACTTCTATCAGACTCCTTCAAAACATCTACGTTGAAATCCCCAAATACAATAATTTGCTTCTCTTTGTCTGACAGAGAGCACAAAAAAGAATCCAAGTTTTTCAAAAATAGTTGATAATTTCCCAATGGGGACCTATACACAGCTACAATTATAAAAGTAGTATTACTTAGTTTAGGTTCAGATGAGCATGCTTCTATGTGTTGCTCTACAGAAAATTTTTTAGTTTCTAAATTTTTCTCACTGGGATAAATTTTAACATACATGGCAACTCCTTCTCTGTCCATAGTGTCTCTACTTACATGCGCTGAAAGCTTATAGCCATCTATATTTACTTTTTCCATTACTGTGACTATATGACGTTCAGACAGGCATAGTACATCTATTGCACCCTCAGTTTCTAAATCTTTTAAACAAACAAGAAGCTCATCTACTTTGTTTTCTATTTCCCTGATACTCTGATGCAATGTACTAACATTATTTTTCACTGTACTTTTATGATAATCTTGTGATATTTTAACCTCTGTAGTACCTGCCTGTCTGCAGCTTCTCATTAAGCTTAATTTCATTCAGTGTTAAATCATTGGACAGTGACCTTAGCCTAAAAAAGATTTTCTGTGGTTCCCTTAAAGAGTCTGCTATCGACCCAGCCAATTGACCATTCCCTTTCCTGCGGAGATACAGGCCATGCCTTGTGAAGTCCCACCTACCTATAGCACCAACAGGAATTAAAGCTATGCCTGACAGTATATTCACACTGTCTGTCATGTCAAGTCAATTCGCCTAATCCAGTACCAGAATATTAACAGTGAGGTTGCGATCTATCATCTATGACACACAAAGTCAGAGTATAGTATCAGAATTGAGGAAAGAACCGCAATACAGTTTATTAATAGGTTATTAATGTCCAATGCAAAATTCATAGTGTATGTCTTTGAACAATTTTGTATGGTAGAGTGCTCAGAAGTGAAACAGCAATTCAAAACATCTACACTTACTTGCTAGCGAAAATATGTATGTATAAACACATCAAACAATATTTATAATAGTGTAAACAGAGTATGTTTACCTTATCCATGATGGTTTTTCCTTATGTGTCTAGTAACATCATAAACAATTATATTTTACTCCATCATAAGAGCTGGTATATTTACTTAAAATCTTGTTTAATGATGACTGCTTCATCAGCTTATATTCTTATTTATATACAGTGGTGTGTGTCAGCTCTGTTTTGTTGTTGTTAAATCTAAATAATTTTTCGCTTTCAGATGTCTGACATCTTTTGCGGAAGAACACTCAATGGAAAACGTCATCATAGAACATCGCCATTTTTTCAAGAAAACAAACGCGATAATAATAAAAAAGAGGTTTAGAAGACAGAGAAGCACAAAATCTACTACCACTACACGACGAGTGCGGCAAAAATACACTCCTGGAAATGGAAAAAAAACACATTGACACCGGTGTGTCAGACCCACCATACTTGCTCCGGACACTGCGAGAGGGCTGTACAAGCAATGATCACACGCACGGCACAGCGGACACACCAGGAACCGCGGTGTTGGCCGTCGAATGGCGCTAGCTGCGCAGCATTTGTGCACCGCCGCCGTCAGTGTCAGCCAGTTTGCCGTGGCATACGGAGCTCCATCGCAGTCTTTAACACTGGTAGCATGCCGCGACAGCGTGGATGTGAACCGTATGTGCAGTTGACGGACTTTGAGCGAGGGCGTATAGTGGGCATGCGGGAGGCCGGGTGGACGTACCGCCGAATTGCTCAACACGTGGGGCGTGAGGTCTCCACAGTACATCGATGTTGTCGCCAGTGGTCGGTGGAAGGTGGACGCGCCCGTCGACCTGGGACCGGACCGCAGCGACGCACGGATGCACGCCAAGACCGTAGGATCCTACGCAGTGCCGTAGGGGACCGCACTGCCACTTCCCAGCAAATTAGGGACACTGTTGCTCCTGGGGTATCGGCGAGGACCATTCGCAACCGTCTCCATGAAGCTGGGCTATGGTCCCGCACACCGTTAGGCCGTCTTCCGCTCACGCCCCAACATCGTGCAGCCCGCCTCCAGTGGTGTCGCGACAGGCGTGAATGGAGGGACGAATGGAGACGTGTCGTCTTCAGCGATGAGAGTCGCTTCTGCCTTGGTGCCAATGATGGTCGTATGCGTGTTTGGCGCCGTGCAGGTGAGCGCCACAATCAGGACTGCATACGACCGAGGCACACAGGGCCAACACCCGGCATCATGGTGTGGGGAGCGATCTCCTACACTGGCCGTACACCACTGGTGATCGTCGAGGGGACACTGAATAGTGCACGGTACATCCAAACCATCATCGAACCCATCGTTCTACCATTCCTAGACCGGCAAGGGAACTTGCTGTTCCATCAGGACAATGCACGTCCGCATGTATCCCGTGCCACCCAACGTGCTCTAGAAGGTGTAAGTCAACTACCCTGGCCAGCAAGATCTCCGGATCTGTCCCCCATTGAGCATGTTTGGGACTGGATGAAGCGTCATCTCACGCGGTCTGCACGTCCAGCACGAACGCTGGTCCAACTGAGGCGCCAGGTGGAAATGGCATGGCAAGCCGTTCCACAGGACTACATCCAGCATCTCTACGATCGTCTCCATGGGAGAATAGCAGCCTGCATTGCTGCGAAAGGTGGATATACACTGTACTAGTGCCGACATTGTGCATGCTCTGTTGCCTGTGTCTATGTGCCTGTGGTTCTGTCAGTGTGATCATGTGATGTATCTGACCCCAGGAATGTGTCAATAAAGTTTCCCCTTCCTGGGACAATGAATTCACGGTGTTCTTATTTCAATTTCCAGGAGTGTAGGTTAACGTCCAATAATAGCAGTTCTTCTTAAGGAACTCTGATGTAACGTGATATGACGGTCCGTTGACGGCCCCTATGAACGCCACCATTAGAAATTTATTGTGACGCGTTTTGATGTGACGTGACATATGGGGAGTGTGAATGGGCCTTTATGAAAGGCTCACACTAGATGTCAAAGGAACAGCAGGTGACGTCACCATCAAATGGTGTGCATTCACACTAGAACGAATGTCAAGACGTCAGTTCGCTTACCCCGGTAGAAAGACTGATCCACATGCAATGATCTGTCTGTGCAGACGACTATGCATGCAATGAATCTTCGCTGAAGTCAGGTGTCCACACTACACAGTTCCAGTCTACTGTTGGTGTGTCATCTGTCGATCTAGGATAGAACTTTCACTGGCAAGCGACAATCTTCTCGAAAACTGTGATGTATATTTCAAATTGGATTTCCAGTGGCATGAATTACTCACATGTGTGTCCCCCCACCACTGCATTTAAGACCAAGTTAACGTTTCCACACGCTTAAGTTGGAAACGCTGCTTACGCGATTTTCAAGATGGCGAGAAGAGAAGTTTGTCATACTGGAGTTAATACGGCTGCACAACTTTTAGTGGAAGAGTTTATACCATAAGACTTAGAGTGATGTCAATGAAGAAAAAAGGGTCACACAAATGATGGGTATGGAAAGAGAGTATCTTGCAGGGATCGTTTGGGGTCACCCAGTACACTAATAAAGGAACTATTTGCTGGGGACGAATTCCGTTCGAAATTTTTTCTCAAACCAGTAAAATTAATTCTGAAATCCTTTAGAGCTACATTCCTAACTCTGTGCATAAGTGTATTACACATATGCGAGATTCTAGCTCACATTAAATTACAAGTAATATCATGATATGTGGCAAGTGGCGACCCTTTGTCATTTCTGCAATACACATATCACATTACAAAGAGTAATAATTCTATATTTTCATGTGAAGTACTGGATGTTGTCTGTAGCAAAACTTAAGGTATATTAGAAAATAATGTTTTATCTTAACAGTTCAAATTTGTTTTTATTTTAAGAGTTTGTCAATGTTCTGAAAGGTTACAGGTGCTGTAAATATAACATTTTCTTTACTCAGTTTAGTAATTAATCTTGTAACCAAAATTAGTACTACTGTGCAGAACAACCACTATTCAGTATTGCATCAACTCAAACACTGTTGTACTTGCATATAATTTTTATTAGGAGCAAAAGTAGCTTTAAATCTCTAAGAGCACAAATAAATATTGTATTTCCACACTACTGTTATATTTAGATTCAGTGACTATAGCAAAAAAATCTTTGTACTGAAATTAAAAATATCTTTACTATAGCGAATGTTGTAAAGTAATATGAGCCTCAGAAAGTCTACACTTTCAGTTACATCTCTTTCTGAATTCACTTCAAATGATTCTGTGTTACTTTATTACAAACAAGTGATTATAAGAATTGCTTGATGCCACAACTATATTCCATTGCACAATTTAAAAACATTTTATCACTTTATGAAATATTTTTTGCTTAAATGAAGACTAAGCCTATTATTTTGTCATGATGTTAACTATTCATCTTCATAAAGAAACTGTTCAAGAGCTGTCCTGTTGAATGAATTAAAGCCCCTTTTATGCTATTTTCTTCCCTTAATTGACTACGCAAGGCTAGTGAGTAATGTACACTTCACGAGACTTGGTGCACAGGTGACATCATTTTGACATTTCTTGCATTTATTGAAGACCGCAGGAATTGCTATCGACTTCCATTAACGTATGATGTGAGGTGCATGGGAGTATCATATTGGTTTCCAGAGTTGATAGTTTTCATATTGTAACTTGTATACTATGAAAGTATGCCAATTCAAGGCAACAGCACGTAAAAGATTTACAAAAATTGAGAGGTGGCAGAAGCCCCCTCTCATATTTCTATCTTACTCTGAGTAATTCGATTTTCCTCTCTAATTGCATGCGGTGAAAAGTTGCTATTCTTTCACACGCAGACATCCCATGTAGCGTCTCTCGTTACCCGGGTGGTCCGGTGACAGGCGAGTTCCGCTGAGCTTGAAAGGGTTAAGCTGACGGGTGTGAGGGAGTCGAGTGGATGCTTTCCAGAAGCTGACAATGTCATAAGAGTGGGAGCGACACTCCCAGACGCGCCTGAAGGGGCGGCTGGGCTAGAGATTCCGTTACTTCGCAGAAACTTAGTGAAAACCGCTTCTGGCGGGCTACCAGCGAGGCGTGGGAATGACTTGTGTTCCCAGGCAGTCTTGCCGGGCAAATTCCCGCGTTTTCTGCAAAATCGTAACTGTGATTGGCTTGCTCAGGGCATAGCTCCGTGACGTAGCAAAATCGGCGCAGAAATTGGCGCCAAGAATCTCCATTGGTGGAATAGTAGTGCTTCGGCAATAGAGTGGAATTTTCCGCCGGTTTTCGAGTTGCTGATTGGAATGTTTAACCACGGCCACTGTCGTGGGGGCGAGAATGTTCTGTGTTCGGCTTGTACGGGTGCTCCTGAGAGAGTCGGCTCTCGCCTTTTGGTCGGAGTAGGTTACAAGACTAAGCTCTCGCTGCTCTGGACAGCCTGCTTTCTGTTGGCTGTCTAATATACTTTTATTTGATTGTAACTGTTTGACGAAGTTGCGGAAGTTTCGACTTCAACATAACTTTCCGAGTACAGTTGGCAATTGAGCGTTCTGCGTACAAGCGGCCTATGTTGTCTGTCTTGAGCAGTTTTGGCTAAAGTTGACTGTATCGGAGTTACTGTGTGACTTCGCTTGTTAAAATCAATCACTGTACCGTCAGTGATTGTGTGACGAGCCCTCTTCGTCTCCCTCAGAGGCGCATTTGTGTTGATAGGAAGTCTTTAGTCTGGAACAACCAGACCAGGATAATTTGTTTCGGGCTATACTCGCGACATTATCATCACTACGATGGGACGTAGAAGCAACCAGCCATCGCTTCCGGTACGCTAGATAGTGTCCTTGCAGTTAAGAAGACAGCTTGGTAATGTATGTCCGCAGCATCGGAAGATTAGGGAACTTGTTCTGTGATAATCAGAGCTCAGCAGAGCGCGTCTGTTCCCATCTTTTCTTATGTGGTTCTGTCTTGGAAGTTCATTGTCAGAGTTCTCAATATTGTAGCAGCAATTAATGTTGGGTTGGCTGGGTGTTTCTCTTAAGATTTGAGTTGCAAGGGATTGGCTCCACATACCAGTTTGTCATAAGTGTCACAATCTAGTTTATGGACAACTTCACCTTCACAGCATTTATTTGAGTATCCAATTTGATCCAATTTGATGTATTGTAAATGTTTCATGTGTTTTGTTTATGATTTTGAGTTTAGTCATAATAAATCAAATTGTTATTTTGGACAGAACTTTCATTCTGTTAATCAGTAGAGCAACCCTTTCATTTCTCACTACGTTACTGAAACTTTCCTTTATTTAATTAATGTCTATCAATTTAAATTATTGCAGGTGCCAAACTCTTTTCTACTCCACTTGCAGGGTCGATTACAGTCAGTTCACGTTTCTTCTTAATCCATGTGCAACAGCAAAAGTAGGAGTTAGAAAAGGGGGGGGGGGGGCATAGAGCATCATTTTCGTATGAAGATTCGAGAAGAATTTAGTGTTAAATACACTGCTAGCCCAGGCACCTCGCAAAATGCGTCATTCTTCTCACGATCTGTTATAACTAAACGTCACATTATGATCCACTGAGAGTTAAAGCTTAAACAATACGTAATCTGTAGCACAAAGGCCAAAATTTCGCATGTTCATTGTGGTGTTGAGCTATAGGGATATCAAGCATGTAGTTACAAAGTAAAGTAGCTAAGTAACTGTTATGTCTCCCGCAATGTCTTCACGTTGTTAAAATGTTATTGGACTTACTTATTAATGTACACTATGTGATCAAAAGTATCTGGACACCCCCAAAAACATGCGTTTTTAATATTAGGTGCATTGTACTGCCACCTACTGTCAGGTACTCCATACCAGCGACCTCAATAGTCATTAGACATTGTGAGAGAGCACAATGGGGCCCTCTGCAGAACTCACGGACTTTGAACGTGGTCAGGTGATACGATGTGATTTGTGTCATACATCTGTACGCAAGATTTCCACACTCTTAAAAATCCCTAGGTCCACTGTTTCCAATGTAATAGTGAAGTGGAAATGTGAAGGGACACATACAGTACAAAACGGTACAGGCAGATCTCGTCTTTTGACTGACAGAGACTGCTGACACACCAGCTGCGGTGGCCGAGCGGTTCTAGGCGCTTCAGTCCAGAACTGCGCGACTGCTACGGTCGTAGGTTCGAATCCTGCCTCGGGCATGGATGTGTGTGATGTCCTTAGGTTAGTTAGGTTTAAGTAGTTCTAAGTTCTAGGGGACTGATGACCTCAGATGTTAAGTCCCATAGTGCTTCAGAGCCATTTGAACCATTTTTTAGGCTGCTGACAGTTGAAGATGGTCGTAATCTGTAATAGGTAGACATCTACCCAGACCATCACACAAGAATTCCAGACTGCATCAGGATCAAGTACTATGACCGTTAGGAGGGAGGTGAGAAAACTTCATTTTCATGGTCGAGTGGCTGTTCAAAAGCCACACATCACGCAGGTAAATGCCAAACGACGCCTCGCTTGGTGTAAGAAGCGTAAACATTGGGCGATTGAACAGTGGAAAAACGTTGTGTGGAGTGACGAATCACGGTACACAATGTGGCGATCCGATGGCAGGGTGTGGGTACGATGAATGCCTGGTGAATGTCATCTGCCAGCGTATGTAGTGCCAACAGTAAAATTCGGAGGATGTAATGGTGTGGTCGTGTTTTTCATGGAGGGGGCTTGCACCTCTTGTTGTTTTGCGTGGCACTATCACAGCACATGTCTACGTTGATGTTTTAACCACCTTCTTGCTTCCCACTGTTGACGAGCAATTCGGGTATGGCGATTGCATCTTTCAACACGATCGAGCACCTGTTCATAATGCATGGCCTGTGACGGAGTGTTTACACGACAACAACATCCCTATAGTGGACTGGCCTGCACAGAGTCCTTACCTGAATCCTACAGAACCCTATGGGATGTTTTGGAACACCGACTTCTTGCCAGGCCTCACCGATCGACATCGATGCCTCTCCTCAGAGCAGCACTCCTTGAAGAATGGGATGCCATTCCCAAAGAAACCTTCCAGCACCTGATTGAACGTATGCCTGAGAGAGCGGAAGCTGTCATCAAGCATAAGGGTGGGCCCACACCACACTGAATTCCAGCGTTACCGATGGAGGGTGCCACGAACTTGTAAGTCGTTTTCAGCCAGGTTTCCGGATACTTTTGATCACATAGTGTAATAGAAGTATGTTCTGTATATTTGATGTTATGTACATATAAGAGAGGTCTCTCTCTCTCTCTCTCTCTCTCTCCCTCTCAGGAGTGAGTGGACCATGTCAATAATTTAAAAATTAAGAACGAAATATGCAAATGTGAACAAGTATTCAACACACATTGATAATTTGCTAAAACGAACTACCACTCAGAATGTAAAGCATAGAAAAGAGTGACACATTTGCAAAAAAAATTAAATATTAACTTAGTCTCGCCCTCTATAATATAAAAAATGAACACTTACGAGCTAATTCATTTAGGACACTTCTTTTCCAAACAAGAACATCTTCAACTAATGTACATCTTCAGCCACAAAAATCACGTTTTTCGTCATTTTACTACAGCAAATTTTACCAATACCGACGTGTTTAAGAGACATTCTCAGTGAACTGGTGTTTTGAAATAGGATTTATTCATATGACATAAGATAAATGAGCTGCTGCTGTAATTCAGCTGCTAGAATGGCTGTCCATCCTTTATAATTACATACTAACTCTAAACTAGTTTTTCGAGTTTCTGAAAATAAACTCATGTTGTTGGGATGCCATAACGAACACTGTTGAATATACACTGATCAGCTAGAACATTATGACCACGTACCTAATAGTCGATGTGTCCACCTCTGACACGGATAACAACGGTGCTACGTCGTGGCATGGCAGCAATAAGGCCTTCGTAGGTCGCTAATGGGAGTTTTCACATCTATACACACAAGTCAACTAATTTCCGTAAATTCCGAGGATGGGGGCGATGAGCTCTGGCACCAGGTTCAATCACATCCCAGACGTGTTCAATCAGGTTCAGATCTGGCGAGTTGGGGAGCCAGCACATCAATTGCAATATGCCACTGTGTTCCTTGAACCGTTCCATCACATTCCCTGCCTTGTGGCATAGTGTATTATCTTGTTGAAAAATGCCACTGGGTAATATGATTGTCAAGAAGGGACGTAATTGGTCTGAAACCAGTATACGATACTCCTTGGCCATCATGGTGCCTTGCTCAAGCCCATGGATACCCATGTGAATGTTCCCCCAGAGCATAATGGAGATGTCAAGAGCTTGTCTCCATCCTGCTGTGCAGGTGTAAAGGAACTGTTCCCCTGGAAGACGACTGATTCGCAGCCTTTCCTCAGCAAGATGGAAAAGGTATCGGAATTCATCAGACCATTGAACACTCTGCCACTGCACCTATCTCCAGTCCCAATGGCTACGTGCCCATTTCAATCATAGTTGCCGATGTTGAGGTGTTAACATTGGCACATGCGTGGACTGTTGACTGCAGAGTCCTGTTGTTGATGTTCGGTGCACTGTGTGTTCAGCCACACTTCTACTCTGCCCAACATTGAAGTCTGATGTTAGTTTCACCACAATTCACTGCCTGTCCTTTTTTATTAGTCTGCTAGCCCATGACATCTGACATCTATAATGAGTGGTGACTGTCCAGTTCCACGACGTCTGGATGTGGTTTCACTTTAGTTTCACCACGTGCTGGAGACACTCAATCACCCAACAAGTCGTGCAGTTTCTGAAATGCTCATCCCGAGCCTCCAGGACATCACAATCAGCCCTCGATTAACTCAGACACATCGCGTGCCTCCCCCATTCTACACATGGACAACACGCTCAGTGAATATACATGCACTGTGCATGTGTCTCACTAGCAGTCAATACTCGCCATGTGACGGTGCTATTGCCTGGATGGGTTTACATTGATAGAAGGTCGATGGTAATAATGTTCTGTCTGATCAGTGTATGCATCATTGTATTCAGTGCTGGCTGGCTTCAACTTGTTTTTTTGCTTATGAATCAGGATGTCGTCTCACTTTCACGGTTGATGAAGACTTGTAAGGAAAAATAGTTAGTACAACTTTTATGAACTTAATTCTTATAAACAATTTAATCTCTTCCTTATCCAGTAGAAGTATAAGGACATAGAGTTACTAGCCACTCTATGAAATTCAAGCTCTTTTTGTAGCTCATCAGGCCTATATTCCTGTCTCGAGTGGTCATTTTTCTTTGCACATCTGTGACTAAATTGCGCTCGTTGAGAGAGATGTCTGCTGTGCTGTTTGGCAACTGAAAAACGAAAGTGAGGTTATAGGGAACTACACTTTTTACGAAAAAATCGAAATACAGTAATAAAATCTAGAAAGAAGCCATGATAACGCAACTCATTCATAATCAAAGTAAAACTAATAATGAGTGTTCTTTTCAAAGCTGACGTGGTAAATTCTGTACACTCCCGAGAACTGTGAGAATAGAAAAAGTGTCGTCCAAACATTTTCAAGTATAATTACGAGTTTCTTTCCTCGACAAACTATCTAGAATGAAAGCACCTTTTTACTGTATCTTTTGTTTCTTATCTTCTTGATAAGTGCCAAATAATTCCAAAAATTATTTTTCTCGTCAAATAATTCCGTAATTTCATATTTGAAATAATTTTGATTTATCTATGTCTGGCTTTATTTATACACAGTGTAAACTTTTATCTGGAAAACGTAAATATCTCTTTGTTTTCAGATATTTCGTTTCTCTTGTAGCAGAACACTGCTAGTAAAAATACTAGGACCTCGTTCAGCACTTTTCAGCGTGACGTGAAACCATAGAAAACAACACAACAAAGCATAAGGACAGCACAAAACCCATTTCTATAATAGGAGCGAGCTTGACCAGAATAGGTTAACTGCAGAGGGTAGCAGATGGCACCATAGTCACCTGTTTCTGTGCATGCAATGTGCACAGCATGCTCCACTCTTAATGTGGATGGCTGTTGATTTACACACAGGCATGAAAGGTGCATGTACTTCGTAATCAGAAAGCAGATCATGTAAAACTGGCTTAAGGTGGAACAAGAGTAGATCCATTTAGCGGCAGTTGCTGAAGCTCGTAGGCGATGGTGAAGGAAGCAAGTTCATGGAAGAAAGTTAAATGCCTTTTAACATGCATATCTTAACGTAACTTTGCTTGACGGTGTACGAATAGGGCATTCGCATGTAAGTTGGCTTACACAAGCGGTGGTGCAGATTTGTGTCTAAGTAGTTTGTGCCTGTGAACTCCGAGACTGTTGGTTCAGGACTCCGGCTCGTAAAGCAGGAAATTCTACTGTGCTCTGTGTATGCAACTGTACTTCAAAATACAACAAAGTGTCACAGGCGGAAAGAATGATATAAATGGTCAAGGCAGTGGATCCTTAAGCAAAGGCAATTTCCACAAATTAGTTTGCATTGCTTGTTACACAGCGAAACCGGCACCTGACAAAATTATTTACAATGAACATGGAAGCATATAAAAATGTATTGAATTTCATAATTCCTCATGTAACACAGCATATTACTTGTATGTGAAGTGTGATTTCACCACATTAATTGCTAATAGTGACTTTACGATTCCTGGTGACAGGAAGAAGGTATAGGATTATAGAATTTTCGATGCTAGTGCCCAAATAAGCATTGTGCAAAATAATACCTGACATATGTGAACGTAAATACATTGTCCTGGCTATGAATTTCATGAAGACAAGCAAGGAATCTCAGATCGGTAATATATCAACTGTGACATGTCACTGGTAATACTGTTCCATTTTAGACCTGTTTGAGCTCCATACAGTCTAATAAATTATAGGACTGGCCAATGAGGTTTCTTTTACACTGTTTTTATCTGGGGATTTTCAATCCCCTACCAACCAGCAACCTGTTGCAAGTTTGTGCATGATAATACAGTGCGCTAGACGAGGATTCTTAGTCTATATGAAAAGATTTGCTTTTCATATTGTTGTAATGAACTGCACAGTTTACTTTTAATTCATCCTTGTTATGAACCTCATATTACATTAGGGAGGAAATGAATTAACACAGACGTGTAAGAATCACTATATCCCTGAAGGCACTGCTGTAAGAGGTTCTTTTATCAATTTAACACAATATTCTGACTGCATTATTCCATAGAATAAATACTTTTTTATTTTAGCTACACTACCGTGAAAGATTATGGCATGGGCCAGAATCGTGTGCAGTTATTCTAGCAGTATCTTTTGCATCTACACAATGAGAGAAATTTCTAAGCTCGAAGCAAACACAACTTATAAAATTACAGTGTCTGTGTTTGTCATTGTGACAACTACTCTTATAAAGGAATCAAACACACTGATCAGCCAGTCTGCTTGTCAGACACACGAACGATGCATGTAGCGTCAATGAGTGTGCTGTCTGTATGAGGAGAGCGCGCGATCTATCTGAGTTTGACCAACGGCAGACTGTGATGGCCCAGAGGTTTGGCATAAGCATTTCGGAAATTGTACGACTAGCTGGCTGTTCGAGGAGTGCTATGATAAGTGTCTTCAACGGGGGAAACCACATCCAGATGTCGTGGGATTGGATGGCCACCTCTCACTACAAATGTCGGACATTGTAGGCTGGACAGACTGGTAGCCGGCCGATGTGGCCGAGCGGTTCTAGGAGCTACAGTCTGGACCGCGTGACCGCTACGGTCGCAGGTTCGAATCCTACCTCGGGCATGGATTTGTGTGATGTACTTTGGTTAGTTAGGTTTAAGTAGTTCTAAGTTCTAAAGGACTGACGACCTCAGATGTTGATTCCCATAGTGCTCAGAGCCATTTGATTTGAACAGACTGGTAAAACAGAACAGGCAGCGAACTGTGATCGGACAGACATCAGACTATAATTCTGGGCAGATTACAAGTGTGTCTGAACGCAAAGTGCACTGAACGTTAACGATGGGCCTCCACAGCCGACGACCCAGGCGTGTACCAATGTTAACACAGCCAATAACATTCTTCTGGGTTTATGACCGCATTGTCAACCATAAAATTCCGACCTTAAGGCGACAATTGTAAGATGCCTTCATCAGGGTGTATTGATTACTGCTGAATGGGCTCTAGTTTGATTACTTATATACACTACTGGCCATTAAAATTGCTACACCACGAAGATGACGTGCTACAGACGCGAAATTTAACCGACAGGAAGAAGATGCTGTGATATGCAAATGATTAGCTTTTCAGAGCATTCACACAAGGTTGGTGCCGGTGGCGACACATACAACGTCCTGACATGAGGAAAGTTTCCAACTGATTTCTCACACACAAACAGCAGTTGACCCGCGTTGCCTGGTGAAACGTTGTTGTGATGCCTCGTGTAAGGAGGAGAAATGCGTACCATCATCTTTCCGACTTTGATAAATGTCGGATTGTAGCCTATCGCGATTGCGGTTTATCGTATCGCGACATTGCTGCTCGCGTTGGTCGAGCTCCAATGACTGTTAGCAGAATATGGAATCGGTGGGTTCAGGAGGGTAATACGGAATGCCGTGCTGGATCCCAACGGCCTCGAATCACTAGCAGTCGAGATGACAGGCATCTTATCCGCATAGCTGTAACGGATCGTGCAGCCACGTCTCGATCCCTGAGTCAACAGATGGGGACGTTTGCAAGACAACAACCATTTGCACGAACAGTTCGACGATGTTTGCAGCAGCATGGACTATCAGCTCAGAGACCACGGCTGCGGTTACCCTTGACGCTGCATCACAGACAGGAGCGCCTGCGATGGTGTACTCAACGACGAACCTGGGTGCACGAATAGTAGAACGTCATTTTTTCGGATGAATCCAGGTTCTGTTTACAGCATCATGATGGTCGCATCCGTGTTTGGCGACATCGCGATGAACGCACATTGGAAGTGTGTATTCGTCATCGCCATACTGGCGTATCACCCGGGGTGATGGTATGGGGTGCCATTGATTACACGTCTCGGTCATCTCTTGTTCGCATTGACGGCACTTTGAACAGTGGACGTTACATTTCAGATGTGTTACGACCCGTGGCTCTACCCTTCATTCGATCCCTACGAAACCCTACATTTCAGCAGGATAATGCACGATCGCATGTTGCAGGTCCTGTACAGGCTTTTCTGAATACAGAAAATGTTCGACAGCTGCCCTGGCCAGCACATTCTCCAGATCTCTCAGCAACTGAAAACGTCTGGTCAATGGTGGCCGGGCAACTGGCTCGTCACAATACGCTAGTCACTACTCTTGATGAACTGTGGTATCGTGTTGAAGCTGCATGGGCAGCAGTACCTGTACACACCATCCAGGCTCTGTTTGACTCAATGCCCAGGCGTATCAAGGCCGTTATAACGGCCAGAGGTGGTTGTTCTGGGTACTGATTTCTCAGGATCTATGTACCCAAATTGCGTGAAAATGTAATTACATGTCAGTTCTAGTATACTACATTTGTCCAATGAATATCCGTTTATCATCTGTATTTCTTCTTGGTGTAGCAATTTTAATGGCCAGTAGTGTAGTATGGAGGGGATATGAGGGTGATGAGGAAGGGTATTAGGTGTTCTTTTACTGGTCTTTGCATTAAGTGTTGTCATTGGCGGAAATAGGGGTTTTCCATTGGAGTTTCCTTTATTGCTTGCCATTGGTGGAAATCGGTGAATAGGAAACTGAGCAGCTACTGCAGCGTAGCGCTGTTTACTAACTGCCTAGTATCAACTAGGGTGCGTCAGCACACTGTGTACCCTCCGTCGCTGTGGACTATCGCACGCCTGTTGCTTTGCGAGAGCTGTCCTTCCGCAAGGCTGTCACTGCTGGCAGCCAAGACGGTGGGAGCGGGTACCCGTGCTCTCTATACATGCTGTCGGGTCGCTTGGCTGTTTCTATAGCTTTTCTGGTCTTCCTTCTCAAGCTAAACGGCTGTTTCGCCAGTACGCGGGCCTCTCGAAATTCAGTCTTCATCCTGCACTGTTCCTGGAGTTCTGCCACCGCTGATTTGTTGTATTGTTGTTGTTTATCTCTCCTCTTCAGATAACCTTGTGCTTATTGTACGTCTCGTCTCGCCTACATGCACCACTCCACATTCGCACCTGATTTCATAAACTCCGGTGGCATGAAACTTGTCAATTCTATCTTTCGTTGAGCCCAGTCTTTTATTTTGTTGTTGCTACGAAAAATCGGCTTAGTACCTGCCCAACGGAGAATTTTGCCCAGACGTTGAGTGACCCCTTGTACGTATGGTAGCAGGACGGTGTTCCGTGCTTCGTTCTACATTTCCCTATTGCCCTCCTCCTTTGGCGCCATAGTTTTATGAATCATCCTCATGTCGTAGCTATTAACTCCAAAAATGGACCTGATACGGATATTCAGCTTTGAAATTGCGTTCATCGCTGATCGTGTAGGCTCTCTTAGTTAAAGTTTGCAGGGCCGATTTCTTTTGAAGAGGATGTTGGTTGGACGTGGCATGCAAGTACCTATCTGTGTTGGTGGTATTTCTATAAACTCTGAGTCGAAGCCTCCCATCAGGCTTACAGTAAACTTCCACATCAAGAAAAGGCAATAACCCGTTCTTTTCTATCTCCATGATGAAGTGAATTTTGCTGTGTTGCTGATTGAGATGTTGGTGGAAGTTCTGAAGCTCTTCTTCTCCATGTGACCAGATGACAAAGTTATCGTCAATGTATCACAGCCATCATTATGGGCGTAACGGTGCAGACTGGAGTGCTGTTTCTTCGAACGTTTACATATAAATGTCTGTTCCGACAGGCGATATGGTGCCTGTGGAACGTAGGGAATGAGTCTTCAGGCAATGTCAAAATTCATCCTAGTTTGTTTCAGTAGCACTTGCGTCGATTTCATTATCTTGGCCATTGTACTGACATGTCATTAACCTATTGTTCTCCTTTGACTGACAGATGCTTAACCCATTTTTCTCCTAAAATGAACCTTCCTTTCGACTGATAGGTCCTTAACCTACTGTCCCCAACACCCCAACCCACCCCACCCCCTCAGGAAACCTCCAACCCACCCACTCCCTTCCCACCTAGCCCCTAAGGGTACACTTTCGGGTCTGAGTTATTGGAATAGAGCATCTCACTCTTATCAGTTTGATTGACTACTTAATTAAATTGATCAATTAATTAACCCCTCCGCCTCTGGTAAACCCCCACCCTCTCCCCTCCCCTCTCCCCCACCGCTCGCCCCTCCCCTCCCCTACCTGAAAATTAGCTGTTCAGTGTTGGAGAGGAAGAATCTAATGACAGGAAATTCAAGGGAATGTTGTTTATTTATAAAAATTCAGTTTTCAGGAGTTAGATTTTCTTGCTCATCATTCGATGCTGGTCTTTCAGGCCTTGTAAGAAGTAATTACATCGATCGCTTTCCTTTTTCTATTCCGACTGCAAAAGGAATACCATAATGGAACTCACACCTCATGTAGTTACCCAGTTAAAAATCTTTCGATCACGAAGCACTCATCGCCCGCCACCCCCTCTCCACTGGACCCCACAGAACGACACCGCACATGCTGCCAGGAGTCGGGCTGCAGCGGCGGACCCCGCGAAGTGACGACGCGACCGTCAGCTGCCGAACCACGTGCAGGTGTCAGTTCGGCTGCCTCAAGGATGAGGCGGCGGCATCCCTTTCATACAAGACACCTGAGAAGTACCTGTCGAAATACACTCCTGGAAATGGAAAAAAGAACACATTGACACCGGTGTGTCAGACCCACCATACTTGCTCCGGACACTGCGAGAGGGCTGTACAAGCAATGATCACACGCACGGCACAGCGGACACACCAGGAACCGCGGTGTTGGCCGTCGAATGGCGCTAGCTGCGCAGCATTTGTGCACCGCCGCCGTCAGTGTCAGCCAGTTTGCCGTGGCATACGGAGCTCCATCGCAGTCTTTAACACTGGTAGCATGCCGCGACAGCGTGGACGTGAACCGTATGTGCAGTTGACGGACTTTGAGCGAGGGCGTATAGTGGGCATGCGGGAGGCCGGGTGGACGTACCGCCGAATTGCTCAACACGTGGGGCGTGAGGTCTCCACAGTACATCGATGTTGTCGCCAGTGGTCGGCGGAAGGTGCACGTGCCCGTCGACCTGGGACTGGACCGCAGCGACGCACGGATGCACGCCAAGACCGTAGGATCCTACGCAGTGCCGTAGGGGACCGCACCACCACTTCCCAGCAAATTAGGGACACTGTTGCTCCTGGGGTATCGGCGAGGACCATTCGCAACCGTCTCCATGAAGCTGGGCTACGGTCCCGCACACCGTTAGGCCGTCTTCCGCTCACACCCCAACATCGTGCAGCCCGCCTCCAGTGGTGTCGCGACAGGCGTGAATGGAGGGACGAATGGAGACGTGTCGTCTTCAGCGATGAGAGTCGCTTCTGCCTTGGTGCCAATGATGGTCGTATGCGTGTTTGGCGCCGTGCAGGTGAGCGCCACAATCAGGACTGCATACGACCGAGGCACACAGGGCCAACACCCGGCATCATGGTGTGGGGAGCGATCTCCTACACTGGCCGTACACCACTGGTGATCGTCGAGGGGACACTGAATAGTGCACGGTACATCCAAACCGTCATCGAACCCATCGTTCTACCATTCCTAGACCGGCAAGGGAACTTGCTGTTCCAACAGGACAATGCACGTCCGCATGTATCCCGTGCCACCCAATGTGCTCTAGAAGGTGTAAGTCAACCACCCTGGCCAGCAAGATCTCCGGATCTGTCCCCCATTGAGCATGTTTGGGACTGGATGAAGCGTCGTCTCACGCGGTCTGCACGTCCAGCACGAACGCTGGTCCAACTGAGGCGCCAGGTGGAAATGGCATGGCAAGCCGTTCCACAGGACTACATCCAGCATCTCTACGATCGTCTCCATGGGAGAATAGCAGCCTGCATTGCTGCGAAAGGTGGATATACACTGTAATAGTGCCGACATTGTGCATGCTCTGTTGCCTGTGTCTATGTGCCTGTGGTTCTGTCAGTGTGATCATGTGATGTATCTGACCCCAGGAATGTGTCAATGAAGTTTCCCCTTCCTGGGACAATGAATTCACGGTGTTCTTATTTCAATTTCCAGGAGTGTATGTGTCTACCTAGACACCGTTGCTGCCACGACGTCCCATAGCCTTTGTCCCAGTGGTCCAGAGAGATGTTTCCATAGTGGATCACCCTAAGTGGGATGTTTGCATAGAGACTCACCCTCGCAGGCGCAGCTAAAAGGTTGTCAGTGTTATAATGACGTTAAACGTCTATGTACATAACAGCCAAATCTCCCTCTGGATGCGCTATAGAAATCTTCTGCAGTGTTCCCCAGAATAGCACAGGATGCATTCTTCATAGCGATCCTAACGGGACAGACTCATCCATTACATATCAGTCCATTCCCGGAAATTGTAAAGTGTCACAGAAATAGTTAACAGTCGCTTTTGTAGGAGCTTTCGTGATGTCTCAGCTTGTCTGCATGGAAATTCTCGTCCTAACAGGACCTGTTTACGAAAATAGCCCATAATAACACCGAATGTATTCTTCCTGACGGTCCTAACGAGACATCAAGTGTTCCCTTCCTGAAAATCGTGACGTCCTGCTTTCAACTGAAACCTTCCCTTAGAAAAATTTATGAATTACTGCTCTGGTAAACCCCTTACGTTATTTGGTTTTCAAACAGCTGAGCAGAACTGAATGTACTCAGACATTTCGCTCTTTACTTATCCTGATCAACACTAAACTGACACAATATTTTCAGCGCAACGCAACGCGATCCTACTTTCAATAATTCCTACAAAAGAATGGCCCTGACTAACAAATAACCTATACCTTTCACGAATCACTTACCTCACAAAAATCTTGATTACTCGGACTACTGCAATAGAGCGAGTGCCAATAATGCCAGCTAAATAAAAGATTCTAACTACTGAAGGCACTAACTGCTGATAGGCATACTTAACAAATGAAAGATTTTGATAGAGAACAAACAATATATTTACCTTAATAGTGTTCAAAAGTCATTATATATATATGACATCCAGTCTTACAAATTTACTGTCTCTGATGGACACACGTCCAGATCATCCGCTCTCAAAACTCTGCCATCTCTCTCCACACATCCACCACTGCTGGCAGCTCACCTCCAACTGCGGAACGCTACGCGTTGTTCAAATCCAACTGCCGAACACTACAGTAGCGAATATTCCAACAATGCCAACCAGCCACAGACTGCACACAGCACAGCCAGTGATATTCATACAGAGCGCTACGTGGCGTTACCAACAACATGCGTCTCAGAAACGGTAAACATTCTCACCTCTAAAAGCCCTCATCATGTCTGCGACCACTCGCAAAAACACGGTTCATCATAAAAGCACTCTAGTTGTTTGGAAAGAGAGCAGTGTCTAAGCACAGACGGGAAAAGCAGAACAATTACACAAACAGAATTGGAAGCACAGTCCTACAGAAGAGACAAATGGCTGGAATTTTCGGTGTCCTACAGCTACTGGTCTGGAGGTGCCCTAATGCCACAGTGGTGGATGAGAGACGGTGTCCACACCAGAGATGGATGGGATGCATCAACTTGTTTCAGAACTTCCCGTAGGTACTTTGCCTCCATCTTGTTCAAAAAATGGCTCTAAGCACTATGGGACTTAACATATGACGTCATCAGTCCCCTAGACAACTACTTAAACCTAACTAACCTAGGTACATCACACACATCCATGCCCGAGACAGGATTAGAACCTGCGAGCATAGCAGCAGCACGTTTCTGGGCTGAATCGCGTGGAACCGCTCGGCCACAGCGGCCGGCCCATCTTGTTCGAATCAGTTTGTAGAGGCACCGATGTCCCAGCACAAAGTATGTTTTGTGAATGAATGAAGCATTCTGATAAGTTCGATTTTACACAGAGTACGTGAAGGAACTTGGCCCCCTTCTTGCAGCGGTGTACCGTAGGTCGCTAGAAGAGCGTAGCGTTCCAAAGGATTGTAAAATGGCACAGGTCATCTCCGTTTTCAAGAAGTGACGTCGAACAGATGTGCAGAACCATAGACCTATATCTCTAACGTCTATGAGTTGTAGAATTTTGGAACACGTATTATGTTCGAGTACAATGACTTTTCTGGAGACTAGAAATCTACTCTGTAGGAATCAACATGGGTTTCAGAAAAAGACGATCGTGTGAAACCCAGCTCACGCTATTCGTCCACGAGACTCAGAGGGCCATAGACACGGGTACCCAGGTAGATGCCGTGTTTCTTGACTTCCGCAAGGCGTTTGATACATTTCCCCACAGTCGTTTAATGAACAAAACACGAGCATATGGACTATCAGACCAACTGTGTGATTGGATTGAAGATTTCCTAGATAACAGAACGCAGCATATCATTCTCAATGGAGAAAAGTCTTCCGAAGTAAGAGTGACTTCAGGTGTGCCGCAGGGGAGTGTCGTAGGACCGTTGCTATTCACAATATACATAAATGACCTTGTGAATGACATCGGAAGTTCACTGAGGCTTTTTGCGGATAATGCTGTGGTGTATCGAGAGGTTGTAACAATGGAAAATTATACTGAAATGCAGGAGGATCTGCAGCGAATTGGCCCATGGTGCAGGGAATGGCAATTGAATCTCAATGTAGACAAGTGTAATGTGCTACCAATACATAGAAAGAAAGATCCCTTATCATTTAGCTACAATATAACAGGTCATCAACTGGAAGCAGTTAATTCCATAAATGATCTGGGAGTACGCATTAGGAGTGATTTAAAATGGAATGATCATATAAAGTTGATCGTCGGTAAAGCAGATGCCAGACTGAGATTCATTGGAAGAATCCTAAGGAAATGCAATCCAAAAACAAAGGAAGTAGGTTACAGTACACTTGTTCGCCCACCGCTTGAATACTGTTCAGCAGTGTGGGATCCGTACCAGATAGGGTTGATAGAAGAGATAGAGAAGATCCAACGGAGAGCAGCGCGCTTCGTTACAGGATCGTTTGGTAATCGCGAAAGCGTTACGGAGATGATAGATAAACTCTAGTGGAAGACTCTCCAGGAGAGACGCTCAGTAGCTCGGTACGGGCTTTTGTTGTAGTTTCGAGAACATACCTTCACCGAGGAGTCAAGCAGTATATTGCTCCCTCCTACGTATATCTCGCGAAGAGACCATGAGGATAAAATCAGAGAGATTAGAGCCTACACAGGGGCATACCGACAGTCCTTCTTTCTGCGAACAATACGAGACTGGAATCGAAGGGAGAACCGGTAGAGGTATTCAAGGTACCCTCCGCCGCACACCGACAGGTGGTTTGCGGAGTATGGATGTAGATCTCATTCAATTTACCCGTCAAATTACTGATGCTGCAGGTGTGGAAGTTCTGTCTGCCTTTTTCTTTCTGCAGAGGAGACTTTTAGCGGCAAAACTACTTTGTACAGATCGCCATGTTACACTGACAGTTAAACCCTGCAAAAGTGGTCTACATATCACCAAATACATCCCACATACTCACCGTGCTGCTGTGCAGGGCCGGCAAAGGAAGCTGCCGCTGTAAACGCGGCCCTTGACCGCTGCTGCGGAAGTGCAACTCAGCCAGAGAGAGGCCAGCCGGCCGTGGGCAACCCCCACACCCCAGGAGGACCTGAGTGGTAAGGGTTGGAACGCTATCAATACTCTCAAGCGCGAACACTCGTCGTATTAAATCTTCTCAAATTTCCGAGGAGTATACACGCGACACGCGCGGTCCCAAAGGCGACTGGGTATTAGTTCACTATTCGCCAGCCCAGGGGGAGCCGTAAGCCACATCGTCATAAGCCAGAAGCTTTCCCGAACTCTCTGAACCGATGTACAAAGAATGGGCAGGCCCCAGCTCGCAACTAAGGCGTCTGTTGAGACGCTGTTTCTGGCCTCGACCTCCTTGCTTGCTGCTGTGCTTTCTACTGCCTTCTCCAGACTCACAAGAATATTGGGAACTAGGCACAAATTTATCAGTGTAACTTCCATTAAATATTAGGATTGCTGCTGCAGTCTGACACCGAGCATGTGGTGGATATGTCTCCTCTTTACGGTTATAGTTCTGGAATGAATCTCAGTATCTATAGAACACTTAATTTTCCACGTAAAAAAAGTTCTTTCATTCCCCTTATGGCTTTGATGTGCTGAATCTATACCTCTCTCACGATAGGACACGCAGTAGCGACCAACAGACACTCGTACATATACCGCGAAGACCGTTGCACGAAGGCTGGCCCGTTTCCCCTCGGCACAAAGGCATCACTGTTTCTGGCGCCAACCTGTTTGTTTGCTTGCTTGCTTTCTATATCCATCTCCAGACTCCGGGGTTACTAGAACACATGTATTTTCACATGGTTTGCCAGAATATTATACCATTTACGCGATACTTCTCGATATCAAGCACACAGCAGTGTGCTACCGATCGCTTACACAGTATAATTCCGAAGACATAGACCGGAAATTATTTATCTAGAAACCCGAAACTTTATCGAGGTGTAGGGTGCTGTAAACCACTGAGTAACTAGAATCTTACCCTGTCTGCGAAGACCTTTACGTGAAAACTGGAATAAAATAGAGGAAACTGATATTTCCACTCTCGAATCCCGATATCAGTGATGTAACAGATTTCAAATCATCCCTATAACTTACAAAGTCAACTAAGGTGTTTCTCATGTCTAGAGAACCAGCAAACGTGTCTTCCATCCATCTGTTCAAAAAATGTTCAAATGTGTGTGAAATCTTATGGAACCTAACTGCTAAGGTCATCAGTCCCTAAGCGTACACACTACTTAACCTAAATTATCCTAATGACAAACAGACACGCCCATGCCCGAGGGAGGACTTGAACCTCCGCCGGGACTAGCAGCACAGTCTATGACTGCAGCGCCTTAGACCGTTCGGCTAATCCCGCGCGTCCCACCCACCTGTTACCTGCTAGATGCACCCACCACAATCGATGTTCTCTCAACTAAATAAAGGCTCGAAATGTGCAGAAGCAATCAACCGGACAATTAACATGCGAGGGAATATTGGTCCAGCGCAAGCACACATCCATATTGAATCGTCTCAAATTTCCAAGCGATCACAAAAGCTATCCAACACATACTGAGTACTAGCTCGCTATTCAGCCGTCTAGAGGACAACACTTTTAAGTCAGCTACATTCCTGTGTCCCAACAGGCCTCTCCATTTTGAGAGTTCCTACCGTCAGCCGGAAACGTGAATCATTCCAGTCACAGACCACCAGTGCTGCGCGCCATGCATCCCCAGACAGCATCATCCTAGGAAACCGGCCACATATGTATTTTATCACTGTACTTACAATTAAATAGTACGATCGCGGTCTCAATTGGACCACATTTACAACGAGCGAAGTATTGGAAATACACCCTGCTGATAGCTGTGGCTCTGGAAATAGAAATATCTGTACCATTCTTATGGCTCGACATACTTCTCCTTTGCTATCACAGTATTCAACGTCAATCCATACCTTCCTTACGACCGGACATAGTCATTTCCTTTGCACATGATGGAACACACACACATACTTTACAAGCCTGATGCGCAAGGCGAACCTATCACGCCTACCCTACTACTAAGCGTAATACTTCGCCAATAACTGATTGCTTGCGATACGAAACAATACTGACCGCAAATCAGCGATGGGTGGACATGTCTGATAAATTTTTGTTGCGAGTGGTACCACTGTGTCTTAGAAAGAGAAACGTAATCCTCTTACAAACCACCAGATGTTAAAAAACTCGATCACAACAACTACCGTATGTTACTGTCACAAGCGGTCTTGGTTCTACAGGTCCTCACAAGTATCCATGTTAAAAGCTATGCTGGCTTTATAAATTGAGGTATTGCTTTTCCTCAGGATGAAGAGGGTTTTCCAGACAAATACCCCTGAATATAGACGGTGATCACTGGAGTATGTATTATGAGAGCAAGAGTGCGGTTACACGTCGTCAACGATGCAACGCTGTGATAAGGTCACCGAATTTAGAAAGTGATTCAGCTAAGAAAAGCGGTATGAAACCAATATTAACAACCCCTTCCCCGATGCCGCTGATAGATATTTCTACAGTATTTGTAATGCATTCTGTCTCGATGCCATGTCAGAGGTTCTGCGATATATCCACTGAGTTATAGGTGAAGGTTGATTGAGAAGGATCTCAAACAGTAGATGGTGTGCTGATTGAGGTCATAAGAAATGTACACAGGGTTTTCAGGCCTCTAGCGTAACGCTATCTGGTAGAAATGCTGTCTAGGATTTCGAATCAAGTCTTTCCATTCAACCACATACCTGCCTTGGATCCCACGGAGAAGTCCTTCAATGATTACAGCCACTAGTGAATCATATTTCTGGCACTCTCCTATATCGAAAGGAGACACCTTCCTCCAACCTATCTGCTACAGTAAAATTCCAACGTGGTTTTAGGTAGTCCCTAGGCATCTTGCAACTGCCCCTCAAACTCTGCGCTACCATCCACGCAGCTTTGTGCTTGTGGTCGTTCCAATTCGGAACTGAGCAGAAGGCGGAGAAAGCTATATCTAGCACCTTCTGCGACCCGTGAAGAAATAGGCTAAGCTGAGTTCGATGGGAACGGGAACGTGTTGTCGTAGCTCCGCCAACTATGCACGATGTGTAAGGACATCCATGCCCGAGGCAGGATTAGAACCTGCGACCGTAGCGGTCGCGCGGTTCCAGACTGAAGCGCCTAGAACTGCTCGTCCACCACGGCCGGCCGCTCCTCCAATAAAAGGTAATGTAAAAGGCAGTATGGGAATTGGGAGAAGAATGAGGATTTTGCTACTGTATTGTGGTGCTTCTCCAAACTACATACAGGTACTACAGATTCGTGTCCCACAGGGCCCATTCACGTCTATCACACCAACATGCTATTATCGTTATTCTGTACCATCCAACAGAGAAAATTACGAACTACTGATGCTCCACTAACCTTATCCGATAGACAACTCGATAAGATTTTTACCATATCTCTCTCCCCCCATATACGGGGTGAAAAGTATTTAAACCGACAAACTTCGGGAGGTTGTAGGGGACATCAAAACAAATATTTTTCCCTAATGTCATTTTTTTTTCTATGAGGATTATTTAAACCGATGGAGGCCGTATTACGCTCTTCAGTTGTTAGAGGTCGTATTACAATCTTCAGTTGTTAGAGGGCGTATTACGCCCTTCAGTTGTAGGAAACTGCTGTCCACCAGTGTAGAAGTGCATTGTCTCTCTTTACTAATGGAGCGATACACTTGGAGTGAGTACACTGATATGGCTGGTGCGTACTACGTAGCACACCACAACGGACGAGCTGCACAGCGGGTTTCTCAACAACAATATCCTAATCGTCGTATCCCGTGTCATATGACATTTGCTGCTGTGTACCAATGTCTGTGTGAGACCGGATCATTTAGAAGATTACCTGGACAGGGACGCCGTCGCACGGTAAGGAAGCTGTCTTACAGCATGTGGAGCGGAATCCTTCAATCAGCACTCGTGCAATTGCACGTAAAATGGGGACGAATCAGACGAGTGTAAGAACAGTCCTTCGAGAGCAATTGTTACGTCCATTTCACTTACAGCGTGTCCACAACCTGGAACCAGTTGATTATCCATCCAGAGCAGAGTTTTCGCAGTGGTACCTGGAACAGTGTGAAATGCATCCTACATTTCCATCTCCTGTGTTGTTTACCGATGAAGCAACGTTCGGGCGGGATGGAATCTTCAACATGCATAGTTCGCATGTTTGCAGTGAGGATAACCCGCATGCCACAGTTACTAGCGCTCATCAAGTGCAGTTCTTCGTTAATGTGTAGGTGGGTGTTGTTGGGTACTATTTAATTGGGCTGTATCTACTACCTAGTCCATTAAATGGCAGGCACTATTACAGTTTTCTCGCTAGAGCACTGCCAGAATTGCTGGAAGACGTCCCGCTCCCTGCAAGACAACGCATTTGGTTCCAACGTGCTGCTGCTGCTGCTGCTGCTGCTGCTCTCATCTAATACATTCCCCTCTTTGGGGAAGTGTGAGGGGGAGTTTGTAGCCTTTTGGCTTTTACTCCCCTGTGTACGTGTGTGTGTGTTTTTTCTATATATTTTTGGTGTCTGTGATATGTGATGAATTGTTGTGAATGTGTCTGGTACTTGCCTGGGGTAGGCGAGATGATTGGTGTTATATGGGAAGGAACTGGGTTAGGGATTGGGTGTTGGGATTTTCTCTTCGACTTAATCGTCGAAGATCGTCATAGGGCGCTTGTGCTTATCGCGGGACATGTCATACCGACCTAGGGAGTGGATGAGTGCACTTCCGGATCTGGAGGAACCTTCATAGAAGGCCCTTGCCAGATCCTGGAAACGCTCTCTCAGGAGTGGGATTTCGGCTGCGGCGTGCAGGTCGTCTGTGGGGAATCCAAGTGGTAGATGTAGTGCCCTTCTGAGGGCGCGGTTCTGCAGCCTCTGGAGTTTGTCCAGGTGCTGCTTTGCCGCGTATCCCCAGACAGGGCACGCATACTCCATTACCGGCCGGATCAGGGCCTGGTATACATTTACTGCTACTGGGCAGGGAAGGGAGCTGGTTGTGTTCAGGATAGGGTATAGGATGGACATTCTGGCGCAGACCTTCCTGTGGACCTCGTCTATGTGGGGTTTCCACGTAAGACGAGAGTCCAAGGTTACGCCAAGGTACTTGGCAGTTCTGCGCTAGGGGAGTTGGGTTCCATTTAGGTGGAGGTGGAGGGGGGGACGTTGAGGAGGTTCGCGCCTTCCGAGCCTTTGGGTAATCAGCATTGCCTGCATCTTTTCAGAATTGATGGTGATGCGCCAGCGACGGGCCCAGGTTTCTGGGTCGTCTAAAACCCTTTGTAGCCTACGAATGACCAGGTCCTTGTTCGCATTTCTTGTGTAGAAGGCTGTGTCGTCCGCGTACCGCGCGGTGTGCACCAGGGGGACCGTTGGAGTGTCCGCAGTGTACAAACTGTACAATACGGGCCCCAGGACCGATCCCTGCCGCACCCCGGCACGAATACGCCTTCTGGTGGAGGTGGCAGTTTCTACATTGACGGAGAAAGTCCTATTCGAGAGGTAGCTCTTGATTAGCTGAACTATTCTCCCAGGAAACACTTGTGTGTACAACTTATAGAGTAGCCCTCTATGCCATACTGAATCAAAGGCTTTGGCTACGTCTAGTAGCACTATCCCGCAGTAACCTCTGTGGCTGAAGCCCTCTGTGGCTGCTTCAACCATTCTCATGACCTGCTGCGGGGCAGAGTGGTTCTGCCGGAATCCAAATTGGAAATCCGGCAGAATTTGCTCTCTGGTAATATGTTCTTGTATGGGTCTTAGCAGGAGGCGCTCATAGATCTTGCTGAGAGTTGGCAAGAGGCTAATCGGCCTGTAGTGCTGCGGGAATAGAGGGTCTTTCTCTGGTTTGTGTATCGCGACCACTTCCGCATGTTTCCAGCAAGCTGGGAAAACACGGGATCGAGTAATCTCGTTGATGAAGTTCGCGAGGTGTGTGATTGCTGTGGGTGGGAGTTTTTTGACTAACTGATTGGTAACACTATCGTGCCCTGGTGCCTTTTTTGTAGGGAGGGACCTGATTACTCTTGCCACGTCCTCGGGGGCAAAATGTATGGGTTCGTCCTCTGGGTCTTCCTCGGCATTGAGGAAGACAGCCAGCTGACGACGGACCACTCTTTCATGCTCGTCATCCTGGGGTTCTGCCGCTTGGAACTGCTTCTCGAAGGAGTCGGCGAGGGCGTTGGCCTTTCCAGCATGGCTGTAGACCAATCCCTGCTCGCCGTGCAGTGGTGGCATCCTAGCGCGTCTTTTTGTAAACTGTTTGGTCGCTTGCCATAGTGTATGATCATCTACTTTGAGAGCTGTGAGGCGGTTTTGCCATTGCTGGTTTCTGTGCTCATTGAGCGCTACCTTCAGTTCTCTCTGTAGACGATTGAGCAGCCTCCTGGTGGCCTGATTTCTGGTGATCTTCCACTCTTTTGCCACTCTGTTCTTTTGTCGGATTTGAGCTAGCAAGTGTTCCGGGAGCTGTATTTGCGGTGGAGGGCCATCCCTTTGTGGTGGGGTGGCCTCTTCCGCTGCCTGCAAGATGGTGCCTGTCAAGTCTTGTAGCGCTTGTTCAACTGTTTCGGCAGTAGGTGGCGGAGCGCGAGCGATATCAGAGGCGACTGTTTCTTGGTATCGCTCCCAGTCTGTGCGTTTGTAAGACGTCTGGTACCGTGGGAGTGCTACCCATTCTCCCACATCGACTTCTAGAATCACTGGGTTGTGGTCGGAGGACATTCTGTTGATTGTCCTTGCGGTCACAAATCCTGCGATCCTCCTAGTGAGAGCTATATCTAACACATCGGGCCTGCTTCCGTTTTTCGGAAAATGTGTGGGCTCGACTGGACCCCATGTTTCGAAGTGGTGGGTGCGCGCTAGTTGTTGGCAGTTTGGCGCCTGCTCTGGAGGTTACTCTAGAATTCCAGTCAGGGTGTTCGGCATTGAAGTCTCCCCCTATTACGAGTTTGCCTTCAATTTGCCCTAGAGCAGCTATGTCTCCCTCATCTATCTGGTCATGTGGGGGTCGGTAGACTGCAACAATTGTTAGGGGTCCAGTGGCAGTGGTTACTTCCACCGCCACTGCTTCGATTTTATTGGTAGCTGGTAGGAATGCCTGGTGGTGGGGGATCCCTCTTTTTATGTATATGGCCACTGCTCCGCCTTGGGTTGGCCTGTCTTTGCGGTAGCTAACATAGTTGGGGACTGTTGCTTTTATTCCCGGTTTTAGGTGGGTTTCCCCCATCATGCATATGTCCATGGAGAACTCCTTCACGAGTTCTCTGAACTCGACCTCTTGATTAACAATGCCGTCTGCGTTAAAGACGCACATTGACAGGCCTTGGATGTTTGGTCTTCTATTCATGATGGGGGTTTGATACTACTGAGGAAGTCGCAGAGGGGAGCGACTGCTGGACTGTTGCCTGAAGGGCAGCGAGGATCTGTGTGTTCTGCTTCTGGGTTTCCCTGAATTCCTTCATCATTTCCATGACGAGGTTCATGGTCTGCACCATTACGCCTAACAACTGATCCATGGGGGGGGGGGGGGAGTGTGTGTGGGGTTCCCTAGGGCTTTCTCTGCCATGGTGGACCTGGTCGTTGTTACTTTGTATTTCCCGGTGTTGTTCTTGTGATAGTGTCTGGCGTTGTGGTGGTTGGGCAATGCTTTCATGATTCCTCTGGGGAGAAACCACTTCCGCATATGTTGCCCTTGGTGTATGTGGCCTTGGTTTTACCCAGGCCTTGTCTGTGTGTGTTGTCATGTTTTGGTTTCTTGTGTGTCTGGATGGGTTCGTGGTGTTTACTTTTCGTGTGTGGGAGGCGGCCTTTGCACCCTTTGCCTGCTGTGTGTGTCTTTTATGGACCTCACAACCTTGGTAACCCGCTGTGTGGTTTTTCCCACACAGCGCGCACCTTATTTGCGGGTCCGTGTATTTGATGTTGCAAGTTCTTGTGTCATGGGCCTCGGCGCATTTCCTGCACCTCACTGCCATGGAGTAGTGTGCCGCAATGTGGTTGAGGCCCTGGCATCTGAAGCACTGCACCGTCTTGTTTTTGCGGCGCAGTGGTTCAGTGGTCACAGGGACCGCCAGGATCATCTTAATGTCCCTTTTATTTTGTGGGACGTCCGGTAGTGTGACCTGATACAAGGGCCAATTGTTCCCTATGTGTCCCATTTGTTGGACCGCCTTGACGATGTACCCCTGGGCAGTCAGGTCTGTTTTGATCGCCTGGGGGGCCACTCGTCTTGGTAGATCTCTGATGACTATGTTTTTATTACGTGTTTTTGTTGTGGGGACAGTGTAGTGGGGTATGTTTTTGCTGCTGAGAAGTGTTTTTATTGTGGTGTAGTGCTCGAGTGTCAGTAACGTTATTTTTATTTTGTCACCACCAGCAGGTTTTGCCTTGAAATTTCCTCCCCCGATTTCTGTTTTTAAAATTTCGAACAGTTCCTCGTAGTTGTGAGTGAACTCAGCGACGATCGGAGGGAGGTGGTGGGTGACCTGGTTTTGTGTTTGTGTTGTTGTGTCTTGAGGTGCCTCTGGCTCATCGGCCACCGCCTGGAACCTGTTCGGGGTGGGTTCCACTCTCCAGGCCTGCGGGGGCCTCGGCTGGCGAAAGGTTTTCCTCGCCAGCACGAAACCATCCGAGTCCTGCCCGGTTACGCGGTTCCCTTCCAGTGCCGGTGTTTCCTGGTCCCCTCCCAGTGCGACGACAGGTGCTGTCGGGGGCGCTGGCTCCTCAGAGGGTGTGGAAGTGGTTGGGGTGGGGGTGGTGGAGTGCTTTTTCTCCTTGGAGAGCTTCTCCTTTTTGTCTTTTCTTACACGCCGTTGCTTTGATGTGGTGGACTTGAGTGGGGGGGATTTGAGGAACTGGGATCGGGTAGGGGGTTGGGTGGCAGTTGCGGGTTTGGGTAGGATTTTAGTCGGTTGGCTGGGCTTCTGCTTGCCATTCAGGCTGCGGATGTGGTCGGCAAGGCGGTTACAGCCGTGGGCAAGCAGGAGAGGGCTGAGGAGAGGGGAGGGAGGGGCGGGATCGCAAATCCTGACGATGTATTTGTCTGTCTGCGTTTTGTGTAGTTTTGCCATGTCGGTAGCGGAAAGGGGGCTTGCTGCCAGGTTATTGTCAGTTGCCAATTTTGTTGTCACCGTTGGGTTTTCCGGTGGCATTGCTGACCCTACTATGACGATGGCAGACGCGGAATTCTGAACGGGGGCGGCGGAAAACATTTCTGTGATTCCGCGGCCCGCTTCCAGGTCCTGGCCTACTTTTTCCCTGTTCTTGGGGGGGGGGGGGGGCAGAGACTGACTCTGCGGCAGCTGAGGTGCTAGAGACGGCCGGCCGCGCTGCCCGCGGCAACAAGAAAGCACGCCTTGTGTCGTCGGCGGAAAGAGACCGCCGCGACCCCAAGGCGCCACCCAAGCTCGGCATACCACAACGACGAGAAGACACGACAACTTTGCCAGGCGACGCCATGCAAATGTTTTTCCCAGTGCCGTCCGTGCTAAGACCTAGGCGCAAGTGCCCGTCAATGTTTTAATAAAAACAGAGCCGGAGAACACTTCTGTTTTTACTCTCGTGCAAGTGGGGGCCTATGGCTGACAGTACGCGAGTGAGAGGAGCGATGCTCAACCCTCGACTGCTACTCAGCGAGTGGTTCCAACGTGACGGGGCGCCGGCACATTTCAGTCGTCGTGTGCGTCGATTCCTGGACCGACGGTTCCCAGACACGTGGATTGGCAGAGGTGGTCCTGTACTGTGGCCTACTCGATCCCCACTTTTTTGTGTGGGGAACAGTTCAGGACACTCCTGATGTTTTTGCCCATGTCATGATCCGGCAGTGTAATCTTTGTTTTCGTGTCAATCGAGATATTTTTGAAAATCTACTGTAATTGAAATTGGGTTGTGTTAATGTGTTGTCTCTTGGTCATAAAAAAATGGAAAAGTGTTTGTTGGTTTAATTAATTTGCCGCCAGAGAAATATTCCTCTACCGGTTTAAATACTCCTCAGAGGAAAAAAATGACATTAGGGAAAAATGTTTGTTTTGATGTCCCCTACAACCTCCCAAAGTTTGTCGGTTTAAATACTTTTCACCCTGTACTGAAAACATATACCGTATGCGTGCCGGCACCGAGAGTATGTGGCAATTCTATTAAATGTACAGGTATTGATCCACTGCACAGACCAGTTTAAAGTTTCATCACCTGTAGTGTAGGAGGATGACAGTATCCCACAGACTAATCTGTAAGTTTCAAGAGACGAGCCATGTGACCCTGTGTCATTGTTTGAAACATTGCTTTTTTTCCTACTGGAACATGCTTTGTAGACTGCCATACATATTGTTTTACCGCCACGACTTCGAGGTCTGTGTCAGGTTCTAAAGTAACATTAACACGTTCTGACCCATAGCCTCACGCAGAAAACTAGACGTCGCACGATGTAAATCACGTTGTTACTGCTGTACCATAATACACCACACACACTGGATGATTTTAAATAAAAGACTGTTACAACATTAGGAAACGGGAAGAGTTTGGCGGCGTTGTGGAGCGTTTCCAAACTGCTGTCCAGAGGCGACTGCCGTCCTCTAAATTTAAACGATCGGTCTGAGTAACGGCATAGCTGATGTCTCTGCGTTCCGTTGTGACTGATTCCTCGTACTGCAGTCATGTACGCCATCTATGTTTCTGTGCTAGCCATCCCCAGAAGGTGTTGCCCCTTCACCAGAACTCTTTATCCATCTCAAACAATCGATGTCAGTCAGTCATCATGTGGTAACCAGTAGTGTACCAGTGGATGGATGGGATGGAAAAGGCACTGTCGATGTACTGTAATAATAAGCATCACAGTTGATAGTGTGAACAATTTTAGCAATTTTACAGAAATTTCAACACCGACCAATGATGCGACACCATGTTTCCCAATTCTAGTACCATCACCAAACCACCCATTCTCTACTTTGCGAGTATCATTGCAAATGGAGAAAAATGACAGTGCAGTATGTTCATTCATCGTTAATTCATCAACATATACATCATCAAAGTATACCAGACAGCGTTCTACATATTTCTAGCACCTTGAGCATGGTGCATAATTTATAATCTATATGTATGTGGACGGGAGTCTCAAAGCATTCTTGCAGTCTTAGGGTAAAATTAGAGACTGAAAGGCCTCCTTTCCTCTCGCACGTCTTTGACCAACCCGCCCTGCAGCACCGTTACCAATTTAATCGGCAGCTGAACGGACGTAGACTGCTACATTCCGCATCTCGTGAATGAATGGACCTTGCCGAGTCCTTGCCCATCCAAGTGCACAAGATTTCTCCAGATGCGCCCATGTCGCGGATGTTAGCGTTCCTTATCGGTGTATAATAACAGATTTGGAAGTGTTGTAATAGCACAGAATTAAGAAGAACAAGAAATGGGTGGTTTTTATGCATGATGGAGCTCCAGACGGATGGAGTTCAAAGTATTTTACATAAATCAACTACGCTATCATTTCTAAAGTATTGTTGTAGTGTCTGGGATCAGTATCAGGACGGTACTGGTAAGAGAGAACATTAAACACGCACTCCTAAGGCTACACGTTTCTGCACTTACAACAGGCTATAATGTTAGATCCCTTCTGTTTCCGATCTATCAGTAGTTTGGAATGCAGTGGTGTTAATATCCCACTGTGAGAAATATATTTCCAGCGCAGGACATACATCCTTCATGCAGGTTTCTCCACGATAAACTGTGGTAACAAACTGTAAAATGGAAAATTACTTCCTTAAAACATCGCCTCAGTGTGGTACATGGCAATATAGGTTTCCAGAGATGTATAGCTTCCATTGTTCACATCCGATCTCAGTTCAGAAATTATACTATGGTCACATCAGTCCAAAATAAAATGATCGTTAGTCCTCTTACAAGGAAGCAGATAAACGCATAGCAGCGGCGTCCGACATGCGAAATTACAAGTCGTGTTGCCACTAACTTTGTAAACAGCACATCTGTCAAGCAGATGTAAACACAGGGGATTGCAGTGTCTCACAAACACCTATCGCTAACTTAGTTATGAAACCAAGACTCTTCCTCCATCTCAAACAAGCGATGTCAGTCATTCATTATGGGGTAATCAACAGCATACCAGTGGACAGATGGGATGGAAAAGGCACCACGGATGTACTATAATAATAAGCATTACAGTTGATAGTGCGAACAATTTTAGCAGTTTTACAGTAATTTCAACACTGACCAATGATGTGACAGCATGCTTCCCAGTTTCAGTATCATTGCTAAATCGCCCCTTCTCTAGTTTGCGAGTACCATTGTGAATGTAGATAAATGACTGAGCTGTACATCCATTCATTGTTAATTCTAGAACATATACATCATCAAAGTATACCAGACAGCGATCAAGGAATCGCATTGTAGTAAAACAGGCTTTACAAAAGAATAGAAATAAACATGTACATCAGTGTTACAAGAATTATGACATAAGTAGATACATAAAAGATCAGAATAACTTTTGAAACATAAACTTCACACGTGAGCATTAAAACGAAACAGAATAAATAATGTCTAAACATCTTTACAAAGTAAATAACATATTACTAATGCAAATTATATTTGAGGATAACAGTATTCCTCATCATAGCGTATGTAGCTTAGTACTAAAAAAATTCTACAACATAAATTGTATTAGCTAAACACATAAAGACAGGAAAAACACAAATACACAAGAGTACACAAACACATAGCAGAATAACACAGGAGGAAAGGACAGGGTTTGTTTTCAGTGTAACATTTGGTACTGCAGTCCAACCCAAAACTTCATTCTGTAGATCTTTCCTCTTATTTCAACATTTGTTTCCACCAAAAAAAAAAATCTTATCCAAGCATGCTTTCTGTATTCTGTTCACATCCTCTTTCAAAAATAGATTTTCTCCACTGTACACTACTTTTTTGGCCAAACCATTTTCTTATAGCTTCTCAATGCATTTCTTCCAATTCATCATAGTTAGTTTCTTATATAGTCTACCCCCTCTTAAGCTAACTTAAATTTACTGAGCTCAGATATATATACCAAGGGACGAGGCAATGCAGCAGCACATGACAAATTAACACAAACAGCAATGACAAAAAAATGGAAAGTGGCAAAGCAAGCAGCAGTATATATAAATTAGCAAAGCAATTGCAATATTACAACTAATATAAAGCAATGTGCAGCAAACTAGAAAAATAAATGTGTAGTAAAACTGATTTAACAGAGTAATACAAAGTCAAATTCAGTAACACTATGCCTGGCAAACAGCAGCAGCAAATGCTATAACTTATACCTAAACATGACAAAGCTCAAGCAGAAAAAATATTACACTAAAGGCAAACAATGCAGATAAGGGAAATGTATATTCACATCTTAATGTCTATGTAATTAAATGGTGCACCACAACTTATTCTACAAAATAAATTACCAAGTACTTGAAAAGAAAATTATGTATGCAGTTCCTGTGAAGGGAAATGTCTTTTTGTGCTCCCTCATTTTTTTGGAAGTATATCATAAAATTATTATTTACTGGATCTGGAGACAGAAAATATTTATATTCGTACATCTATAAAATTTTATTTTAACCAATGCTGCAGTGCAGCTAGAAACTAGATATTAAACAAAATAGGCAAAGCAAGGCATGAAACATCATTCATTAGCCATATGGCATTTCATAATTCAGTAAACAATCTTTCAATTAGCAAGACAATAGACGTGAAATGTTTCTCATCATTTCATTTCAGTAAATATCATAAATTAAGAACTCTACAGTGTAATCATGTTTTCAAGTTTGAGAGTGTCGTATTTGCGATGCTTTCTACAAAGAACTGTCAATATCGAGGTTAATTGCCTCTTTTTTCTCCACCTAATGGCTTTTTCTCCAGGCAACGCACAGCTGGGCATCAACGAAGCATTACGTCGAGGTGACTTAGCTTTCTTACCGAAATTTACAACAGAAGTTTCTGCTACAGTGACAGTTTGATACAAATAAAATTTCACAAGTCGAGAAATTACAGTAGAAATGTGTAGAAACAAAAGCCTATAAATATAACAGTGTCCAAAAAATTTTCGCTGGCATTGTGATACATTCACGCACTTACACACATTTCATAACTCTTAAACTACGATTCTTGGTTTTGCAACATCCTTTTTCTCAAATCAGAGTGCCTAACCACTACTCATTATTCCTTACCTTATTACCTATATACATATTCGTCGACGCTTCAATATTTCGTCATAATAAATACATAGCATAATCAAATTCCTCATATAGCACCATAAACATACCTCAACAGCATAATACACATTGTCATCGTAATAATAACATCATAAAACCTCAGCCAAATCTCAAAAACGTCGTAGATTTCTGCAATCATTTCAAACCATAAAAAATATTCTCTGCTCTTTTCAATAGTGTCATCTACCTCACACGTACTTTAAAAATCATGATCTCATACCAAATACATCATTCAAAGCTCTCATAGTATCACAATAGTTCTGAAAAAAATATGAAGAGTCCACAAAGTACATACAAAATACAGTTTCATAAGTGTGAAGTTATCCAACTGTGTAATTGCGTAAACATCTGTCACTGACGTAGTAAAAAAAATGTTTATCTCCCAGTTAAATGATCAGATAGCTGTGTAATTTGTGTGTTAGAGAAATATGGTACCGATGTGTAAAGTTGTATAAGCAAATACCATATTAGCTAGGGCTCCTTGTGCTTGCCACACACATGGTACACAAAGGATTAATGTAATTATACCCTCAGATGTTACAGATTACAGCAATGGAATGAAATGTATCCCGGAAAACCTTTGTATCATTGTAATTCAAAAGTACAAAATTAATCACTCAAATACGTGTCCTTTAGCGCTAAGTGTGCGTCTTGCTACAAGATAATTCTGTGGAAGTGTCGTAGTTATCGTCCTCCGAAAGTTAAGTTCTGCAAAAGTCAATGTACTTACCTCATGATAAACAAAAGTGAAATGCTATGCGAATAGATATCGTAGTTATTACGTACATTACCGTGATCAAGAAAGTACTAAACTGTAACGTATTGTTGTGCTACGAAAAAGGCTGTCACATTGTAGCTATACCAAAAAAGTTACTACTAAAACATGTTTTACTTTCCAGAAGAATTCAGAAAAACAGATACACTGCAAAAGAAACAATGTAAATTGTGTCACACATTAGTAGCGTCGTGATATAATCGTGTAGCTGTCAAAGAAACCAACTGCTAAGTCATCTTTAATCCCACAGATAGTACTTCAAATAAAGAATGTACTTTCAAGTAAACCAAAATGTTGCATTAAAATCTCATTAGCAGTACCTGTATATGTTCTAAGTATGTAAGCCTTATAGTCGTTACGTAATCGTGCAACTAACAAGCAAGAATGTACACACACAATAACACTGTGTCGTCTGTTCACTATAACAATGCATTCGTAATTATTGTCTAAATATGTTCCCTAGGTTCTAGACTGGATAGTTTATTTTAAAACATAGTTGCATGTTAACAGTTTCTAAGTGTGACAAAGAGTACTAGAAACGTGAAGTGAAAAGTTTTATGGCAAAGACAAAGTTAAAAAGCAGATTATCTTTCAATAAACGGTTTTACATGTGAAATGTGGTGTAAACCTTTACTCTTCCTAGTACGCAGAGTTTCAACTTCAACGCAATTATCATGTGGTATACGTCGGATTCTGTAGGGTCTATTGTAAATCAGAAAGAATTTGTGACTCAAGTGTTTCTTCTTATGTGACAATGAATGAGCTTTAATGAGAACTTTCTGACCAATATATAATTTCTTTGCATTTGGTTTACCATGTAGTTTTCTCCTTTTGTCTGCTGCAGGATTTATATTCTTAATAGCCAAATCAATTATGTCTTCGTGTCGGAGTTTACATGTATTCGGAAAAGGTACAAGCTCTCTGATTCTGTTTGGTGGTTCTTCATTCTTCAGTACAAGAGGAGGTGGTAAAGCAGTGTAGTCATGAGGCATTTCATTCAGCACGTTTCGAAATAAGTGTAAATATCTGTCCCAACGCTGATGCTTTCTGTGACAATAAAGTCTGCAAAGCTTATTGATTTCTTTCATAATCCGTTCAGACGGGTTACGATGTGGTGAGTACAATGAAATGAAAACAGGTTTGATTTTATGGTTCCGAAGCATGCGTGACCAAACAGCAGATCTGAATTGCGGTCTGTTATCTGAAATCACTTCTAACGTGTCCAACTTCACCTAAGAAATTTTTAACAAAGGCGTTGGCTACAGACCGTCCAGTGGCTTTACGTAACGGAGTGAAAGAAACAAATTTTGAAGTAAGTTCAACAGCGACTAGAACGTACGAAAATCCATTCGATGTTCTGACAAGGGGTCCCAAGAGATCAACAGCAGCAAATTCTTTTAATTTAGAAGGAATGATAGGAAACAACGGAGCACGATGTGAGATAGCAGATGGTTTCGCCTTTTGACAAAGTTTACAAATAGATAAGACTCTTCGAATTCTCTTTACCATATTGTTAAAATAACAAGTCATTCGAAGAATATTATAACATTTTCCTGGACCAAAATGTGCGTAGCTGAAATGAATGTACCAAATGAGCTTATTAACAAAATCGTCTGGAATGCAAAGTACCCATAGCTTGTCATCAACAGTGCAGCGTTTGAAGAGTATGTTGTTTCTAACCAGATAATAATGCCGAATCTGAGTGTGCGTCTTTTCATGCCATTTACTTTTGATGTCTTTCCAAATCGGATCTTTATCTTGTTCATGAGCAATGTCCTTGAAAGATGTGGTGATGAAGTTTTCAATGGCGACTTTCTGAATGTAAAGAAAACTGAAATTTTTCTCGAAGTTGCCTTCTGTGTTACCTTTCTCAAACCCAGCCGGTGCGCGTGACAGTGCGTCCGCAACAATGTTCTCCTTGCCGGGAATGTAGACTATTGTGAAGTGGAATTCTTGCAGAAACAATACCCAAGATTTTAACCTGTCATGATTTAATTTTGAAGACATAAGAAGTTGTAATGCACGATGATCACTGTATTCTTTTACATGCTTGCCAGAAAGAAAGAAACGGAATTTGTTAAATGTCCAAACGATAGCTAAAGCTTCTAATTCAGTAACAGAATAATTTTTTTCAGATTTTATTAGCACTCGGCTAGCAAAAGCAATGGTTTTCCGAACAGTAGTGTCATTTTCTATGGCTTCTTGAAATAAATGGGCACCAAGACCGACTTTAGAAGAATCCGTGCTAAGGCAGAAATCTTGTGACAGATCTGTATGAGCTAGTATTGGCGCGTTAAGTAGCGATTCTTTCAAAGAATTGAATTCCAACTGTGCTTGTTCGTCCCAGTTTTAAATAGTATTTTTTCCAGTGAGAGAACAAAGTTTTGGTGTAACTAGAATTTGCATATTCAGAAAACGAAGGTAAAAATTTACGAGACCTAGAAAACTGCGGACTTGTTTCTTTTTGTGGATGGTCCTGGAATGGCTCTGATTGCTTCTAACTTTTCAGGATCCGGCTGAATGCCTTCAGAAGAAATAATATGTCCCGAAAACCTCACCTTTGACCTACCGAATTCACACTTTTCCAAGTTAACTGTAATTCCAGATTCTGCCAAATACGTAACAAACTGTTGAGGATGCGATTATGTTGTTCCCATGAGGCTTCTGCTATTAGAATATCATCCACATATAAGGTGATGTGACGTTTTAAGAAATCAGGTAATATGGAATTTAACCCGCGAATGAACGCTGCCGAAGAAATGTTCAAACCAAAAGGAAGTTTCCGAAATTGATAACAAACGCCGAAACAAAGAAAAGCTGTGTATTTTCTACATTATGGATGAAGTTCGATCTGATAAAAGCTGGATCTGAGATCAATGGAAGACAACACTTTTACACCATTAAAATTTTGAAGAAGTTCTTCCATCGTCTGCGGCCTGTCTGTTTCAGGAATAATGATAGTATTGATTTGTCTCCAATCTAAGACAAGCCTGACCGATCCATTTTTCTTCTCAACAACATGTAACGGATTGTTGTATGAGCTTTCTGCAGGCTCAATAATGCCCTCGTCAAGCATAGATTGTATTTCTGTTCTAACACGGTCCCTATAATGTGCTGGAATTACGTATGGTCTAACACAAAATTTAGTATGCTCACGAACACGAAATTGGTATTGAAATCCCTTGATTGTTCCTGTTTTGTGAGTAAAAACTGTGGAATGTGGTTGTAAAATATCAAAAAGGTCCTGCCTATCAGTATCATTACAATTCTCAATTGTTTGAATTTTATTCTGCATTAACTCATTAGTATCAAATATGCCATCGTATCATCCCTGTCAGTACTTGCAAAGTGATTGCTAGTGTCTAGTTCCGTAGAAAATTCCGAACTGTTGTCTAACAGAAGGTAAAGCCGATTAATTTCCTCGTCATGGTTTGAGAGCCAATCTTCAAATTTCAAAGCTATTGACTTACCTTCTTTCTCTAAACTTATTTCAGCATAGTGAAAGTTTAAGATTGCTTTGTATTCATTCAAAAAGTCTACTCCCAATATAATTTCCGTCGACAATAATGTAACAATAAGAAAGTTCATAGAGAAGCTGTGGCTTTGACAAAAGAATTCTAAGTTGGTTTGTTCTCGTACATCTACACTTTTTCCAAAAATTGCACCTTGTAATTTATCTTACGTAAAGGAAGTGTGGGGCAATCGTTCGATTTGTTGCATTTGCTAAAAGCTGTTTCATTAATTACTGAAATGGGACTGCGAGAGTCAAGTACTGCCGTAAATTTTACGTCATTTACTGTAATATGAATCACAGGATATGCAATGTTGTTATGTTTTACATCGTGTTCCTGGAGAAAGATGTCCCTAATGTCTTCCATTTTTACATAATTACTAGCTACGGCAGCTGCGTCATCAGTTTCATAAGTACGTTTTGTGGCTGCCAGCGGTATGATTCATTGCCTATTGTCTCTTTGTTGGCGCGCGTCGTTATTGGGATTTGGAGACCTAACTTCTACAAATTCACCTTGTCGAGAGGGCCCTGCGTTGTTTGAATCTCGCCAGTTCTGATGCAATTCAGGTCTGTCGTTACGATCATATCGTCTGTCGTCATGTCGGTAGATTCCATAGTTTCTTTCTTGTCGGTCACATGGTGGAGAATTTCTCCCTGAATCGTAACTGTGCGCTGGACAGTTGCGTCTGAAGTTATTCTGCCTCCCTTGATAATAATTATTTTGGTTTCCATATTGTCTGTTTCTCTGATTGTCTCTGTGATAGTCATTACTGCAGAGAGGTGATCTTTCCCTGTAATTATTACTACTCTGCCAACGGTTGTCATACGGGTGGTGTCTGTTTTGGTCACGGTTTACGTTGTAAGAATAGTCTTGTCGTGTCCAGTTATTATTTCTGTCATCACGGAATTGTGACGGATGTGACCTGTAATTGTTGTGCTCCTGTTTTCGCATTCCGTGATTGTCAGTGTCAATTTCCAGTTCTTGTAACAGTCCCTGAAAAGCTTCAATGTCGTCTTTGCAACGTCCTACTAAAATAATATGTCGTAAATGTTCAGGCAATTTGATTAAGCAAATGCGGATGAGTTCTGAGGGGCTGTAAGGGTTTGACAGGTACTGATTCTTGTGCAACATGTCTTCAATATATTTCACAAGACTGGAAAATTCAGATTGTTCGAAATGTTTCATCATTATGATGTTATGTTTTACTCGGTCTTGTTTAGCTAGAGACCAATATGCTGAGAGGAAGGCATGATAAAATTCTCCTTCACTGTGACAATCGTGAATTGCCGATCGCATTCTTACAGCTGGTTCATTCTCTAAATAGCCACACATAAATTCTAATCTGTGCTCTAATGACCAGTTGGGAGGAAAACAATGAGAGAATTGATGTAGCCACGCTTGTGGATGAATGTCGTTGCCAGAGTTCTTAAATGTTTTGAATTTACGTGTAGCAATAAACAGCTTATCCCTTAACTACTATCGACCGTCTCTCAGACCGCTACTAATTTTTGTGTCGAGACATTTCCCACACTCCTGCAAAGCCAAATGGACTCTTCCATGTACCTTCCTATTGGCTGTCAAGCTACACGTGCCAGCTATCTTGCGTTGCTGCTGCTCTTTGTTTCGTAATTATTAGCCTTGAGAGGTCTCACAGACGTACCATAGTGTTTGCGTGCCGCGTGTTTATTGCATGCTACTGTTTCTCCATGGCGGGGAAAGCTGGGCCTTCTGTGCAACGTGTGTTATGTGAGACAGATGTCTTCACTTGCAAGATGAGCCTCAAACACCGAAAGAAGAATTCAAAAATCGAAAATTGTGCACCTTTTGCCCTCCTCGTCTGAAGAGGAAAACGAGGTATCCATGTCAACAGCGTGGAGTTCCGATTTGTTTGGAGTGTTCCAGGAATGTCTGCGTGAAGTGTTTGCAGGTGAAAATTGACTGAAGTATGATTCAATGGCATATGAGAACAAGTATTTAGTTTTTACTTGTAATTTTAGAAGTAAAATGGTGGCATAGTTTCTCCATTCATAGACTTATGGACTGAAATATTCGCTCTACATTGCAAAGTGAGTCGTAAACTGAAAGCTGACTTCGCACACAATTTATCGTAAGTCATGTCGGATTTTTCCACCTAATTATATTGTCAATTTGTAATATAATCCCTCTGACGAAAATCTATGTGTGAGTAGAGAGCTAACTATTTGCTGTTATTTTCGTAACTCATAAAATAAAAATAGACTCCAGATTTCGCTTTGTTTTAATTGTCGAAGTGTTTAAAATACCACAGTGTTTAAAAAAAATCAAATTTCTACAAAAGCCACCTATAAGAAGTGCAATGAATGACTGGAAGTCAAGAAACTATATATATTCAACAAAATTCTGGTTTGATATATAAAATAGAAAAATGCTGTCTGTGAGACCCCTCCATAGTAATTGTGTTCCTGTAAATGACGATAGTAGTTCAGGGTTATAGTCAAAATCATCATGTCGGCGAGTCGCATATCGGTCATTGTTACGTCGTGTCGGCGGTTCCATCTCAAAATTCGGTGCACCTTGCCAATTTCTTTCATAATTTCCGCAATGCCCTGTGTTATTATTTTGTGGCTTTTCCGTATTTCTAAGTCCCTCTTCCCGCGTTGGAGCGCGAGTGTCCTCTGAAATATGTAATTCTTGTATTACTTGTGCCAACTGATCTTCTACTTCCCGGATTTCTCTTTTGTGTTGCGTATTAATTTGATTCTCATTTTGTTTGAATTTCTTAATTTGTTCATACTCTTCAGTGTCAGTGAAGGCTACAGGTCTTGTGTCATTCAGATCATCATCCACCTTTGTAGATAAGTTAGTGAACTGATCCGAAAGTTCGGCTACTTTTTCCTCAGTGTGTCCATTTGTGTTGAAATCGTATTTAATGTGTCCTTTTAGTTTTCCTGAGTTTTTGCAAGTTGCGTAACCGAATCGGTAGATGCAACTGTGTCAATTTTAGCTTGCAAGGTCTCATGATTTTCATGAACAATAGTTTGCAGTTCTTTTATGGCTGCTTCGTGATTCTGTAACGTATTTTCATGCCGCGAAAAAATAGGTTGGAAATGCACACAAATTTGTGTTTTTACGTCATTACAGACTTTTTGACGTTTCGATTCGATTTGATGTAACTCGGTAGTTAAATCTTCACGTGTTTGTTCAAGCATGGTGTCTAACTTTTGAAGATTTTGTTCCATTGCGTCTAACTGTTGCTGTGTTTGTCTCTGGTGTTGTTCCATTGTGTCTAACTTTCGAAGATTTTGTTCCATTGTGTGTAACTTTTGAAGATTTTGTTCCATTGTGTCTAACTTTTGAAGATTTTGTTCCATTGTGTCTAACTTTTGTAGCCTTTGTCCCATTTGTTGCATTAACTGTAATAACAATGCACTGGTGTCTGAAACATGTTCCTCAGTGCTATTTGGCAGTGCATTTGAACCTGCAATATTCGAATTTTGAAAAGCAGAAAATGTATCTTGACTTGTTTGAGAAAACGGTGAGGACGCAAAACCTGAATCTACAGTATTTGCAAGATTGTGTCCTGTCATTTCGGATTCCTGAGGCAAGCTGTTGCCGACCGATCGGTCGATAATGCTTCCCTGTTCACTAATTGTTTCACTGCCTACACCATTATTTGCAGCCCGCTCCATTTCTCTATGCACAATTACCAAATTACTACTTTGAACATTAGTTAATTCGTTACTTGGCGGCGCTAACACACTGCTTTCGTCTTCACTGTCATTTCTCAGTTTACTTTGGAGCCTAGTATTACGTTTTTCACACGCCATTATTGTCACAATATTTCACACGACAACACAGAAAAGCACAATTTGAAGAGCAAAATAAGAAAACACATTAACACAGCATTGAAAATAATATCTCGTTAATTGCTAGTGCAGCTGCGAAATACTTGGTGCAAATCTACCTGCATGCCACAACTGTTTTACTGTACAACAATGAAAGACTGCAACTACAAAGGAGATTCTCTCTACAATTACGCGCTAGCAATAAACAAAAGCTACACTAATTACACAAACTACAAGAAAAAAAGAGAAGATTCCAGTGAGGTATCCTCGGCTAAGGGTCGACATATGAAACGTCCCCTTAGAACAATTATAAATGACAGTGCTTAAACTGACACACAATATTTTTAGCGCAACGGAATCTGACTTTCAATAATCCCTACAAAAGAATGGCCCTGACTAACATTAACCTATACCTTTTACAAATCACTTACTTCACAAAAATCTTCGTTACTCAAGCTACTGCAATACAGCGAGCGCCACTACTGCCAGCTAAGTAAAAGATTCAAATTACTGAAGGCACTAACTACTGATAGGCATAGTTAGCAAATGAAAGATTTTGATAGAGAACAAACAATGTATTTACCTTAATAGTGTTCAAAAGTCATTATATATATATATATATATATATATATATATATATATATATATATATATATATATATATATCAGTTCATGATATCCGGTCTTACAAATTTACTGTCTCTGTCCAGGTCATCCGCTCTCAAAACTCTGCCATCTCACTCCCCACATCCACCACTGCTGGCGGCCCACCTCCAACTGTGCAACGCTGCGCACTGTTAACAGCCAACTGCCCAACACTACAGTAGCAAATTCCAACAATGCCACCCAGCCACAGACTGCACACAGCACAGCCAGTGATTTTCGTACAGAGCGCTACGTGGCGTTACCAATAAAAAAAACCTATACAACCTACTTACAGTATTAGTGGTGGATCTCAGTTTGAGGCTCTCAGGCAATTCATGCAAGAGGCAGAAAAGGAACAGACAAGAGGCAGAAACGGAGAGGCAAGAGACAGAAAAGAAGAGACAAGAGGCAGAGAAAATGAGACTGGAGGAAGAGGAGAAAAGACAGAAATTAGTCATAGGAACGGTCACAGACAGTATATGTGGAATAAAAAAAGAGAGAGTAGGAATCCAAGAAGAGCTAGAGAATGTCAAGAAAACGACAGCAGATACGAGTGAGTGAGGTCGTGGACCAGGCATGTGAGTCTCATCAATTAAAGACGCAGGTTTTCTTTGTGTATTTTGTGTATACTGTTCGTAGAAGATGCAACTGTCATTTGGAAAAAAATCCGTTATTGTGATGTTAAAAACATTTTACAGCAACACAAATACCGCCCATGATGAGGAGTGTACTAACTTGAAAATAGAGGTAAGGTGATATCACATATTCAGGTACAGAAACTAGGCTAAATTAATATTTTACAATTGTAATGAATACCATGATAGAGTATTTTGGGTTTTCTTACATTGTCAACCATATGTTACACTGATGTCTCTTACATGTGTTTCAGAAGAGTCACCTGAGGTGCAGAATGACTAGTTGTTTGCAAGGTTCGAGGACTGTAAACAGAAGAAAGCATCAGAGAGAGGGAGAGAGGAAAAACCGACAAGAGTAGTAGGTCATAGTTTGTTCCAGCAAACTTTGTTTGTGCGGGTTGTATACATTCAGGGGCAAACCTATTTTTCTGCTAAGTGGCTCTTCATGTAAGCCCTCATCCTCCCCCACTGTCTGGGAAATCCCCCAGACCCCCTCCCCCTCGCCAATACAAGGACACTTTTGACATCAAATTAATTGACTAATTAAATTGATCAATTAATGAACCTCACCCCCTCTGGGAAATCCTCCAACACTTTCCTTCCCTCCCTCGCTTACCCACATCTGGAAACTGACAGGAAAAAGATGCAGTCTGTGCTGGAGAAGAAGGATCTCGCAACAAAAGAATTCAAATGAATATCAAATGAATATCAATAAATATAATATATTTATGCATATTCTTTATTTATTCAGTTTGCAAGAGACAGGGCTCCCCCACTGAGGCAGCGCTCATGTTCGCCCCCACTTCCCATAATGTAATAACTGTAAGCACCAAGGAATGGGACGAAGTGTGGTATATTAGCCACCATTTTGGATCACCTGTACATGTGTCTATCTTCTGCACACTGGCTGTGCACATCTGTATGCTGTGGAGGTCGAGCTGCCACTGCCAGACAGGCGCTGCCAGACACCAGGAGGAGCACAGAGTGCTGGCAGGCTCCTTTTGCTGTGGAAGTCTGCAGCCTAATGGCACATAAGCTCCAGTAGGCTACTCCCCACCATGCCAACTGCACATGGAGAAAATCTCCATTGGGTGCTTCATAGCCTGCCACAGGAGAACCATTGTTGGAGGCCTCACAGCCAGCTGCCACCAGCTGGGCCAGGTCTGGAGCCCTGCACATCTGTCAGCTCCTTTCCTTCCTGTCAAACAAAGCGTCAGGTGGCAGCAACCCTTCTATATTTTCTGCATGGGTAATTCCCAGACCACCACTATTCTTTGTCAAGTCACTATTTCTCATTTGTGTGTGAACAAACGTGTTCAAACATGCAGACAGAGGTTTTCATCCCTCCTCAGCACATTGCATTCCTAATGGCTAATGCTGAATCAGTGAAGGCATATAAATTCTACCCCCTCCACTCTCGTCTTCGTTCTACTTTCTTTCATGGTTGCATTTGTTTGATCATCAGTTTGCCTGTTTCCGCATTAGTTTGCTTACACATGTTTAATTTCATAGCATACCATCGGATTTTGCAGAGTATATTTTCGTAAAAATAGCTTCACAGTATCAAATCGCACTGTGTACATATTTCGGTATCATAGCACTAGTTTATATGTAGGTTTCATAGCATGACAACGTAAATTGTGTAAATTTTCGTAAAAAATTCAGATTTCTGAAATACATTTTTGTAAAATGGTTTTGTAGTATCAAATCTATGTGTGTCCAGACTCTGAAGTTGAAAAAGTGTCATAGTATCAAATCAATGTTTGTTTGGGTTTTGTAGGTTTCACAGCATTTGATCAGGTTCCATAGCAATTGTTCAGATATTGTGGTTTTTTTTTTTTTTTTTTTTTTTTTTTTTTTTTTTTTTTTTTTTTACCATACGTCCACCTAATCGTGGATCAGATGGGAGCTGAAAGGAAATAGCAGCAGCAGCAATAATCCGCTTTCCCGCAAAGTGCACGAACGACACTGCATTCACCCTGACTTGAGCCAATAACAGGGCTCTAGAGGCGCTAAATGTGTCCTCCCAACTGCACAAAGTCATGTCGAACCAGGGCAAGAGTTTAGAAAGCAGTGTCTCTGGAAGAATAAAGGAAACCGCCAATTACAGGCTTTTTTGAGTTTTCACAGAGGGGAGAGATGATTTTCTCTGAAGTTGTGTCGCATCCAACAGCAACAAGCAAACAGATACAGTGTTAAAGATCTTTATCGAAATCGCCTGTGACTTTTAGCTTGTTAGTCCTAGCTATGAGGTGTAATAAAGATTTTATCTCTAAACGTTTCTCAGACACCAGATTTTCTTACACAACCAAGGCAGCCCATGGAGGTTGTGTACATGCCTATTTGCAGTATCGGCAAACACTAAAACTTGTGGATTTTTATTACTTGTGGTTCTGCACACAATGTTTGTGACTCCACTGTGTGAATGTGTTCCTTCGGTCTGTTGTCCCCAGCCCAGCCTTCCGTTGGCGCCATGGCAGGTAGCTCAGCATTGTTCTTCTGGAGACCTGTCTCGATGAGGGCTGCCCTGTATGCCTTGTATGGCTGTAGGCCTGTTTGGCAAGATTTACTGAGGGATTATCTCGCCACCAATTGCTCCCAACTTCCAACATGCCATTTTTACAAGCTAAGAACCGTAAAAATACCTCATGCTTTTAGCGTCCTATAAGGCTCCATCAATTTCTGATCAGGCCTTTAACTTTCTAGAGTCTTGCTGAAGGTGCGCCAGGTTGTAACAAAATCTTTAATAATTTCTCGTGTGCGGAAAATAGGTGAGAGAGTAACTTGTCCTCTCTCGATGCCCTCTATCTGCCGTTGATTTCTGCATGGGTAGTCTCTCACTTCAATATAGTTTAGTGTGACACGAACCAGAGGAAATCATTGGAAATAGTAGGAGAATCTCATCCTTATAACTGATATCTATGTGAAAAAGTTAGCTTTGTCAATCTGGATTTCCCATGGCTAAAACACATCCTAGCTTGATCTCACTCATTCTAGGGGTCATTCACTCAGATGAAGCTGCAAGCCAGCAAGAGTACATGAAAACTTTGCTGTGAGTAGTATAAATTACATTAGAGCCAGGGGTCACTTCTGCAACAAATATTTCCATATGGGATACTTACTTCCATATGGGATACTTACTTTTCCATTTCTTCCTGTTCTGCAGGGAAGTGTTGGATTGCGACTGCTGTTGATGCTTCATGGTTCTTCTTATTCTGCTGCTGCTGACTGACTGAGCAAGACTGAGGCCCCAGATCTGCTGAGCCTGCCCTATATCCCCTCCAATGATGTAACCAGATACCGCCATCCTACTGGCTGAAGTCTAAAACATGACTGAATTAAAGGTTTGTAATGCCCCCCCCCCCCCCCCCCAGACCTCCATCTTGGATTTTGTCACAGGAGGGACGACAGCGCCCTCTGGTGACGCTACTGTGTACTAGGTCAGTTGTACTCTGAACCTCATGATGGACACGCTGTATGGAGCTACTGCCTCACATTGTTTAAATAAACCCTGCATGCAAATTAAAGACTTACGTCCATCCTATCCAGCACAGGCTGAGTCCTTTTCCCACCAACTCCTAGGAAGAGCCATGGAGGTAGCACAAGTGACCTATTTACCCGCCATTTGCTTAGTTTAGTGGAGGTAGCCGTGATGTGTTGCATTGTCCTGCTGGAATTTGAACTTCCCGCCATTTTTCTGGGGGATGGGATAGGAAGGAGGAGGGCAGGGGGTCCAGTTAGTGGAGATAGCCCAATTGACCTATTGTCCCACCAAAAATTGAACTTCCCACCATGTCGTCATTGCAATGTTGCCATATCCATCGCCGCCATCTTTGATCCGCCATCTTGATTAAATTTGGGTTGGGTGATTCGAAAGTTGTCCCACTACTAGTGGGTAGTGGAAAGAGTACACTGAAGGCCTCTATGAGGGGGAGGACTTGTCTGATGACATGATATAAGACGAAACAGGATCCGACAGGGAACAGATCGGGGATCAATCTTTTTTTTGGCGGGGGGGGGGGGGGATCGTCTGTCTTCTGACTGACTGGTTTGATGCAGCCTGCCACGATTTCCTCTCCAGTGCCAACCTCTTTATCTCAGAATAGCGCTTGCAACTTACAGGGTGTTTCAAAAATGACCGGTATATTTGAAACGGCAATAAAAACTAAACGAGAAGCGATAGAAATACACCGTTTGTTGCAATATGCTTGGGACAACAGTACATTTTCAGGCGGACAAACTTTCGAAATTACAGTAGTTACAATTTTCAACAACAGATGGCGCTGCAAGTGATGTGAAAGATATAGAAGACAACGCAGTCTGTGGGTGCGCCATTCTGTACGTCGTCTTTCTGCTGTAAGCGTGTGCTGTTCACAACGTGCAAGTGTGCTGTGGACAACATGGTTTATTCCTTAGATCAGAGGATTTTTCTGGTGTTGGAATTCCATCGCCTAGAACACAGTGTTGTTGCAACAAGACGAAGTTTTCAACGGAGGTTTAATGTAACCAAAGGACCGAAAAGCGATACAATAAAGGATCTGTTTGAAAAATTTCAACGGACTGGGAACGTGACGGATGAACGTGCTGGAAAGCTAGGGTGACCGTGTACGGCAACCACAGAGGGCAACGCGCAGCTAGTGCAGCAGGTGATCCAACAGTGGCCTCGGGTTTCCGTTCGCCGTGTTGCAGCTGCGGTCCAAATGACGCCAACGTCCACGTATCGTCTCATGCACCAGAGTTTACACCTCTATCCATACAAAATTCAAACGCGGCAACCCCTCAGCGCCGCTACCATTGCTGCACGAGAGACATTCGCTAACGATATAGTGCACAGGATTGATGACGGCGATATGCATGTGGGCAGCATTTGGTTTACTGACGAAGCTTATTTTTACCTGGACGGCTTCGTCAATAAACAGAACTGGCGCATATGGGGAACTGAACAGCCCCATGTTGCAGTCCCATCGTCCCTGCATCCTCAAAAAGTACTGGTCTGAGCCGCCATTTCTTCCAAAGGAATCATTGGCTCATTTTTCAGATCCGAAACGATTACTGCATCTCGCTATCTGGACATTCTTCGTGAATTTGTGGCGGTACAAATTGCCTTAGACGACATCGCGAACACCTCGTGGTTTATGCAAGATGGTGCCCGGCCACATCGCACGGCCGACGTCTTTAATTTCCTGAATGAATATTTCGATGATCGTGTGATTGCTTTGGGCTATCCGAAACATACAGGAGGCGGCGTGGATTGGCCTCCCTATTTGCCAGACATGAACCCCTGTGACTTCTTTCTGTGGGGACACTTGAAAGACCAGGTGTACCGCCAGAATCCAGAAACAATTGAACAGCTGAAGCAGTACATCTCATCTGCATGTGAAGCCATTCCGCCAGACACATTGTCAAAGGTTTCGGGTAATTTCATTCAGAGACTACGCCATATTATTGCTACGCATGGTGGATATGTGGAAAATATCGTACTATAGAGTTTCCCAGACCGCAGCGCCATCTGTTGTTGACAATTGTAACTACTGTAATTTCGAAAGTTTGTCTGCCTGAAAATGTACTGTTGTCCCAAGCATATTGCAACAAACGGTGTATTTCTATCGCTGCTCGTTTAGTTTGTATTGCCGTTTCAAATATACCGGTCACTTTTGAAACACCCTGTACATTCTCAATTATTGGCTGGATGTATTCCAGTGTATGTGATCCTCTACAGTTTTTGCCCTCTACAGCTCCCTCTACTACCAAGGAAGTCATTCCCCGACGTCTTCATAACTGTCCTATTGTCCTGTCCCTTCTCCTTGTCAGTGTTTCCCACGTTTTCCTTTCCTCTCCGATTCTGTGCAGAACCTCCTCATTCCTTACCTTATCAGGCCACCTAATTTTCAACATCCCTGTATAGCACCGCATTTCAAATGCTTCGATTCTCTTCTGTTCCGGTTTTCCTACGGTCCATGTTTCACTAGCATAGAATGCTGTACTCCAGACGTACATTCTCAGAAATTCCGTCCTCAAATTAAGGCCTATATTTGATACGAGCAGACTTCTCTTGGCCAGGAATGCCCTTTTTGCCATTGCTAGTCTGCTTTTGATATCCTCCTTACTCCATCTGTCATTGGTTACTTTACTGCCTAGGTAGCAGAAATCCTTAATTTCATCTACTTCGTGACCATCAATCCTGATTTTAAGTTTCTCGCTTTTCTCATTCCTGCTACTTATCATTACTTTCGGCTTTCTTCGATTTCCTCTAAATTCATATTCTGCACTCATTAGACTGTCCATTCCATTCGGCAGATCATGTAATTCTTCTTCACTTTCATTCAGGATAACAATGTCATCGACGAATCATATCATTGATACCCTTTCAACTTGAATGTGAATTCCACTCCAAAACCTTTCTTTTATTTCCATCATTGCTTCTTCACTGTACCGATTGAAAGACTACATCCCCGTCTTACACCCTTTTTAATCCGAGTAATTCGTTCTTGGTCGAACACTCTTATTATTCCCTCTTGGCTCTTGTACATATTGTGTATTACCCGTCTCTCCCTTACCGTCCCTCTCTTACCCCTATTTTTCTCAGAATTTCGAACATCTTGTACCATTTTATATTGTCGAACCCTTTTCCCAGGTCAAAAATCCTATGAACGTCTCTTGATTTGGTATTAGTCTATTATTCTTGGTAGCAACTTGGATGCATGAGCTGTAAAGATGACTGTGTGATAATTCTCGCACTTGTGAGCTCTCGCAGTTTTCGGAGTTGTGTGGATCATATTTTTCTGAAAGTCAGATGTTATATCGCCAGACTCATACATTCCACACACCAACGTGAATAGTCGTGTTGTTGGCACTTCCCTCCAATGATTTTAGAAATTCTGATGGAATTTTATCTATTCCTTCCGCCTCATTTCATCATAAGTCCGCCAAAGCTCTTTTAAATTCTGATTCTAATACTGGATGCCCTATCCCTTCTAAATCAACTCCTGTTTCTTGTTCTGTCACATCAGACAAATCATACCCATAATAGAGGCATTCACTGTACTGTTTCCACCTATCCGCTCTCTCCCCTGCATTTAACAATGGAATTCCCGTTGCACTCTTGGTGTTACCACCCTCGATTTTAATTTCATCGAAGTTTGTTTTGACTTTCCAATATGCTGAGTCACTCCTTCCGACAGTCATTTCTTTTTCGATTTCTTCACATTTTTCATGCAGCCATTTAGTCTTAGCTTCCCTGCACTTCCTATTTATTTCATTCATCCGCGACTTGTATTTCCGTATTCCTGCATTTTCCTGAACGTTTTTCTATTTCCTGCTTTCATCGGCCTGCTGAAGTATTTCGTTTGTTACCCATGCTTTCTACACAGTTTCATTCTTCATACCTATGGTTTTCTTTCCAACTTCTGTGATTGCCCTTTTTAGGGATGTCCATTTCTCTTCAACTGTACAGCATACTGAGCTAGTTCTTATTGTTGTATCTACAGCCTTAGAGAACTTAAAGCGTATCTCGTCATTCCTTAGTACTTCCGTATCCCACTTCTTTGTGTGTTGATTATTCCTCAGTAATGTCTTGAACTTCAGCCTACTCTTCATCACTAGTATATTGTGATCTGAGTCTACATCTGCTCCTGGGTACGCCCTTACAATCCAGTATCTCATTGCGAAATCTCTGCCTGACCATGATATATTGTAACAGAAAAGTTCCTGTATCACCTGGAATTTTCCAAGTATACCTCCTCCTCTTGTGATTCTTGAACAGGGTATTCGCTATTACTAGGTAAAACTTGATACAGATCTCAGTTAGTCTTTCTCCTCTCTCATTCCTTGTCCCAAGCCCATATTTTCCTGTAACCTTTACTTCTACTCCTTCCCCTACAACTGCATTCCAGTCCCTCAAGACTATTACATTTTCATCTCCCTTTACATTCTGTGTTACCCTTTAATATCCCCCTATACTTTGTGTCTTCATCTTCTGCTTGCGACGTCGGCATATATATCTGAACTATCATTGTCCGTGTTGGTTTACTGTCGATTCCGATAAGAACAACTCTATTCCTGAACCGTTCACAGTAACACACTCTCTGCTCTACCTTCCTATCCATAGCGAATCCTATTCCCATTATACCATTTTTTGCTGCTGTTGATATTACTCATGTGACCAGAAATCTTTGCCTCCTTTCCATTTCACTTCACTGACCCTAATGTATCTACATCGAGCCTTTTCATTTCCCTTTTCAGATTTCTACCTTCTCTACCACGTTCAAGCTTCTGATGTTCCATGCCCCGACTCGTAGAGCGTCATCCTTTCGCTGATTATTCAGTGTTTTTCTCATGGTCACCTCCCCCTAGTTCCCTCCTGGAAATCCGACTGGGGGGTTATTCCGAAATCTTTTGCCAATGGGGAGATCATCATAATACTTTTTCAAAAACAGGCCAAATGTCCTCTGGATAAACATTAAATGTCTTTAATGCAGTGGTTTCCATTGCCTTCTGCATCCTCATGCTGTTGATCATTGCTGATTTTTGCGCCTTTAGGGGCAGTTTCCCATCCCTTGGACAATAGAGTGCCCTGAACCTCTGTCCGCTCCTCCGCCCTCTTCACACGGCCGTTGGCAGTATGACGGTGAATTGTTATGACGTAAGTCTTCGGCCGTCAATGCTGATTATTAATCGAAATTTAAGCACTGGCGGGACCCGAACCCGGGACCGAGGCCGTTTTGCTTTCTAATCAAAGACGCTACCCCCTAGACAACAGGTACATTTCTGGTATTAGAATTTGTAAGAGCTTTGGACGACAAATAAGGCAGGCAGCTATTCAAGTTGGTGTGCAGCATGTATGAGAGGGCAATATACCATCAGACTTTCGGAAAAACAGCATCCACACAACCCCGAAGACAGCAAGAGCCGACAAGTGCAGGGATTATCGCACAGTCAGCTTAACAGCTCGTTCATCCAAGTTGCTGACATGAACAATACACAGAAGAATGGAAAAGCAAATAGAGGATCTGTTAGCAGACTATCACCTTAGAAAAGGTATAGGCACCAGACAGACAGTTCTGACATTGCAGTTGACAATGGAAGCAAGACGGAAGGAAACTCAAGACAGGTTCACAGGATTTGTCGACCTGACAAAAGCGTTCGACAATCTAAAATGGTGCTGCATGTTTGAAATTCTGAGAAAAATAGGGATAAGGTATAGGGAAAAATGGGTAATGTTCAATATGTACAATTACCAAGGGGGAGCAATAAGACTGGAAGATAAAGAACGAAGTGCTCGGATGAAAAACGTCTACAGGGTAGGGATGAAGTCTTTTGCCACTGTTCTTCAGTCTATACATCGAAAAAGCAATGACGGAAATAAAAGAAGATGTCATGATTGGGATTAAAATTCAAAGTGAAAAGATATCAATGATAAGATTCGCTGATGTACTGCCATTATGAGTAACAATGAAGAAGAATTACAGATTTTTTTTAATGAAATGAACACTCTAATAAATACAGAACATGTACTGTGAGTAAATCAAAGAAAAGCGAAAGTGATGCGAAGTAGCAGAAATGAGAACAGCGAGAAACTTGACATCAGAATTGGTGATCACGAAATAGATGAAAATCAGGAATTCTGCTGCTAAGGCAGGAGCAAGGAGAACATATAAAGCAGGCTAGTACTGGCAAAAAGGGCATTCCTGAACAAGAGAAATCCAGTAGTATCAAACTTAGGCCCCAATTAGAGGCATTCTGTGGATGTACATTTGGAACACAGCTTTGTATGGCTATGGAACAGGGACTGTGGAATTACCAGAGCAGACTAGAACAGAAGCATTTGAGATGTAGAGCGGAGGATTTTGTAGATGTAGATACAGTGGGTACTGAGGACATAAAATACTTGGAGTAAACCAAAACTAGTGTAGTGTCGCGGGATAGTAAAGAGTTGGAAACGTGGAATATTGTCAAAGTTTTGTTGCCTATGCCGAGAGCCAGAGGCAATCGGTTAGCCAAGAGGTAAGAGGATTGCACATGTATCGGAATGTGTCGTCACGCAGGGGCAGTGGCCTGGTTACATACAACAGGTGAGAGAGAATTGCTTAGCATGCGGGTTTGTGTTAGACGGAGACTTTCGTAGAGTGAAAGACAGAGGTATAGCGTCAGCTGTACTGCATTTCCTAACTGCGAATAAGTCTGTCATAACAACACGTAACACTGTCACAAGAACACCCAAGGGGCGAGTACGACAGATAAGTCAGCAGTATAAGTGGAATGGATGCGTTCATTACAAACAAGCATGATGTCAGGATGTCGCTCGTGTTTCCTTTAAATACGCCAGCTTTGACAGCAACAAGGTACTCACAGTTGCATTTAGACGTGTATTGGGACGCTGCTAGCGCTCAGCTCGGTGATTGACATGTTAATCTTTATTAAGGAGATGTTGCAGTAAGTGCGGCTTATCCAGCAGCAGACGTGAGGGGACAGTACCAGCTCTGGTCCTCTCTGCTGCCGCTGTCAATCATCAACCCAGGATTACCAGACATTGCGGCAACTTCCATGCCTCCAATGCTGACCACATCACTGAGCCGTCGTCGAGATCGTGTGGGGCCTAGGCCCTGTGCATCCGCCGGGTGAGCTGACAATGCTAGGAGACTGCAGCCCGTTCCGCTCGTCCACCGTGGGCGAGCCACCAGGAGGATCAAGGAAGAAGATGGGGTGGGATGGGGTACACGACGCACTACGAGAACGCTTCTAGTACCGACAGTGTCGGGACTCCAATCTGGAGCCTCCTATGTGCAGTGGCCTGCTGTCCACTGCCGAGCCGGCCGGCCAGCTGGGCGCCACCAGTCACGCGCGGCTGAAGTAAGGGCATTCCGTCGCTACGTCACAACATGGGGCGCTGCGCTTGCAAGACTGGTGTGACCCGGGGCTGGTGTCATCGCTCCGAGTTAGTGAGGACTCGGGGAAAATCGTTGATATCACCAAGTTCAGCCAGCCTGTGTTATGCGGGCCACATTGTACTCAGCAGGAATAAAGGTGTCATGAATTAATAATGTTTCTTTGGCGTTTCTGACGCGTCCACAGTCATTTCCTAGCATCCTGACAACTGGAGAGGTAACCGCTCGGCTTCCAGTCCATTGTAGGTGACCGGGACCACCGGGGCGCCTACACTAGAAAGGGCAGGGCTGTGCCAAAAGCCGTGGAGAAGGCAACACATCTAGGATGGGCACCCAAACATAACTGGTCCTCCAGGTTGGGGGTTGTGCGGAGGGTTACCTCCCCTCTCACACACACAAAAAATGCACGAGTCAGGACTCTCTATCACGACTCTCTACAGAAGCCTCAGAATCAGGACTGTCTCAACTAGAATCAGACTCGGCGATGGACAGTGGACCTCTGATTTAAAAACTGGATGTACGGAGCCTACACAGGTCAGGAAGTGCGCAGAATATGATCAAGGGATTAGAGTAATACAACCTGACAGTTGTAGCTCTGCGCTGAGCGCCATGAGATAGGTACAAGATTGAGCGCCTAAGGGTTGGGTACTTGTCTTTAAGTACATAACATAGTAATAAATCAGAAAGAGTTTATATCCGGTACCAACAGAATCTCGTACATTGCACATACTTTCTGTAATAGTGACATATGCTTGATTAATGCTGCATCACGATTACACGGTTTTAATAAAAAAACCGCACATAAAGGTATATGGATGATCCCAGACAGGCACGCCATAAACCAGATGGATCACGTACATGTCCCGAAGCGGTAAACAAACAGCATCAAAAATTAACCAACTTATAGAGAAATGGACTGTGACCCTGATCATTTCTTGGTGATAAATAAGATGAACATTAAATATGAGAAGGTGTGGGAAATTGCTTAGCAGACAACATATTACGATGTAAATGATTGGAATGCCGTCGAAAGTCGCAATACGAAATATCCTTTATTTATTGGTGGTTAATAGTTTCGGATATTATATCCATTTTCAAACCATCCTATAAAATCAAAGTTACAGGTGATGTTTCAATAATTATCCAAACCGGGCCTTATAACATCATCACTTACAAAGACTGTATGTAACCTTTCACATAACCTTTTTGTATAACAGAAGCTAACACCAGTATTCATGTTTCATTTGTATAATTACTGTAACATCTACTGTAACTTCGTTTTTATAAGATGGCTTGAAAATGGACATCATGTCCGAAAATAGTCACCACCAACAAATGAAGGATACTTCAAGATGCGACTTTCGACGAAATTCCAACCAATTATTTCAGTAAAGATAAAGCTGCCGACCTATTTCATCTGTAGCGCGCTGGAGATCCATAAACATATTGTTTTATTCGTATTTGTGAAGTACGGCCCGATCGGTCGTGAAATGGAGACCACAATGAGAATCCGATGAAGTTTTGCACAGACGTGTTGGGCAGTGTCTCCGGTATGCCCGTCGATCGCACCACACCGCTCTTTTCAGTTCTCAGCGCACAGTGAGCACTTAAAGATACCTAGCACAATAATGTCTCCTGCCAAATATGAGGGTCTGGGGAGAGATTTCGCCTGATTTTATGGAGACCGCATAACATAACTGTCATACATTTCCTTCTTCACGAAAATTCTCGGTCGAATCCCGCGGCGGCAATGAAGATGCTCCTGCAGCGTTTCCGTTGGGAAGTGTTTGATTACCCACAGTACAGCCCAATAGCCATCATGAATGGATTAAAAGAAACAGAAATGGAAAGAAAATACGAGTCAACAGTAGCAGAAAACCTAACTAAACGTGAGGAAAATGTAGGAGATTGGTATTAAGGACGACTGGTCTCAAATTAATGGAACAATGAACAGGATGTCCTCCGGCATTGTAGGCAAACGTAAGAGTTCAGATAAGCTGTAGTTCAATCAAGTGCGCCAGCAAAATATCTAAGAGAGAAGGCTTTCTAGGGAGAGGTGGTTAAAAAAACTAAAAAGCAGGTATATAAGAATGATCAAGGAAACGGAAACTATACTAAGGAAGAAAAGACAGAAATATTAAAATGACCTAATAGAAGAAGCTGAAGAGGGCTGTATTCATCACAGGCAAGCAAAGAAAATAACACAGAAATACAAGAAGAAAGAAATATTTATTAAAGACACGCAGAGGAAGATCCTCACGAAGAACAATGACGATGGGCAAGGTACTTCGCAGAATTACTAAACTCTGATGATATCCATTGAGTCTCATCTGTGTGAGGTGCCAGACACCGAAGACAGCAAAGCAGAGACCCCCAACGAAGAAGAGATATGAAAAAATAATCAAAAAGCTGGAAAACAATAAGGCTTTGGAGAGGATCAAATCGAAGGTGAGCTAATAAAGAATGGAAGAACATTACTGGTGAAAATAATTACGCAACTACTAAAAATGTTTTGGAATATGAGAGATTGACTGAGGATTGGTAAATGGCCGTAACATGAACAATACAAAAAATGTGGGTTCCTGCCCACTCGTTTCGCATAGCGTGCCTAAAGGATGCTGCATTCTCGGAATGCTATGCAACAATTCAAGCAAATAACGTTAATAGTTTGTATTACAAATAACAAGATTGATAATGGTTAACTTGGAATTTACAATGTTGTCGCAACGTAAGTCCGAGTCCTTTGCTATACACAATGTCCATGCAAGTTTGACACACAGTTGTGGATCACTAATAACTGCTATCGTAACGTTCTCTGCTAGGCCTGTCCGCATATTGAGCGAATGCTGAGTGGCCGAGGTTGGCAGGAGCGGCGCTTATATTCTCCTCTTGCAGAGGCCGCTCCTGTCTTGCGCGCCATTGGCCGACGTCGTTTCACCGCCTTTTCCTCTCTTGCGTTCTTCATCTTCGTTACGGCGCTTGTGGTTACACCAGAACAAAAATACCCACTCCCCTCCCCCGGGGAACGGCTGTCCAGCCCACACACCTGAAATAATTGTGCAAGATCACGGAGGGGAATTGTCCCATTCACACACCTAGGCAATTGTATGTGGCACAGGATGGCACCCGAGACCAGTCTCGTGGTCGTCAGACACCTGTGTGATATAAAACTGGGCAGGAAACCACACCCCCTCCCACGCGGACCAATAATATTCAAGCCTCCCTCCATCTCCTCACCCTTTATAACTAGAGCAATTCCGCGGACGTCACTACTCTTGAACTAACCACCATAGAGACAGAATTACTTTTGTTATAATCAAATTATTAAATAATATACTTTTTTTCTTTTTAGTTCAATAGATGAAGGGTCGGGAAATAATAACAATGATATTTCAAATAGAATTATGGTTAATTAATAATATTTTTTGCAATACCATTTTTATAGTATTTTTGTGCTTTACTAACAATATATTTGTGGATTTATTTACAAATGTAAGGTACAATAATTATTTTTATAGTCCCTTTTTGGTTGGTTGTCCATTTAATCAGTAGTTTGTGAATGGTGTTTATCATTTCAGATACAGTATTTCCATTTTAATCATTCCTTTCTATATGAAATATATTGAAATATATATGGGAAATGAGGGCTATAGCAGCCGCAGCCCGGCTGGGTCGGAGGTTTTCTCCACTCAGGGACTGGGTGTTGTGTTGTCCTCATCATCATCATTTCATCCCCATCGACACGCAAGTCGCTGAAGTGTGTCAGATGCCTCTGGATTGAACCTAATTACTTCAACCATTCTCCGTATATATATATATATATAAATGGGGGGGGGGGGATTTTCTTCGCCTGCGGCTGCTATATATATATATATATACACTCCTGGAAATTGGAATAAGAACACCGTGAATTCATTGTTCCAGGAAGGGGAAACTTTATTGACACATTCCTGGGGTCAGATACCTCACATGATCACACTGACAGAACCACAGGCACATAGACACAGGCAACAGAGAATGCACAATGTCGGCACTAGTACAGTGTATATCCACCTTTCGCAGCAATGCAGGCTGCTATTCTCCCATGGAGACGATCGTAGAGATGCTGGATGTAGTCCTGTGGAACGGCTTGCCATGCCATTTCCACCTGGCGCCTCAGTTGGACCAGCGTTCGTGCTGGACGTGCAGACCGCGTGAGACGACGCTTCATCCAGTCCCAAACATGCTCAATGGGGGACAGATCCGGAGATCTTGCTGGCCAGGGTAGTTGACTTACACCTTCTAGAGCACGTTGGGTGGCACGGGATACATGCGGACGTGCATTGTCCTGTTGGAACAGCAAGTTCCCTTGCCGGTCTAGGAATGGTAGAACGATGGGTTCGATGACGGTTTGGATGTACCGTGCACTATTCAGTGTCCCCTCGACGATCACCAGTGGTGTACGGCCAGTGTAGGAGATCGCTCCTCACACCATGATGCCGGGTGTTGGCCCTGTGTGCCTCGGTCGTATGCAGTCCTGATTGTGGCGCTCACCTGCACGGCGCCAAACACGCATACGACCATCATTGGCACCAAGGCAGAAGCGACTCTCATCGCTGAAGACGACACGTCTCCATTCGTCCCTCCATTCACGCCTGTCGCGACACCACTGGAGGCGGGCTGCACGATGTTGGGGCGTGAGCGGAAGACGGCCTAACGGTGTGCGGGACCGTAGCCCAGCTTCATGGAGACGGTTGCGAATGGTCCTCGCCGATACCCCAGGAGCAACAGTGTCCCTAATTTGCTGGGAAGTGGCGGTGCGGTCCCCTACGGCACTGCGTAGGATCCTACGGTCTTGGCGTGCATCCGTGCGTCGCTGCGGTCCGGTCCCAGGTCGACGGGCACGTGCACCTTCCGCCGACCACTGGCGACAACATCGATGTACTGTGGAGACCTCACGCCCCACGTGTTGAGCAATTCGGCGGTACGTCCACCCGGCCTCCCGCATGCCCACTATAGGCCCTCGCTCAAAGTCCGTCAACTGCACATACGGTTCACGTCCACGCTGTCGCGGCATGCTACCAGTGTTAAAGACTGCGATGGAGCTCCGTATGCCACGGCAAACTGGCTGACACTGACGGCGGCGGTGCACAAATGCTGCGCAGCTAGCGCCATTCGACGGCCAACACCGCGGTTCCTGGTGTGTCCGCTGTGCCGTGCGTGTGATCATTGCTTGTACAGCCCTCTCGCAGTGTCCGGAGCAAGTATGGTGGGTTTGACACACCGGTGTCAATGTGTTCTTTTTTCCATTTCCAGGAGTGTATATACACCGGTGTGTCAGACCCACCATACTTGCTCCGGACACTGCGAGAGGGCTGTACAAGCAATGATCACACGCACGGCACAGCGGACACACCAGGAACCGCGGTGTTGGCCGTCGAATGGCGCTAGCTGCGCAGCATTTGTGCACCGCCGCCGTCAGTGTCAGCCAGTTTGCCGTGGCATACGGAGCTCCATCGCAGTCTTTAACACTGGTAGCATGCCGCGACAGCGTGGACGTGAACCGTATGTGCAGTTGACGGACTTTGAGCGAGGGCATATAGTGGGCATGCGGGAGGCCGGGTGGACGTACCGCCGAATTGCTCAACACGAGGGGCGTGAGGTCTCCACAGTACATCGATGTTGTCGCCAGTGGTCGGCGGAAGGTGCACGTGCCCGTCGACCTGGGACCGGACCGCAGCGACGCACGGATGCACGCCAAGACCGTAGGATCCTACGCAGTGCCGTAGGGGACGCACCGCCACTTCCCAGCAAATTAGGGACACTGTTGCTCCTGGGGTATCGGCGAGGACCATTCGCAACCGTCTCCATGAAGCTGGGCTACGGTCCCGCACACCGTTAGGCCGTCTTCCGCTCACGCCCCAACATCGTGCAGGCCGCCTCCAGTGGTGTCGCGACAAGCATGAATGGAGGGACGAATGGAGACGTGTCGTCTTCAGCGATGAGAGTCGCTTCTGCCTTGGTGCCAATGATGGTCGTATGCGTGTTTGGCGCCGTGCAGGTGAGCGCCACAATCAGGACTGCATACGACCGAGGCACACAGGGCCAACACCCGGCATCATGGTGTGGGGAGCGATCTCCTACACTGGCCGTACACCACTGGTGATCGTCGAGGGGACACTGAATAGTGCACGGTACATCCAAACCGTCATCGAACCCATCGTTCTACCATTCCTAGACCGGCAAGGGAACTTGCTGTTCCAACAGGACAATGCACGTCCGCATGTATCCCGTGCCACGCAACGTGCTCTAGAAGGTGTAAGTCAACTACCCTGGCCAGCAAGATCTCCGGATCTGTCCCCCATTGAGCATGTTTGGGACTGGATGAAGCGTCGTCTCACGCGGTCTGCACGTCCAGCACGAACGCTGGTCTAACTGAGGTGCCAGGTGGAAATGGCATGGCAAGCCGTTCCACAGGACTACATCCAGCATCTCTACGATCGTCTCCATGGGGGAATAGCAGCCTGCATTGCTGCGAAAGGTGGATATACACTGTACAAGTGCCGACATTGTGCATGCTCTGTTGCCTGTGTCTATGTGCCTGTGGTTCTGTCAGTGTGATCATGTGATGTATCTGACCCCAGGAATGTGTCAATAAAGTTTCCCCTTCCTGGGACAATGAATTCACGGTGTTCTTATTTCAATTTCCAGGAGTGTATATACACTCATGCACACACACGCAAATATTTTCATCACACATAGTGTGCGCGTAATTTGGACACACACATAGTGCGCAGACATTCACACATGCTCATAGACAGAACTGGCAGCCCCCGGTAACTGAGTGGTCAGCGCGACAGAATATCAGTTTAAGGGGCCCGGCTCGATTCCCGGCTGGGTCGGAGGTTTTCTCCACCCAGGGACTGGGTGTTGTGTTGTCATCATCATCATTTCATCCCCATCGACGCGCAAGTCGCCGAAGTTGCGTCAAATCGAAAGACTTGCACCTGGCGAACTGTCTTCCCGACGGGAGGCCCTCGTCACACGACATTTATTCATAGATAGGACTATGACAAACAGTTCGTCAAACTATACTGCACACACAACCACAATTTACAAGTAAATAACGATCCACACACTCAGTCACTCTCAAGAGAATAGTGTGAGTACAGTAAGGTCCCGGTCCGATCACCTTAGATGAACCGTTTGTGGTCATGAAGTGACAACCTGACTTTTAGCCCATCTATGGGTGGCACCTGTCTCTATATAGCATGCATATGTTTTTGACGTGCTTCTTACAAACTCCACAATCTGCATACCAGTCACGTCGTCTTTCATCGGGCCAATAACCTTTTTGTTTTGTGGTGTTACTCCATAATGATCGTCGACGTCATATACAGATGTGTCAAATGCCTATGGATTGTACCAAATTACATCAGCCTTTCTCCGCGTAGACGAAACTGCCTTATCCATTTAAAAGAATTTGAGATCAGCGAAGTTTTGTTTCGCAAACTCATATTGGAATCAGTACATGTGGAGTTTGGAGTGGTCCAAAACACACATACCTTTATGATTACGCTTCGTGAACTGCAATGGCTCCTTGCGCATCTCTACAATGCTGGTTGATGCATATGCTGCGGGCGATGCTAACCCGTTTAATCCACAAAGTGAGACGCTGCTGGAAGTTTCTGTAGTGCAGAATATGTCTCTCCTTATTCCCCAGCATTTTCATGAGCTTGGGGACGGAACCGTTTTTCGAGACCAGGCACTCCGCTATGTGTCATGCATATGGGTGAGATATGTTATTCAGTAGAATGGGGTAAGTATACGCTGTAGTTAAGAATGCGCACCGCCTATATCTCAGTTTTAATAATGCAGCAGCTGCCTACTCTGCAGCGAACGAAACAGCCTGTGTCGCCAAATCTTCATCGCCATGGTTTTGTTGTTGTCCTGGTGCTAATGACTACGCAGTGCGGTAATAATTGTTTTACGTTACTTACAAATGAAATTTTATGTTGTGAAAATAAGCTGTAACTCTGACATTACCAAGTTTTAACTGTATACCATAACCTATTTCGAAGTATTATTAATCTTGAGATATATTAACAAATTCACATTCCTAAAAAGCATTTCCATGTGCAGACGAAAGCTGCAGCGCCATGTACGGGGCAAGTTACGCGTTGCAGGTGGGATAAAACTGCGCAGTGTATGATCATACACCATGCGTTATAATTATCAGCCTTTTTCGTTGATATGCAGCTAGAAATGTCTATAAACATTACAAGTGAATATACTGATAGCGGACTGCACAGAGGCAAATTTTTCTATCTTGGCTTCTACATAAAAAAAGGCATGCACTCCAGAAATACTGTAAGCTGCAAAAGAGGGTCTGAAAATTGCGAAGTCTAAAAGAAAGGAAGCTTGGAATAAGTGAAGCTACCATCAGATATAGTCTTAAAGAGGTATGACGCCGTTTCAAGTGTACTTCTAACGACAATTTTTTTTTATTTTTGGAACTGTAGCCTACGTAAAGATAAGCTTAAAATTAGTATACTTACAAACTTTTCTGACCAGATCCGTCCAAAAGTTGTCAGGCACCTACAAATGAACGATTGCCAGGACCAAGTACCCACGTTTCCCCAAAAGAAGTAATTTCTTTGCCAAGAACACAAGATTGCCAAGAAAGAAGGAAGAAAGGGAAACCGTTATAAACAGCTTGTGGAACCCCATTCAAGAAGCAACTAGACTCCCAGTTAACAGAACAAGAAAGAAAGAAACCAGAGAGGAACCTGTTTGATTCTAATCAAGCAAACAAAAAGAAACAAAGCTAAACTTAAATACGTCGACAGAGAGTCCACAGATTTTTCACTGTCCAGGGTGTAATGAAAAGTACAATAGTCCACCAACAGAAGACTAGAATCAATGTCCAAATCCTATTCTTGTTGAAAGGTTCAGGACATTTCATTTGAGATATCTGTCAAACATAATTTTCTTGGACTGAAAAACAGTCGCAGGTTTTTATTCATAAGCCCCAGAACTGATTATGAAATTGTTCATAAAATCAAATATTGTGTTAACAGTAACTATCATACTCGTATTCCGAGAAAGAAGGTATATTATGTACATGTATCCTATAAATTAATTAAATAAGAATATTTAAATTACTCCATGGTCGGGTAAAACTGAGCATTTGCCTTACAGTTTAAATTTTACATACACTTTCTGAGTGTGTTTTATAATAGGCAAAAAGATGAACTGTCAGTTAAAATACGACTGTAATTCGTGAAGTTGCCTTCAGTATATCGCTAATTGAACATTAAGTGTGCAATCTTCCCCCACTCCTATCCCTCACTAGAATCAGGAGCCACATTTTGGATCTAATCTGATGATTTCCTCTTTGGATAGCCACTGGAACCCTCCAAATGGTAGAGTCTGTTACATGGCATGCCCTGGGAGGTTGTTTACATCCAAGTAAAGGGTGTAACTGCAATCGTCAGATGGCCTGCACTGTTCCTCGCTCATTCGAGGGTTATTTACTTTGGTGCACCTGTGTACACAGTGACAAAGTTGCTCAAAAAACCTGTGTGCGAAGAAGGGCGCCATGTCAACATCGGCAACGTTCTTCTTAACTTATGTGTGAGGAAGTAATATGTTTTCCGACACTTCTCGGAAAGTACTCTCTCGAAATTTAGATAGTAAACCTCTCCGTGAAGCACAATGTTTCTCTTGTAGGGTCTGCCTCTGGAGTATGTAGAGCATTCCTGCAACGCTCTCCCACTGTCTAAACGATCCCATGTGTCCAGAGATAGCCTTGGTGTGGTGTAATAGAAGGCTAGAACGAGACAGTATGTACTCAGACGTACACTCCAGAATTTGTGAAAATGTCTAAGAGCAGGCTTACATCGGTACTCACGTATAATCCACCACAATTCCCTAAATCAGAGATGCCGAACTCCTGGCAAACGTTTACCTCGTTATGGCGGTGCCTGTTAGTTTACTGGGGAATGTAATCACGTCAGACGACGCGATTTCGTGAAATCTCTCCAGCCGATACAGGACTTCGTAATGAAAGACCCTTTCTTAGTACCGTCGGGAAATGCATATCTGGTGATATGCGTATCGTCCTGATCCGTTATCTCAGCAAGTCTCTGAAAATGTACGGGCATGAAACGTAGCGAGTCCAAGAAGCAGAGAATTATATTTGTCGTGGTTCGCTTCAAAAATGGAATGTTCCTTTCAACAGCGTGATGTATGACACTGACCTTATCATCTCTCAAGCAGAAATCAACATGGGATTGGGTGGGGGTGTTTGGGGGAAGAGACCAGACAGCGAGGTCATCGGTCTCGTCGGATTAGGGAAGGACGCGGAAGGAAGTCGGCCGTGCCCTTTCAAAGGAACCATCCCGGCATTAGCCTGGAGCGATTTAGGGAAATCACGGAAAACCTAATTCAGGATGGCCAGACGCGGGATTGAACCGTCGTCCTCCCGAATGCGAGTCCAGTGGCTCAACAAGGAAGTGAACATTATACCCACTCAAATTATGGAAAAAGAAGGGTATGTGTTGTGGCAATTGGTAGTTGAAGTTGCATGCACAGTGATCTGCCCCCCAGAACTTCCCTGTTAAATGACAGAGGTCCCTATGAGGAGTTCCCGCTTCTCTATTCAACAGCAGCCTCAAAATTTGACAGTTTGTCGGCTTGTATAAGCCAGCGTTCTCCTGAAAGTCTGTCATGCGAATGTTGTTGAGATAAATACCGCCAGCTTCCAACGTAAGTTTCTCGAACTCAGAGAGTAGCCATCTTGGAGGAATATCCTCGGCACACGATTTGAATGTTTTGAGGTTACCGTCATACAAGCATACAACTTTACACCTTGCAGCGTACAATACACGTCGTTCTGTGAAGCTAGAACGAAAGCCATTGAGATCACCTTCACAACGTGCGACTCTAGCTAGGTGCCAGTTGACGTCTGTGTACGACAAAGGGGCATAGCTCATGGTGGTGGGCATTCTCAAATGCTAATAACTTTATATCCTCGGTAGGCATTCCTACACCTGTCAGTTCCTAGCTTGAGCAGTCAGTGAGATATCTTTCAAGTTACTCACTCTTGGTTAAGGAATTGAGACATCTATGGGAAAAATGCGGACCACCATGCTGTTTTCATAATTGGGAGGGATGTGTGTGGGATATGGTTTTGATCCAAACATAGTGTTACTTGTTGCCCTTGGAAGCTAGCAGCAAATCTACATGTTTAGGATGCCGGCTGGCTAATTTTGGAAAGTAGAGGGGTCCAACTGCTTTATGTTTTCTCTCTTTCTGCACAGTGTGCTCGTAATCATCTTAACCTTCTGGCTTTCTATCAAGCCGTAAATACGAATTGAGTATTCTGCCTCCCGAATTCTGGTAGGTTCTGGAGTTCTGCAAGTTTATATCGAGGTGGAGTACGATGGGAGGTGGGGGGGGGGGGAGTTATTGCCTACTACTTTCGCTTCAAATCCATATTGTTCAGCATAATTTCCAGTCAGTGCATCGGCCTTACGCCACCTTAATTATCATTTATTCTAAAGAATCTGCACGGTCATCAATGGTATCTGTTCTTTCGGGAACAGTTACTATCTTCACATATAGTTGAAAGGCTACCCAGCTATTGACTTTCGTCTGTGCGAACGTGCGCAAGTTGCCCGAACTCTTACGGGAATCGTCACCTTAGTGGGCGCAAGTAATGAGTGTATGGGCAAATATCTATTAGGAACATTAGGTATGTAGATTGTGGGCAGTTGGAAATGTGGGTCTCACGGGTGGCGTGCGAGGGATAAGTCCCTGTAGTAGCGCTATTCATCTGTGTCCTCGGTGACTCAGATGGATAAAGCGTCTGTCATGTAAACAGGAGATCCCGGGTTCGAGTTCCGGTCGGGGAACACATTGTCAGCTGTCCACATCGAGGTATATCAACACCTGTCGGTAGCTGAGGGTTTCAATTAATTATTTATTCGAGAGAAGCTTCACGGTCATCAATGGTATCTGTTCTTTCGGGAACAGTTACTATCTTCACATATTACTGGGAGGTCCTGTAGGCGTTCATGCTACCATTCTTCATTGGGCCAAAGAGATGGAAGTTGGAAGGAACAAAGTCCAGACTGCAGAGTGTATGAGACTTTGCGTTTTCATGGAGACGGACAAGTTCGTTGTCATTTTTGTGGCGATCAACACATTCAAGACTGACAACGCGGGAAATTGAAGAGGTTTGTGAGGCCTTGTTGCGATGAGGACAGACGCCTCTCCCAACGACTCACTGGAAGGTCTCCGTAGACATTCTGCAAGCGGCTATGAATATCTGCGATCCTCTGGTTTTACACTAAAGGGAACTCAATAATAGGTCTCTGCTTGGAATGCACCTCCGTTACAAACGCCCTTCTGAAGGCTACATATAGCACCGCCATCTCTCAGAACTTCATGAAGCTATAGGGCTGAAGCAAGATGTAATCCACGATGTCCCAAGACAAACTCCGCCTTTTTAGCCGACATTGGCTGAGAAAAAAATTTGTTGCATTACTTATTGAACGCCCCTCGTGCACGGTCGAACTCATTACCCGATACTCATTCCAGCATTTCGGAAAAATAAGTCGGTACAACGTTCTTGGTATAAGTTCCGAAGTAGTCTCGGATTGACTCGCCCACAATATCAGACGATTATACTCCCAAACTTGGGTTATACTGTTTTCCTCATCAGCATCACTACTATCTTTCGGAGAATGCGTCTTGCAGTTAACGATGGGATATAGTGGCTTGATGATGATTTGAGGGAGCTCCCCTTCCAGTCACTTCAGGTGTGTGGGAAGGATGGTGATTCCCCTGGGTGATCTGGTGCAATTGCCTCATCTGCGTGGGTTGGACGGTGGTTCCCCACGGAAGAGAGTTCCAATTGCCTCAGCGTGTAACCAAACACTGCGAGTCCCATCAGTGACCTTGAGATACGATCTTTATCTCATCTAGTATGCCAACTCGATACCCACTCCCATCTACACCTTGAGAGATGCCCATTGTGGGACGATCAGAAAAATTAAGTTTCATGTCTAGACTTACCGACAGTCTGTTTTCCCATGCACAATTCGCATCGGTGCAAGGAAGGGGAAAAAGATATTGATTGTCTCCTTTTATTATGGTTAATGGGATCTGTTATTTTCTGCGGGATTGGACGTTCATTCTAATTTGCTTTAGGGGAATCTGTTATTTTCTGCAGGATTGGACGTTCTTTCTCATTTGCATGTAACATCTAAGTTTATTTAAAATGAGCAGAGGGTCATGAACTTATTTAGAAGTGAAAGCTGGCTTATAGGGCATCAGGGAACTGGCTGTGTACATGTCTGCACAGCAGGTGACTCAGGGGTAGCCTGTGGACAACGAAACTGTGTGCAACGAAACTGCATTGTGTGAGACACTTTGAAGACTCCTTTGTGAAAAGACAGCATCTGAAGTCAGGTGTAGCACTCAGGAGAGCATAGGGTCGACCATTTTTCTGCGGCCATGCCACTAAAGAAAATTCGTTTGAAACTATGTAACAATATAACAGGGACTATGAGTGGCTAATAATAATTATTCTGGTTGAAGGCGCATTTTCGCATGTTTGTCTAAGTGTGAGCCTTTGATAGGCTGTGTTTAAAAATCTGTCGTAAAGTGGGGGCGGATTTTTCGCTTTCCTCCCCATGTCAGAACGTCATTGGTTAACCGTGCCAAAATCTGCAAGAGTAACAATTTGTTAAACTTATTTATAAATATATTTTTGGTCTGAGGGTGCAAGGTACACTGAACTTGGTTTACGAGATTCCTACGCTAGCAAAACTAGCAAGATTTCTGTGGGTAAAGTGAGAAGACACTTGCTGCTCTCATACTAAAGTGAAGACTCATACTGCTGGGCCTTGAAGGTTAGGTACTCGCTGCCAAGGTATGACAGAAGCGATGTCTCCATTTTGGAATAGAATACAGAAGACGAACTGCACTCCGAATATCCAGCTGTGACACTGGTGCCATTTTTCATACTTGCACTGTATGATAGTGGTAATAATAAGCCGGCGATGCAATTACCGCACCATGGGCGACACAAGGCTAGTTAATACACATCAGTTTTAACGTTTTCAGCCAGCTGGGTGTTTCTATCATAGACTTCGATGATTCTGCCTTGTCGATACTTACTTTTCTGGGTTCTTCCATTAAACCACAAACCATTTTTACAGTTATGGCCTAATATGTGAGTAACATCATGTTATGGTTGGTTGGTTGGTTTTGGGGAGGAGACCAAACAGCAATGTCATTAGTCCCATAGAATTAGGGAAGAATGGGGAAGGAAATCAGCCGTGCGCTTTCAAAGGCACTACCCTGGCATTTGCCTGAATCGATTTAGTCACAGAAAACCTAAATCAGGATGCCTGGACGGGAGTTAGAGCTGTTGTCCTCCGAATGCGAGCCCTGTGCGCTAACCACTGCGCCACCTCGCTCAGTCATCATATGTTATACTTTCACGTGTCCATCCCCCCTACCCCCACCTATGCTAAGGATATATTTCATAATAACAATACTTTTTCCACTTACTAAATGTTTACATACTTAATTCAGTGGCTAAATGATTCATTTAACGTTTTATAGTAATAAACCAATTTTCTATAGTGACCGATAGCTTCTTCTGTAGTTAAATGAGCCTCTTCATTAATATGTCCATCGTATGTCGTATTGTACCTGTACTTTCTGCCTTAATTGGGTCACCACTAGTAGTTTTGCCTAAATTTTTCTTAAATTTGCGTGGTCTTAAGGGGAGCTTCCCTTCCTTGTAGATCATCAGAGAATCTAAGTTATGGTATTTCAGTTCAGCTGAAAGCTCACACCAATATTTGGCGACCCAACCGGGATTAAGTTGCAAAATTCAAATGGCTCTGAGCACTATGGGACTTAACATCTGATGTCATCAGTCCCCTAGAACTACTTAAACCTAACTAACCAAAGGACATCACACTCATCCATGCCCGCGGTTGCGGCATTAGAAAATTGCAGCGAAATGCAGGAAGATCTGCAGTGGATAGGCACTTGGTGCAGGGAGTGGCGACTGACCCTTAACATAGACAAATGTAATGTTTTGCGAATACATAGAAAGAAGGATCATTTATTGTACGATTGTATGATAGTGGAACAAACACTGGTAGCAGTTACTTCTGAAAAATATCTGGGAGTATGCGTACGGAACGATTTGAAGTGGAATGATCATATAAAATTAATTGTTGGTAAAGCGGGTGCCAGGTTGAGATTCATTGGAAGAGTCCTTGGAAAATGTATTCCATCAACAAAGGAGGTGACTTACAAAACACTCGTTCGACCTAGACTTGAGTATTGCTCATCAGTGTGGGATCCGTACCAGGTCGGGATGATAGAGGAGATCCAAAGAAGAGTGGTGTGTTTCGTCACATGGTTATTTGGTAAGAGTGATAGCGTTACGGAGATGTTTAGCAAACTCAGGTGGCAGATTCTGCAAGAAAGGCGCTCTGCATCGTGGTGTAGCTTGCTGTCCAGGTTTCGAGAGGGTGCATTTCTGGAAGAGGTGTCGAATATATTGCTTCCCTTTACTTATACCTCCCGAGGAGATCACGAATGTAAAATTAAAGAGATTCGAGCGCGCACGGAGGCATTCCGGCAGTCGTTCTTCCTGCGAACCATACGCGACTGGAACAGGAAAGGGAGGTAATGACAGTGGCACGTAAAGTGCCCTCCGCCACACACCGTTGGGTGGCTTGCGGAGTATAAATGTAGATGTAGATGTACCACAGCGTAGGTAAAAGGACTTGTAAGCCCAGATGCATCAACAGAAACTGTTGCGAGCTGATCACTAGCCGTAGGAATAACGCACGCACAGCACCCGCCCGTCTTCCACTCAAATCACAGAATCGACACGCACGGCTCGAGTAGTACCGTCATAGTAATGGTGTGCAGTGGTCTTCAGCAAAGAAAGCAGATTCTGCCTGCATGCAGGTGGTGGTCTTTTGCCCATATGACGTAGACCTGACGAGCGTTGCCTCGTAGGGTGCATTCATCAAAGACACATTCATAAAACCCTGGCCCTTATGGTCTGTGTTGCACTAAGCTACAGTTCTCGTTCACCTTGGTGTTTCTGGAGGGGACCAGTGCTCAGTACGCGCAGAATGTTGTTACATTCATTGTTTTGCCATTTTTTGCATCGGGAAAATTACGTGTTGTTCCAACAAGATATTGCTAGCCCACACACTGCCCGTGGAACTCAATGTGGTCTGCAAGACGTGCAGCAACTTCCCTGGCCAACACAATCTCCAGACCTGTCTCCAATAGAGCACGCATGGGATATGATGGGACGAGAAGTGACCCGTGCGGCTCACCAACCAACAGGTCTAGCAGGCAGTGTAATGTATCCCAGGTCAGTATTGGTCATCTGTACGATCGACTGGGTGTCACAGTCAGCTCCTGCATTGCCACCCGTGGACGCTACACCACTTACTAATATGGATGTTACGGCACAGGTCGACACCTAGTACCTCAGAATGCCTTGTGCTATTGATCTGTAAATGTAATTATTTCCCGTAATCCCGCCACGCTGTTGCAACAAGAAATACTGAGTGAACTGGAAACCTCTATAAGGCTGTACTAATTTTTTTTCCGACAGTGTACATGGCACTATTACATCTCCCAATGTCACGTTAATCAAAGAGTATGCAGTTTCTTCTGTTATGTTGTCGAACTGAGTGACACCTTCCAATAGATTCTTCTTTAAGTCATCGTAATCGAGAAGTAACGCCCCTGGAATTTGAATTCCGTCTGTTGACGAAGTCGGAACCTTGGCCGTTAGTCGATCTCTTGTCACGTCTCTCTCTTGATCATTTCTTCGCGTTCTTTGCCGATCTGGACTGGGTACTGCTACGGTTCCTACACCCTCTCGTCTCTGATAATCATATCCTCCGTAATTTCGTCTCGTCTGCGTCCATGAATCACTCGTGTTATTCCTATTCGATCTGAATCCATTTTTGTGGGGTGGATGCCTGACCCAGTAGTTCACATTAGGTAGTTCATGCTGTGCCGGCCCATAATGCGTTTGCACAAAGTACACTGGTTCTCTGACATTAGCTTCACGATCATAATCAAGATTTCCAAGTAATTGCAAAAATGATCCTGCATTGTTCATACCACGACCAGCCAACGTATGTCTTCCTGTATCCTTTTAGGTAATTTTCTTTGGTAGATTTGTAATAGGTCTTTCTGCTCAAATGGTGCGGGACAGAACTGGTTTGTTTTTACTATTTCTTTGAAATACTAAGTTGGATTACGAAACTGAGATCCTGCTTACGGCTCCATCATCGAAATGCTGAGTTTGACGTTTTCCTGCTTCTCTAGCATACAAAACTCGTGCAGAAGCGCCTGTTTAAGCTCCTTGAAGCCCCGCACTTTGCCTTGATCACTCGTATTATGGCAGATGGCTCTTGGCAAAGATGCATTCAAATGAAACTGATTTTATAACTGGCAGACCAAGATCTCAGAAGTCCGTCCTGGAACTCTTCGATCCGAATTTTAAGGACGCAAACTATTCGATCTGTCTGGGAGCAGCGTCTCCTTCTGTCCAGAAATAAAACATTGTCTAATTTATTCCTCTTCAACGTCCTGATAAGCCATTCCTACCGATACAGCTGACAGTCCATTCACAGTTGGCAGTATAGGATCGCCGCATATACGGAAGAGGCTGTCCGATAATTGACGTAATTCTTACTGTTCCTTCGGCGTATCTTCTTCACTCATTAACATCTCTCCGATCTTCGTGGTTTTTGCTGAACCACTATCAACCTTTTCTCTCATTAAACAATTCTACCTACACTTCGCGATTGCGGCGATTGATGTCCGCCTGTATTTCATTATACTGGAACGACACTGTTATTTTCTCCTGATCTTTCAGGTTTAGACGAACAGTCCTATCCGAAGCGACATCACTATATAAAGACAACTCCTTTTTTGACTTGTGATAGGCCAGCCCTAACTTCGTATTTCTACTCTTTAATGACATCACCGTCCTCACGTAATTCATCAGTTGTGCCCTTTATTTCTTGAGTTGCAGTGCCCAATTCATTTTTTCAGATGTTGATTCGTTCCTCAATTATCTGTTTCGATTTCCCTGAGAATTTCCTAATTTCTCCTCTGATCTTTTTGTCCAATTTGACCATCCTTTCGTCATACCCTTACATCTGGCACTTTAATTACAGCTTTAACCTGCTTGAACTGTTCTTCCATCTTTTTGAAATGCTCATCAGTATATCTCACATTTTCGTCTGTATTTTTATAACACTCTTCTGACCTGTTATGTTGTTTCTTGTTTCCTAATGCCATTTAAATTACAAATGGTTGGAGATCAAAATGAGGTAATGAAGAAGAAGTCGTTACATGATCCTTAACACTATGTGATACATCCTCTCGTCCTGCAGCTATGGAGTTTTCCACTTCCTGTAACATTATCACATTCTCCTTATCCAGTACCGTAGCTTAGGTTTATTCCTTGTTATTCTACGTGTTATTCAATCCATCGCTAATAACCTTTCTAGATTACCCTCACGACTTTCTCTAATCTCAGTACTGTGTGAATTGCCTTGTTTGACTTCCGCATTAAATTCATGGATCACAGTTATAGGTGGACTCGTTTCTACCCTACAAATTTTGCTTGTCTTTGCTAACTACATGCAAAACAAACATTTCACTTAATAACCAAACTTCTAACCTAGACGAACCACAAAACAAATCAAAATCCTACTAAAATCACAAACTCATGTAAATATTTCCCCAAAAATTGCAACATCGAGACCCCGGATAACGATGGACCTTAATCACCAAACTTTACAAATGATTCAAACAATAAGATTTGCTGGTCTAAAATTTTGACTATGTAGATCAGAACGTAGCATGATTTTGAAACTTAATCCTGGCTGGCTCGCCAAATATTGGTGTGAGCTTTCGGCTGAACTGAAATGCCATAACTTAGATTCTCTGATGATCTACAAGGAAGGGAAACTCCCCCTAAGACCACGCAAATTTAAGAAAAATTTAGGCAAAACTACTAGTGGTGACCCAATTAAGGCAGAAAGTACAGGTACAATACGACATTTGATGGACATATTAATGAAGAGGCTCATTTAACTCCAGAAGAAGCTATCGGTCACTGTAGAAAACTGGTTTATTAATATAAAATATAAATGAATCATTTAGCCACTGAATTAATATAAAATATAAATGAATCATTTAGCCACTGAATTAAGTATGTAAACATTTAGTAAGTGGAAAAAGTATTGTTATTATGAAATATATCCTTAGCATATGTGGGTTGGAGGGGGGATTGGCGCTTGAAAGTATAACACATGATGACTGAGCGAGGTTGCGCAGTGGTTAGCGCACAGGGCTCGCATTCAGAGGACAACAGTTCTAACTCCCGTCCAGCCATCCTGATGTAGGTTTTCTGTGACTAAATCACGTCAGGCAAATGGCAAGATGGTTCCTTTGAAAAGGCACAGCTGATTTTTTTCCCCATTCCTCTCTAATTCTATAGGGCTAATGACCTTGCATTTTGGTCTCCTCCAAAAACCAACTAACCATAACATGATGTTACTCACAGATTAGGCCATAACTGTAAAAATGGTTTGTTGTTTAACGAAAGAACCCAGAAAAGTAACTATGGACACCAGCAGAATCGCCAAAGTGTATGATGGAAACACCTAGCTGGCTGCAAATGTTAAAACTGTCTATTTAGCCCCTTATGTATATTAACTAGCCTTGTGTCGCCCAAGATGCGGTAATTGCATCGCCGGCTTATTATTGCCACTCTCATACAGTGAAAGTATGAAAGATGGCACCAGAGTCACAGCTGGAAATCCGGAGTCCAGTTCGTCTTCTGTATTCTATTCCAAAATGGAGACACCCCTTCTGTCATACCTTGGCAGCGGGTATCTAATCTTCAAGGCCCAGCAGTATGAGTCTTCACTTTAGTATGAGAGCAGCAAGTGTCTTCTCAGTTTACCCATAGAAATCAAGCTAGTTTTGCTAGCGTAGGAATCTCGCCAGCCAAGTATAGTGTACCTTGCACCCTCAGACCAAAAATATATTTATAAATAAGTTTAACAAATTTTTACTCTTGCAGATTTTGACACGGTTAATCCATGACGTTCTCGCATGGGGAGGAAAGCGAAAAATCCGCTCCCACTTTACGACAGATTCCTAAACACAGCCTATCAGAGACTCACACTTAGACAAACATGGGAAAATACGCCATCTACCAGAATATTTATTGTTAGCCACTCATAGTCCCTGTTACATGGTTTCAAACGAACCTTCTTTAGTGGCATGGCCGCAGAAAAATGGTCCATCCTATGCTCTCCTGAGTGCTACACCTGACTCCGGATGCTGTCGTTTCACAAAGGATTCTTCAAAATGTCTCACACAATGCAGTTTCGTTGCATACAGTTTCGTTGTACACAGGCTACCCCTGAGTCACATGCTGTGCAGACATGTAGACAGCCAGTTCCCTGATGCCCTATAAGCCCGCTTTCACTTCTAAAGAAGTTCATGACCCTCTGCTCATTTTAAATAAAACTTAGATGTCACATGCAAATTAGAAAGAACGTCCAATCCTGCAGAAAATAACAGATTCCCCTAAAGCAAATTAGAATGAACGTCCAATCCAGCAGGAAATAACAGATCCCCCTAACCATAATAAAAGGAGACGATCAATATCTTTTCCCCCTTCCTTGCACCGATGCGAATTGTGCATGGGAAAACAGACTGCCGGTAAGTCTAGACATGAAACTTAATTTTTCTGATCGTCCCACAATGGGCATCTCTCGAGGTGTAGATGGGAGTGGGTATCGAGTTGGCATACAATATGAGATAAAGATCGTATCTCAAGGTCACTGATGGGACTCGCAGTGTTTGGTTACACCCTGAGGCAATTGGAACCCTCCCCCGTGGGGAACCACCGTCCAACCCACGCAGATGAGGCAATTGCACAAGATCACCCAGGAGAATCACCATCCTTCCCACACACCTGAGGCGACTGGAAGGGGAGCTCCCTCAAATCATCATCAAGCCACTATATCCCATCGTTAACTGCAAGACAGTTCTAAATGCGAACCCACGCATCCTCCGAAAGATAGTAGTGATGCTGATGAGGAAAACAGTATAACCCAAGTTTGGGAGTATAATCGTCTGATATTAAGGGCGAGTCAATCGCAGACAACTTCGGAACTTTTACCAAGAACGTTGTACCGACTTATTTTTCCAAAATGCTGGAAGGAGTAGCGGGTAATGAGCTCGACCATGCACGAGGGGCGTTCAATAAGTAATGCAACAAATTTTTTTCTCAGCCAATGTCGGCTAAAAAGGCGGAGTTTGTCTTGGGACATCGTGGATTACATCCTGCTTCAGCCCTATAGCTTCATGAAGTTCTGAGAGGTGGCGGTGCTATATGTAGCCTTCAGAAGGGCGTTTGTAACGGAGGTGCATTCCAAGCAGAGACCTATTATTGAGTTCCCTTTAGTGTAAAACCAGAGGATCGCAGATATTCATAGCCGCTTGCAGAATGTCTACGGAGACCTTCCAGTGAGTCGTTGGGAGAGGCGTCTGTCCTCATCGCAACAAGGCCTCACAAACCTCTTCAATTTCCCGCGTTGTCAGTCTTGAATGTGTTGATCGCCACAAAAATGACAACGAACTTGTCCGTCTCCATGAAAACGCAAAGTCTCATACACTCTGCAGTCTGGACTTTGTTCCTTCCAACTTCCATCTCTTTGGCCCAATGAAGAATGGTAGCATGAACGCCTACAGGACCTCCCAGTAATATGTGAAGATAGTAACTGTTCCCGAAAGAACAGATACCATTGATGACCGTGAAGCTTCTCTCGAATAAATAATTAATTGAAACCCTCAGCTACCGACAGGTGTTGATATACCTCGATGTGGACAGCTGACAATGTGTTCCCCGACCGGAACTCGAACCCGGGATCTCCTGTTTACATGACAGACGCTTTATCCATCTGAGTCACCGAGGACACAGATGAATAGCGCTACTACAGGGACTTATCCCTCGCACGCCACCCGTGAGACCCACATTTCCAACTGCCCACAATCTACATACCCAATGTTCCTAATAGATATTTGCCCATACACTCATTACTTGCGCCCACTAAGGTGACGATTCCCGTAAGAGTTCGGGCAACTTGCGCACGTTCTCACAGACGAAGGTCAATGGCTGGGTAGCCTTTCATCTGTATGTGAAGATAGTAACTGTTCTCGAAAGAACAGATACCATTGATGACCGTGCAGATTCTTTAGAATAAATGTTAATTAAGGTGGCGTAAGGCCGATGCACTGACTGAAGATTATGCTGAAAAATATGGTTTTGAAGCGAAAGTAGTAGGCAATAACTCCACCCCCCCCCCTCCCCCTCCCATCGTACTACACCTCGATATAAACTTGCAGAACGCCAGAACCTACCAGAATTCGGGAGACAGAATACCCAATTCGTAATTACGGCCTGATAGAAAGCCAGAAGGTTAAGATGATTATGAGCACACTGTGCAGAAAGAGAGAAAACATAATGCAGTTGAACCCCTCTACTTTCCAAAATTAGCCAGCCGACATCCTAAACATGTAGATTTGCTGCTAGCTTCCAAGGGCAACCAGTAACACTATGTTTGGATCAAAACCATATCACACACACTCCCTCCTAATTATGAAAACAGCATGGTGGTCCGCATTTTTGCCACAGATGTCTCAATTCCTTACCGAGAGTGAGTAACTTGAAAGATATCTCACTGACTGCTCAAGCTAGGATCTGACAGGTGTAGAAATGCCTACCGAAGATATAAAGTTATTAGAATTTGAGAATGCCCACCACCAGGAGCGATGCCCCTTTGTCGTACACAGACGTCAACTGGCACCTAGCTAGAGTCGCACGTTGTGAAGGTGATCTCAATGGCTTTCATTCTAGCTTCACAGAACGACGTGTATTGTACGCTGCAAGGTGTAAAGTTGTATGCTTGTATGACGGTAACCTCAAAACATTCAAATCGTGTGCCGAGGATATTCCTCCAAGATGGCTACTCTCTGAGTTCGAGAAACTTACGTTGGAAGCTGGCGGTATTTATCTCAACAACATTCGCATGACAGACTTTCAGGAGAACACTGGCTTATACAAGCCGACAAACTATCAAATTTTTAGGCTGCTGTTGAATAGAGAAGCGGGAACTCCTCATAGAGACCTCTGTCATTTAACGGGGAAGTTCCGGGGTGCAGATCACTGTGCATGCAACTTCAAGTACCAATTGCCACAACACATACCCTTCTTTTTCCATAATTTAAGTGAGTATAATGCACACTTCCTTGTTGAGCCACTGGACTCGCACTTTGGGAAGACGACGGTTCAATCCCGCGTCTGGCCTTCCTGAATTAGGTTTTCCGTGATTTCCCTAAATCGCTCCAGGCTAATGCCGGGATGGTTCCTTTGAAAGGGCACGCCCGATTTCCTTCCCCGTCCTTCCCTAATCCGATGAGACCGATGACCTCGCTGTCTGGTCTCTTCCCCCAAATGACCCACCCCAAACCCTTGTTTGGGGAAACGTGGGTACTTGGTCCTGGCTATTTGGACGGATTGTTAAAATTGTCACTCTGGTCAGAACAATCTGTAAGTATATTAATTTAAACTTATCTTTACATAGGATACAGTTCCAAAAATAAAAAAAATTGTTGATAGAAGTACAACTGAAACGTCGTCATACCTCTTTAAGACGACTTCTGAGGGTACCTTCACTTATTCCAAGCTTCCTTTCGTTTCGACTTCGCAATTTTCAGGCCCTCTTTTGCAGCTTACAGTATTTCTGGAGTGCATGCCTTCTTTTTTTATGTAGACGCCAAGATAGAAAAATTTGCCTTTGTGCAGTCCACTATCAGTGTATAATATTCACTTGTAACGTTTATAGACATTTCTAGCTCCATATCAACAAAAAATGGCTGATAATTATAACGCATGGGGTATGATCATGCACTGCGCAGTTTTATCCCACCTACAACGCGTAACTTTGCTCCGTACTAGGTGCTGCAGCGTTGGTCTGCACATGGAAACGCTTTTTAGGAATGTGAATATGTTAATATATCTCAAGATTAATAATACTTCGTAATAGATTATGGTATACAGTTAAAACTCGGTAAACTCAGTAATGTTAGAGTTACAGCTTATTTTCACAACATAAAATTTCATTTGTAAGTAACGTAAAACAATTATTACCGCACTGCCTAGTCATTAGCACCAGGACAACAACAAAACCATGGCGATGAAGTTTTAGCGACATAGGCTGTTTCGTTCGCTGCAGAGTAGGCAGCTGCTGGATTATTAAAACTGAGATATAGGCGGTGCGCATTCTTAACTGCAGCGTATACTTACCCCATTCTACTGAATAACATATCTCACCCATATGCATGACACATAGCGGAGTGCCTGGTCTCGAAAAACGGTTCCGTCCCCAAGCTCATGAAAATGCTGGGGAATAAGGAGAGACATATTCTGCACTACAGAAACTTCCAGCAGCGTCTCACTTTGTGGATTAAACGGGTTAGCATCGCCCGCAGCATATGCATCAACCAGCATTGTAGAGATGCGCAAGGAGCCATTGCAGTTCACGAAGTGTAATCATAAAGGTATGTGTGTTTTGGACCACTCCAAACTCCACATGTACTGATTCCAATATGAGTTTGCGAAACAAAACTTCGCTGATCTCAAATTCTTTTAAATGGATAAGGCAGTTTCGTCTACGCGGAGAAAGGCTGACGTAATTTGGTACAATTCATAGGCATTTGACACATCTGTATATGACATCGACGATCATTATGGAGTAACACCACAAAACAAAAAGGTTATTGGCCCGATGAAAGACGACGTGACTTGTATGCAGATTGTGGAGTTTGTAAGAAGCAGGTCAAAAACGTATGCATGCTATATAGAGACAGGTGCCACCCATACGTGGGCTAAAAGTCAGGTTGTCACTTCATGACCACAAACGGTTCATCTAAGGTGATCGGACCGGGACCTTACTGTACTCACACTATTCTCTTGAGAGTGACTGAGCGTGTGGATGGTTATTTACTTGTAAATTGTGGTTGTGTGTGCAGTATAGTTTGACGAACTGTTTGTCATAGTCCTATCTATGAATAAATGTCGTGTGACGAGGGCCTCCCGTCGGGTAGACAGTTCGCCAGGTGCAAGTCTTTCGATTTGACGCAACTTCGGCGACTTGCGCGTCGATGGGTATGAAATGATGATGATGAGGACAACACAACACCCAGTCCCTGAGTGGAGAAAACCTCCGACCCAGCCGGGAATCGAGCCGGGCCCCTTGAAATGACATTCTGTCGCGCTGACCACTCAGTTACTGGGGGCTGTCACTTTTGTCTATGAGCAAGTGTGAATGTCTGCACACTATGTGTGTGTCCAAATTACGCGCACACTATGTGTGATGAAAGTATTTGCGTGTGTGTGCATGCGAGTATATATATATATATATATATATATATATATATATATATATATATATATATATATATATATATATATATATATATATGGGGGGGGAGGATTTTCTTCGCCTGCGGCTGCTATAGCCCTCATTTCCCATATATATTTCAATATATTTCATATAGAAAGAAACGATTAAAATGAAAATACTGTATCTGAAATGATAAACACCATTCACAAACTACTGATTAAATGGACAACCAACCAAAAATGGACTATAAAAATAATTATTGTACCTTACATTTGTGAATAAATCCACAAATATATTGTTAGTTAAGCACAAAAAATACTATAAAAATGATATTGCAAAAAAATATTATTAATTAACCATAATTCTATTTGAAACATCATTGTTATTATTTCCCGACCCTTCGTTTATTGAACTAAAAAGAAAAAATATATTATTTAATAATTTGATTATAACAAAAGTAATTCTGTCTCTATAGTGGTTAGTTCAAGAGTAGTGACGTCCGCGGAATTGCTCTGGTTATAAAGGGTGAGGAGATGGAGGGAGGCTTGAATATTATTGGTCCGGGTGGGAAGGGGTGTGGTTTCCTGCCCAGTTTTATATCACACAGGTGTCTGACGACCACGAGACTGGTCTCGGGTGCCATCCTGTGCCACATACAATTGCCTAGGTGTGTGAATGGGACGATTCCCCTCCGTGATCTTGCACAATTATTTCAGGTGTGTGGGCTGGACAGCCGTTCCCCGGGGGAGGGGAGTGGGTATTTTTGTTCTGGTGTAACCACAAGCGCCGTAACGAAGATGAAGAACCCAAGAGAGGAAAAGGCGGTGAAACGACGTCGGCCAATGGCGCGCAAGACAGGAGCGGCCTCTGCAAGAGGAGAATATAAGCGCCGCTCCTGCCAACCTCGGCCACTCAGCATTCGCTCAATATGCGGACAGGCCTAGCAGAGAACGTTACGATAGCAGTTATTAGTGATCCACAACTGTGTGTCAAAATTGCATGGACATTGTATATAGCAAAGGACTCGGACTTACGTTGCGACACCATTGTAAAATCCAAGTTAACCATTATCAATCTTGTTATTTGTAATACAAACTATTAACGTTATTTGCTTGAATTGTTGCATAGCATTCCGAGAATGCAGCATCCTTTAGGCACGCTATGCGAAACGAGTGGGCAGGAACCCACATTTTTTGTATTGTTCATGTTACGGCCATTTACCAATCCTCAGTCAATCTCTCATATTCCAAAACATTTTTAGTAGTTGCGTAATTATTTTCACCAGTAATGTTCTTCCATTCTTTATTAGCTCACCTTCGATTTGATCCTCTCCAAAGCCTTATTGTTTTCCAGCTTTTTGATTATTTTTTCATATCTCTTCTTCGTTGGGGGTCTCTGCTTTGCTGTCTTCGGTGTCTGGCACCTCACACAGATGAGACTCAATGGATATCATCAGAGTTTAGTAATTCTGCGAAGTACCTTGCCCATCGTCATTGTTCTTCGTGAGGATCTTCGTCTGCATGTCTTTAATAAATATTTCTTTCTTCTTGTATTTCTGTGTTATTTTCTTTGCTTGCCTGTGATGAATACAGTCTTCTTCAGCTTCTTCTATTAGATCCTTTTAATATTTCTGTCTTTTCTTCCTTAGTATAGTTTCCGTTTCCTTGATCATTCTTATATACCTGCTTTTTAGTTTTTTTAACCACCTCTCCCTAGAAAGCCTTCTCTCTTAGATATTTTGCTGGCGCACTTGATTGAACTACAGCTTATCTGAACTCTTACGTTTGCCTACAATGCCGGAGGACATCCTGTTCATTGTTCCATTAATTTGAGACCAGTCGTCCTTAATACCAATCTCCTACATTTTCCTCACGTTTAGTTAGGTTTTCTGCTACTGTTGACTCGTATTTTCTTTCCATTTCTGTTTCTTTTAATCCATTCATGATGGCTATTGGGCTGTACTGTGGGTAATCAAACACTTCCCAACGGAAACGCTGCAGGAGCATCTTCATTGCCGCCGCGGGATTCGACCGAGAATTTTCGTGAAGAAGGAAATGTATGACAGTTATGTTATACGGTCTCCATAACATCAGGCGAAATCTCTCCCCAGACCCTCATACTTGGCAGGAGACATTATTGTTCTAGGTATCTTTAAGTGCTCACTGAGCGCTGAGAACTGAAAAGAGCGGTGTGGTGCGATCGACGGGCATACCGGAGACACTGCCCAACACGTCTGTGCAAAGCTTCGTCGGATTCTCATTGTGGTCTCCATTTCACGACCGATCGGACCGTACTTCACGAATACGAATAAAACAATATGCTTATGGATCTCCAGCGCGCTACAGGTGAAATAGGTCGGCAGCTTTATCTTTACTGAAATAAATGGGTGGAATTTCGTCGAAAGTCGCATCAAGAAGTATCCTTCATTTGTTGGTGGTGACTATTTTCGGACATGATGTCCATTTTCAAACCATCTTATAAAAACGAAGTTACAGTAGATGTTACAGTAATTATATAAATGAAACATGAATACAGGTATTAGCTCCTGTTTCAAAAAGGTTACGTGAAAGGTTACATACAGTCTTTGTAAGTGATGATATTATAAGGCCCGGTTTGGATAATTATCGTAACATCACCTGTAACTTTGATTTTATAGGATTGTTTGAAAATGGATATAATATCCGAAACTATTAACCACCAATAAATAAAGAACATTTCTTATTGCGACTTTCGACGGCATTCCAGTCATTTACATCGTAATATGTTGTCTGCTAAGTAATTCTCCACACCTTCTCATATTTAATGTTCATCTTATTTATCACCAAGAAATGATCAGGATCACAGTCCATTTCTCTATAAGTTGGTTTATTTTTGATGCTGTTTGTTTACCGCTTCGGGACATGTACGTGATCCATCTGGTTTATGGCGTGCCTGTCTGGGATCACCCATACACCTTTATGTGCGTTTTTTTTGTTAAAACTGTGTAATTGTGATGCAGCATTAATCAAGCATATGTCACTATTACAGAAAGCATTTGCAATGTAGGAGATTCTGTTGATAACGGATTTAAACCCTTTCCCTGCTTCATTACTGAGTCATTTACTTAAAAACAGGTACCTAACTCAGGGCGCTCAACACAGTATCTAACTCATGGCGCTCAATACAGAGCTACAACTGTCAGGTTCTATTACTCTAATCCCTTGATCATATTCTGCGTACTTCCTGAACTTTGTAGGCTCCGTACATCCAGTTTTTAAAACAGAGGTCCAGTGTCCATAGCCGAGTCTGATTACAGTTGAGACAGTCCTGATTCTGAGGCTTCTGTAGAGAGTCGTGATAGAGAGTCCTGACTCGTGCATTTTTTGTGTGTGTGAGAGGGGAGGTAACCCTCCTCACAACCCCAAACCTGGAGGACCAGTTATGTCTGGGTGCCCATCCTAGATGTGTTGCCTTCTCCACGGCTGTTGACACAGCCCTGGCCTTGCTAGTTTCGGTCTACTCCGAGTATTTTATGTCCTCGGTACCCACTGTATCTACATCTAGAAAGTCCTAATCTCAAATGCTTCTGTTCTAGTCCGCTCCGGTTTTTCCACAGTCCCTGTTTCATTGCCATACAAAGCTGTGTTTCCAAACGTACATCCACAGAAGTCCTCTAATTGGGGCCTAAGTTTGATACTAGTGGATTTCTCTTGGTCAGGAATGCCCTTTTTGCCAGTACTAGTCTGCTTTTTATGTCCTCCTTGCTCCGTCCGTGATTCGTTATTTTGCTGCCTAATTAGTAGAGTTGCTAATCTTCATCTACTTCGTGATCACCAGTTCTGACGTCAAGTTTCTCGCTGTTCTCATTTCTGCTACTTCTCATCGCTTTCGCCTTTCTTCGATTTACTCTCAATACATGTTCTGCATTTATTAGAGTGTTTATTTAATTAAATACAGCCCTTAGTTCGTCTTCATTGTCACTCAGGATGGCAGTACATCAGCGACTATTATCATTGATATCCCTTCACTTTAATCCCACTCATGAACCCTTCTTTTATTTCCGTCATTGCTGTTTCGATGTACAGACTGAACAATAGTGGCAAAAGACTTCATCCCTACTCTGCAGGCGTTTTTCATCCGAGCACTTCGTTCTTTATCTTCCAGTCTTATTGATCCTTCTTGCTTCTTGTACATATTGTACGTCACCCATTTTTCCCGAGACCTTATCCCTATTTTTATCAGAATTTCAAACATGCAGCACCATTTTAGACTGTCGAGAAATCCTACGAACGTGTCTTGCGTTCCCTTCAGTCTTGCTTCCATTGTCAACTGCAATGTAAAAACTGTGTCTCTGGTGCCTTTACATTTCCTAAACTGACAGTTAGCTAACAGATCCTCTATTTTCTTATTCATTCTTCTATATATTGCTCTTGTCAACAATTTGGATACACGAGCTGTTAAGGTGACTGTGCGCTAATTCTCGCACTTCTCGGCTCTTGCTTTCTTCGAGGTTGTGTGGATGCTATTTTTCCGACGGTTTAATGGTATATCGCCATCTCATACATTCTACACACCAACGTGAATAGTCGATCTGCCTTATCTGATCTTAAGTCGTCCAAAGCTCTTATAAATTCTGTCTCTACTACCAGAAACGCACTTGTGGTCTAGGGTGAGCGTCTTTGCTTAGTGACAAAAACGTCATCGGGTTCGGGTCCCACCAGCGCTTAAATTTTGATTAATAATCAGCATTGACGGCCGGAAACTTACGGCGTAAGCAGTCAGCCTCATTCTACCAACGGCCTTGTCAAGAAGGTGGAGGAGCGGACAGAGGTTCAGGGCACTCTATTGTCCAAGGGATGGGAAACTGCCCCTAAAGGAGGACGAATCAGCAATGATCAACGGCATGAAGATACAGAAGGCAATGGAAACCACTGCACTAAAGACACGTAACGTTTATCCACAGGACATGTGGCCAGTAATTGTAAAAGTATCAAGATGATCTCTCCATTGCCAAAAGATTCCGGAACAGTCCCCCATTCCTATCTCCAGGAGGGAACTACCAAGGGGAAGGTGACCATAAGAAAAACACTGAATAATCAATGAAAGGATAACGATCTACGAGTCGGGGCATGAAACATCAGAAGCTTGAACGTGGTAGGGAAGCTAGAAACTCTGAAAAGTGAAATGCAAAGGATCAATCCACATGTAGTAGGAGTCAGTGAAGTGCAATGGAAAGAAGACAAAGATTTCTGGTCAGATAAGTATAGTGTAATATCAACAGCAGCAGAAAATGGTATAACGGGAGTAGGACTCGTTATGAACAGGAAGGTAGGGCAGAGAGTGTGTTACTGTGAACAGCTCAGTGATAGGGTTGTTCTTATCAGAATTGACAGCAAACCGACACAGACAACGATGGTTCAGGAATACATGCCGACGTCGCATGCAGAAGACGAAGAGATAGAGAAAGTGTATGAGGATATTGAAGGGGTAATACAGTATGTAAAGGGGGATGAAAATCTAATAGTCATGGGGGACTGGAATGCAGTTGTAGGGGAAGGAGTAGAAGAAAAGGTTACAGGAAAATATGGGCTTGGGACAAGGAATGAGAGAGGAGAAAGACTAACTGAGATCTGTATCAAGTTTTACCTAGTAATAGCGAATACCCTGTTCAAGAATCACAAGAGGAGGAGGTATACTTGGAAAATTCCAGGTGATACAGGAAGTTTTCTGTTACAGTACATCATGGTCAGACAGAGACTTCGCAATCAGATACTGGATTGTAAGGGCGTACCCAGGAGCAGATGTAGACTCAGATCACAATATACTAGTGATGAAGAGTAGGCTGAAGTTCAAGACATTACTGAGGAATAATCAACACACAAAGAAGTGGATACGGAAGTACTAAGGAATGACGAGATACGCTTTAAGTACTCTAAGTCTATAGATACAGCAATAAGGAGTAGTTGGATAGGCAGTACAATTGAAGAGAAATGGAAATCTCTTAAAAATGGCAATCACAGAAGTTGGGAAGAAAACCATAGGTATGAAGAAAGTAACTGTGTAGAAAGCATGGGTAACAAACGAAATACTTCAGCTGTTCGATGAAGCATGAAGTACAAAAATGTTCAGGGAAATGCAGGAATAAAGAAATGCAAGTCGCTGAGGAATGAAATAAATAGGAAGTACAGGGAAGCTAAGACAAAATGGCTGCATGAAAAAAGTGAAAAAATCGAAAAAGAAATTAATGTCGGAAGGAGTGACACAGAATAATGGAAAGCTAAGACAACCTTCGATTAAATTAAAAGCAAGAGAGGTAACATTCAGAGTGCAACGGGAATTCCAGTGTTAAATGCAGGGGAGAGAACGGATAGGTGGAAAGAGTAAACTGAGTGCCTCTATTATGGGTATGATTTGTCTGATGTGATAGAACAAGAAACAGGAATCGATTTAGAAGGGATAGGGGATCCAGTATTAAAATCAGAATTGAACAGAGGTTTGGAGGACTTAAAAGCAAGTAAGGCAGAAGGAATAGATAACATTCCATCATAATATAAAGATAGTCACTGTTCTCAAAAGAACCGATACCACTGATGACCGTGCAGCTTCTCTAGAATAAATGATAATTAATTGAAACCCTCAGCTGCCGACAGGTGTTGTTGATATACTCTATGGGGACAAGTTGCCCGAATACTTACGGGAATCGTCACCTTATTTGTTGGAAATAATGAGTGGATGGGCAAATATCTCTAAGGAACATTACGTATGTACATTGGGGACGGTTGGGTTGTGGGTGTCACGGGAGGCGTGCAAGGGATAAGTCCCTGCAGTCGCGCTATTCATCTGTGTCCTCGGTGGCTCAGATGGAGAGAGTGTCTGCCATGTAAGCAATGGATCCTGGTTCGAGTCCCGGTCTGAGTACACATTTTCAGCTGTCACCATCGAGGTATGTCAACAACTACTGTCGGCAGCTAAGGGTTTCAATTAACTGTCATTTATTCCAGAGTAGCTACATGGTCATCAGTGGTATCTGTTTCTTCGAGAACAGTTATTATCTTCATATATATATATATATATATATATATATATATATAAAAAATTAAAGGCTACCCGGCCATTGATCTTCGTCTGTGCGAATGCGCACAGGTTGCCTGAACTCTTACGGGAATCGTCACCTTATTTGGCACCAGTAATTAGTGGATGGGCAAATATCTCTAAGGAACATTACGTATGTACATTGTGGACAGTTGGGTATGTGGGTGTTACGGGAGGAGTGCAAGGGATAAGTCCCTGCAGTCGCGCTATTCATCTGTGTCCTCGGTGGCTCAGATGTATAGAGCGTCTAACATGTAATGAAAGGTGGCTACACTGAGCCACAGAGCCAGAAATCGCGCCAGAGAGTATTGTTCCGCCGCCTCCACTGGCAGTGATTATTGAGACGTAGCAGCAGGCAGTTCTTGCCGAGAAGTTGTGGTGGACACTGCTTGTAGCTGAAGTTAGAGTGAGATGCGGTAGTGGAGAGTGTTGTTCCATGTTTATGCAGTTATTTGATGGGAGAGATAGCAGATGTTGTTCCAATGGAGATATTGTAATGATCTGAGTGCTTTTCGTCAATATAAATTAAGGTAACTAACTACTGTTCTTTATTTTCTTATTATTTGTGTGTCCTGAATAATGCTTCATTACAGGTTCAGTCAACAAAGCATCTGGCGTGTGTTCTTGTATTAGAGTGTAATTCTGGGTTTCTTGCACAATTATAGTATTTCTAATTTTCTTTTATCACGTCAGTATAAATGATATTTAAAAATTCTTGTCTTGTTGAAGAAGAACCGTGCCAGATGTGCGTTGAGTCATACTACCACATACAGAACAGCTACACTTGTGCCTTGTTGGTTTCGTAGGTTTTATAGTTGCTGGGGACTTAATTAATTAACTGTGTTAACGAAAATTTTCATTTCATTCTTTGTTGTTGTTCTATGCAGTCAGATTGCGTAATAATACTAGTCAGGGTCAGCCGTTTACGAGACTGCGTAATCGGACATACAGCTACTTAAAAAAAAAAAAAAAAAAAATTTGCATTTTGTTTAATTAAGCCCCCATGCAGTAAGCAGGAGATCCCGGGTTCGTGTCCCAGTCGGGGCACACATTTTCAGCTGTCCCCATCGAGGTATATCAACATCACATGTCGACAGCTGAGGGTTTCAATTATTTATAATTTATTCCATCAGAATTTCTAAAATCATTGGGGGAACTGGCAACAACACGACCATTCACGTTGGTGTGTAGAATGTATGAGTCTGGTGTAATACCTTATGACTTTCGGAAAAATATGATCCACACAATTCCGAAGATTGCGAGAGCTGACAAGTGCGAGAATTATTGCAGAATCACCTTAACAGCTCATGTATTCATGTTGCTGACAAGAATAATATTCAGAAGAACGGAAAAGGATACTGAGGATGTGTACATGACGATCAGTTTAGCTTTAGATAAAAAAAAAAAAGAAACAAGACACTTTCATAGTATTTGTCGACCTGGAAAAAGAGTTCGACAATATAAAATTGTGTAAGATGGTCAAAATTCTGAGAAAAATAGCGGTAAGTAATAGGGAGAGCGGGTTGATAAACAATATGTACAAGAGCCAAGAGTGAGTAATAAGAGTGGACTACCAAGAATGAAGGTGCTCGGATTAAAAATGGTGTAAGACAGAGATGTAGTCCTTCGCCCTGCTGTTCAATCTGTAATTCGAAGACGCAATGTTAGAAATAAAAAGAAGGTTTTGGATTGGAATTAAAATTCAAATTGAAATGATATCAATGATACGATTCGCTGATTTTATTGCTGTCCTGGATGAAAGTGAAGAAGTGTTACATGATCTGCTGAGTGGAATGAACAATCTAATGAGTACAGAATATGGATTTAGAGGAAATCGAAGGAAGACGAAAGTAATGAGAAGTAGGAGAAACGAGAACAGCGAGAAACTCAACATCAGGATTGATGTTCACGAAGAAGATGAAGTTAAGGATATCTGCTACTTAGGCAGTTTAATAACCAATGACGGACAGAGTAAGTAGTACATCAAAAGCAGACTAGCAACGGCAAAAAGGGAATTCGAGCCCAAGAGAAGTCTACTAGTATCAAATATAGATCTTAATTTGAAGAAGAAATTTTTGAGGGTGTATACTTGGAGTACAGCATTGTATGGTAGTGGAAGATGGACTGTGGGAAAACTGGAACAGAAGAAAATCGAAGCATTTGAGATGTGGTGCTACAGACGAATGTTGAAAATTAGGTGGACTGATAAGGTAAGGAATGAAGAGGTTCTGCAGAATCGGCGAGGAAAGGAAAGGAATATGTGGAACACACTGATAAGGAGAAGGGACATGATATTAGGACATCTGTTAAGACATCAGGGAATGACTTCCATGGTAGTAGAGGGAGCTGTAGGGGCAAAAACTATAGAGGAAGACATACATTGGAACACATCCACCAAATAATTGAGGACGTGGGTTGTAAGTGCTACTCTGAGATGAAGAGGATGGCACAGGAGAGGAATTCGTCTCGGGCCGCATCAAACCAGTCAGAAGACTGATGACACACAAACACACACACACACACACACACAAACTTGATCCCTTGATCCCCGATCTGTTCCGTGTCGACTCATGTTTCGTCTTTTATCACGTCATCAGACAAGTCCTTCCCCTCCTAGAGGCCTCCAGTGTACCCTTTCCATCTACCCGCTCTCTCCTCCGCACTTAACAGTGGGATTCCCCTTAATATTATCGACGTTGCTTTTAATTTCACCGAAGGTTCTGTCGACTTTTCTACATGCCGAGTCAGTCCTTTCGACAATCATTACTTGTTCGATTTCTTCAGAATTTCCATGCAGCCATTTCACCTTAGCTTCCCTGCACTTCCTATTTATTTCATTCCTAATTGACTTGTATTTCTGTACCGAGCGAGGTAGCACAGTGGTTAGCACACTGGACACGCATTAGGGAGCACGACGGTTCAAATCCGCGTCTGGCCATTCTGGTTAGGTTTTCCGTGATTTCCCTAATTCGCTTCAGACAGATGCTGGGATGGCTCCTTCGGAAGGGCACGGCCGCTTTCCTTCTCCAACCTTCTCTAATCCGAGCCTGTGTTTCGTCTCTAATGACCCCGTTGTCGACGAGACTTTAAACACTAATCTCGTTCTACTTCTTGTATTTGGGTATTCCTGAATTTCCATGAACATTTTTGTATTTCTTTCTTTACTGTATCAACTGAAGTATTTCTTTTGTTACCCAGAGTTATTTCCTAGTTACCTTCCTTGTACCTATCTTTTTCTTTCCAAATTCTGTGATCGTTCTTTTTAGAGATGTCTATTCCTCTTCAGTAGAACTGGCTACTGAGCTAGTCATTATCTACAGCCTCAGAGAACTTTAAGCGTCTCATCATTCCTTAGCATTTTTTGTGCATTGATTCTTCCTGACTAGTCTCTGCAACTTCAGCCTACTCTTCATCTGCTTTTTACTCAGATCGGTTAACAAAATTTTACTTTCAAAGTCACTGAACGTTTCCCACATTGCTCTCCTTAAGCTCACTTTCGCTTCTTTCAACTATCGTTTCTAGGTTAGTTTCGACTTCTTTTGAATATGGGATGTTCTGTTTGTTTACGTGGCAGTTTTTTAAAATAGCTATTAAATCACGGTGGGTCTTTCCTGTCTCTTAGGACTTTGCTCGGAACACACTTGTCTAAGTCATATTGCACGATGCTTTTGAATTTCGCCCATTTTTGTTCCACATCTTCGTCCTCAGCATTGAATGTCTGAAGCTGAGTATTCAGATATTCAGCAATTTGCATCTTGTCAATTTCGCTAGTCAAAAATGTTTTCCTACCTGTCTTAACGTTTCTTGTAAAACATGTGATCATAGGTGCTATCTCAGCCGTATGATCAATGATATCTTCCTCTACATTAAATGACTCGATACGTTCAGGTATGTTTGTTACTAGGAGGTCTAAGACGTACCTTCACACGTTGGTTCTGTGATTATCTGCTCGAAGTAATTTTCGCACAAGAGATTCAGAATAATGCCTCTTGAAACCCTGTCTCTGACACCAGTTTTGGTAGCATGGCTCTGCCAGTCTGGACCTGGCAACTTGAAGAGACCGGCTATTACAAGGGCATGATCAGGAAAATAGTTAACTATATTCTACAAGTTCTCTCTGAAGCGCTCTATCACTACAGCTCCTAACCCAGGCGGTCTATAAAAGCAATTGATTACCATTTTTGACCGACCTTTGAAGCTTAACTTCACCCACATTATTTAACATTACAAACTCGAAATAAACTGGCTACATATTGTCGAATTCTTTCTGCAATAAATACGTCCCCATCATTGACGTTTTACCTATCCTTACGATAAATATTTCAGTCTGAACTTAGGATTTCGTTGCTGTTTACTTCTGGTTTTCACACTTCACCTTTACCACGACTTTAACTCTGCTGCGTACCCTTCTAATGAAGTGTCTTAATGTCTGTGGAGGAATGACAGTCGACCTTTCCTCAAGAGTCGAAAGCAGATACGGTAGTGAATTTAGACGCTCGGGTGTGGAGCGAAATCTATGTTCTAACTCATCCCAGAGGTGTTCCCTTGGGTTCAGGCAGGGACTCTGGGCATGCTTGCCCTCGTTGCTGTCCACAGATCATTGCCTCACAGATGCTGCATTAAAACAGGGTGCATTGCCATGCTGAAACACTGTCATCTTTGAACTGTTCCTCTACTGTAAGCAGTACACAAATTTGTGAAATGTGCTCATATCCTTCCGCATTTAGTGGTTTCTTCAGTGCAGTTGAGTGACCACACCTTAACCGTGAAATAGGCCCCCATATGGTAACAGTACCTTCTCATACTTCACTGATGGTACTACACATGAGGGCAGGTAGCTTTCTCCAGGCATTCGCCAAACCCAAACCCTTCTATCGGATTGCCACAGCGTGTAGCGTGATTTATCACTCCAAAACCCTCGTTTCCAATCTTCCATTGTCCATCGGCTTTCCTCTTTACGTTACCTCAAGCGTCACTTAGCATTGACTGCGGAAGTGTGTGGTCTACGAAGAGCTGCTCGACTGTTGCACTCCTTAGGGGCAGTCATTGTGTTAGCTAGACTACTGGTAGCACTTTGGAACTCACGAGTGATTCCTTCCACTAAATTCACTCTATTTTTTACTAATACGTTGCCATTGCTCGACTTGAGATCTACCTGGTGTCGGTTTAGCTGAGGTTGTTCCTCCGCCTTTCCGCTTCACAGCCACACCAGCAACAGTCGACTTTGGCAGCTGTAGAAGGGTCGAAATGTCTCTGATGGATTTATCACTCTGCTGTCACCCAATGATAAGTCCATGTTCGTTGTCGCTGAGCTCTCTTGTCCGTCCCATTCTGCTGTCACTGCTTTTCTGCTGTCAACATAGTACTCCCCGCCTACTTTTATACTGGCGGGTTCGTCTTCCGTAACACCAAGCGGTAAGCTCCGCGTTTCCTAGGGGTGCCCAGATATGTCCATTTACTTTCGATCTGATAGTATAGTTTGTGGCCACGGCTTACCATGCTGGTGCAAGAGCTAGTGGATTTTTCCATGGTAGTCAGGGTTTTCCAACACTTGTCAGAGATAAGCTTTTGAAAGCGCTGGCACGAAGAACCACTTTGCAGACTGGTGATGTCTTTAGGAGCAGTATTGACCATTGAAGATGTCTGACTCCGGTTCCTGGAGCTGACTGGAAGAAAGGCTTGAATGTTAAAACAATCTCGTGGATCAGTTTGTAGTTGCAAAAATAGAGAGTCAACTGACAGCCCTAATGGGATGTACTAGTTAAATCCTTTGCCTCCGGGGTCGAAGATGATGTCTCAAAGAGTACTGCTGAAGTCAGTGACAGCGATCAACTAAGACTTACAAAAATCCTAAAATGGATTTTGGTGCGTCGTCGTTGTTTTCGGATCGATTTATTTCCGGTTTCCTAATCCACTACTGCCGTTAGCGAGCTTGCTCTCGCACAATGCGCTGAACGTTAAGTTAGGTTGTCGATCCAAATAGCTAGCTGGACAGTGTCGAGAAGGACATGGTCAGATTTATCTAGAGCCAATAAATTTCGTTTCCCTGGCAGCTACGACTGTATTGTTTGGGTGACCTTTCCCCGTAGTACTCGAAGACGCTAGCGTGATACTGCTGTTGCACTGCGTCCGCCACAGGAAAGGTCGCCTGATGTAGCTGCTGCCGGTTACCGTGTGTTCCAACCGTCTCTGACACCGCTGTCAGTTAAACGCGCTAACCGCTACTGTTCCCTGCACTCAACTTATTTAGACTCTGAGCCCCCACACAAATTGCCTTTAACGTGATAGATTAGGACCTCTATCGATAGCATGTGTTAATAATCGTGAAAATTACTGCGTATTTCACTATTTCCAGAAACCTATTTGCGGAAAAACCGATCTCACGCTGTGTTTTGTGAGAGTTGCACTCTACACAATTCTCTACTGGTTTTGCAAAGGATTTCACACTTCGCATGGTACGCTGAATAATAGACAGCAAAGGAATTACCACTTTGCAGGACACAAATCCCGGACGAGCCCCCAGTTGCGGGCTTTCACATTACAAAATGAAATGGTGTGGTGGTGTTGTGACCCTCAACTACATACCCACTGACTCAGAGTTGACATATTAAAAGTTTTGGCTGGTTTCGTTGTCTAGGGGCTGGGATACGTAATTGCCGCATTACAAGCCAAATACTGCTGAGTCTATAGTATGCAATATGAATATACACATGAATCGAATGGTCATATTTTCCTATCACTCGGCAATTGCGAATGTAACGTAGAAATTTATAAATGAAAAATTGCAATTAAATAAAATCTGGAGATACTATCTAACGGCTTTAAATGATGAGTATGATAGTAGAAGTACTTTCGAGACTGCGGTATATTTCTGCAAACACTTATTGGTGTCGATGGACCAGAAATTAAATAAAATATAAGTTGAATAACTGGTGAGCAAGACGTATGAGACAGGCTAAATACCCTCAGACTTCAAGAAGAATATAATAATTCCAATCCCAAAGAAAGCGGGTGCTGACAAATGTGAAAATTACCGAACACTCAGTTTAATAAGTCACGGATGCAAAATACTAATGCGAATTCTTTACAGACGAATGGAAAAAACTGGTAGAAACCGACCTCGGGGAAGATCAGTTTGGATTCCGTAGAAATATTGGGACACGTGAGGCAATACTGACCCTACTACTTATCTTAGAAGCTAGATTAAGGAAAGGCAAACCTACGTTTCTGGCATTTGTAGACTTAGAGAAAGCTTTTGACAATGTTGACTGGAATACTTTCTTTCAAATTCTGAAGGTGGCAGGGGGAAAATACAGGGAGCGAAAGGCTATTTACAATTTGTACAGAAACCAGATGGCAATTATAAGAGTCGAGGGGCATGAAAGGGAAGCAGTGGTTGGGAAGGGAGTGAGACAGGGCTGTTGCCTATCCCCGATGTTATTCAATCTGTATATTGAGCAAGCAGTGAAGGAAACAAAAGAAAAATTCGGAGTAGGTATTAAAATCCATGGAGAAGAAATAAAAACTTTGAGGTTCGCCGATGACATTGTAATTCTGTCAGAGACAGCAAAGGACTTGGAAGAGCAGTTGAAAGGAATGGACAGTGTCATGAAAGTAGGGTATAAGATGAACATCAACAAAAGCAAAACGAGGATAATGGAATATAGTCGAATTAAGTCTGGTGATGCTGAGGGAATTAGATTAGGAAGTGGGACACTTAAAGTAGTAAAGGAGTTTTGCTATTTGGGGAGTGATGATGGTCGAAGTAGAGTGGATATCAAAAGTAGACTGGCAATGGCAAGGAAAGCGTTTCTGAAGAAGAGAAATTTGTTAACATCGAGTATAGATTTAAGTGTCAGGAAGTCGTTTCTGAAAGTATTTGTATGGAGTGTAGCCAGCCATGTATGGAAGTGAAACATGGACGATAACTAGTTTGGACAAGAAGAGAATAGAAGCTTTCGAAATGTGGTGCTACAGAAGAATGCTGAAGATTAGATGGGTAGATCATATAACTAATGAGGAGGTATTGAATAGGATTGCGGAGAAGAGGAGTTTGTGGCACAACTTGACTAGAAGAAGGGATCGGTTGGTAGGACATGTTCTGAGGCATCAAGGGATCACCAATTTAGTATTGGAGGGCAGCATGGAGGGTAAAAATCGTAGAGGGAGACCAAGAGATGAATACACTAAACAGATTCCGAAGGATGTAGGTTGCAGTAGGTACTGGGAGGTGAAGCAGCTTGCACAGGATAGAGTAGCATGAAGTGCTGCATCAAACCAGTCTCAGGACTGAAGACCACAACAACAAGTTGAATAACAGGGAAATAATAGATTCCTACTGCACCTAATTAGTTATGAACAACAACATAGCTTGCAAGATATTCACTTCTAAATGCACACTACATTTTAACTGAAGAACCCACGGAAATCTCACTAGTGCACAAGTCGGCACACCGAAGTATTTCTATCTGCTGCGACCATGCGCAAACCGCACCACACTCTCCAAGTCTCTGCCGCAAACGTGTGTCCGTCACACCGTACTGTCCTGGACTGTCGCAGGTCCTCTCCCATCCTGTCCAGAACTCCTCTCTCCTCATTCGAGACGATGCTCCTCCCCCACTTCGGTAGTCGCCTGCTGTAGTAACAAGCGCTGTGATCGGCTAGAGTGCTCCTGCCCTGTCTCCAAGCCAACACACATTCACAAACATAATTAAACACATTCGAAAATCTGGATTTACATTTAAATAACTTTAAATTAATGTTCAAATGTGTGTGAAATCTCATGGGACTTAACTGCTAAGGTCACCAGTCCCTAAGCTTACACACTACTTAACCCAAATTATCCTAAGGACAAACACACACACCCATGCCCGAGGGAGGGCTCGAACCTCCGCTGGGGCCAGCCGCACAGCCCATGACTGCAGCGCCTGAGACCGCTCGGCTAATCACGCGCGGCTAACTCGAAATTAAATAAATATTCCTACGGCTGGACCATAAACACACTTTAACATACATTATTAAATATGGAAACAAATCAAATGAACATATATGAAAGGAATATAAAGCAAAAGTAAGCCAGTAGCCTAATGTCTGTGTGCTTTCTAAAACACAGTAAATATTTGACCAATTTCTTCATGAATAGTATATATTGGATATAAACAAAGACATAGATGAATAAACATATTTATAACCATGCTGCTACCGTTTTTTCGTGTAACTGTGGAGTACTTACGGCCTGACGCAATCTATAGTAATCGGCCACTTTGACCTCCAATAACTCATGTACTATTCAAGTTACATATCTGTAATTTCTACCAATTTAGGTTAGACTAATAGCTTTCTAAAGACACGTCGATCGACGAAATCGGATGAACCGTTTATATTTTGGAAATTCGTTGCTAGGTGATACTTGTATAATTTACAGTCAGATACTAAACCTTAAACTAATAAAGATATCGAAAATCTGATTACACCATCAGAATCGTCGTGCAAATAATGGTAATGTACATGTTTCTTTTTGAGGTATCATGATTCATCTGGCTACTATTAATTTCTATACAAACAGTGAAATGTCTGTCATTAAGGTTTCGCAAAGTCCACCATCTTTGGCACTCCCGGCGTGTCTCCTCCATCGACACAGCGTCACCATGGAATTCCCAGCCACGAGGCTGGACCACAATGTGCTGGGGCCGCCCCTCATGCTCAGCTAACGTTTGGCACCACGTGGTTGCTGCCGGGCTGCGGCCCACCGAGAGGTCCCTGCGCGGCCACGCCAACTCCGAACTTAGAATATTTCCAGGGTGCCACAACTCGCCCGTTACCTCAAAAATTCTCTGCTTGTGACTTAAATGTGCATATCTGTGCTTTGGCGATGTTGGGCTTCAAGTAGATCACTTCAAATCACTGGCGTACATTTCAAGTGCAATTGACAACTGTATTTTCACATCTTAAAAAGCTTTATCCTGAATAGCAACTACACTATCAATAGTGCAGCAGAATTATCTTCTGCTGTGTCCTCCCGATAGTTCGGTTGTGGTGGAATTATGCTTCAGAGGATTCAGCATTAGTGTTCTATAAATAGTTTCTTCATAATTGTCAAATGTATCTGTTTAACGCAGGCCAAATATTACTGCTTAACGTCTAAAAATCAAGATCGTGGGTGATTTTCACATGTTACAATCTTGAAACCGTTTCAGCTCCTTCCTACAGAATTCATTGGCATTTTCAGCCACCTTTGTCGAGGAAGAACTGCAATTCGTGTACATAATCTTTTCCATCACCTAAATTCCACAGATGACGCAATACCACTAATTAACAGTTACAATGAGCTCATTTTCAATTACATCTTTCGTTTGATTTACAAAATATAGAGCATGCTCCATTGTAGATTTATACAAACTCGTGTCACATTATCGAGTTATCGGTCTTCTGGCCAGTTTCCTTTACTAGAGAGTGGTCTCCAGATTTCACGACAACTAACAGAACTATCCATCAGCATCTTACCAGATTTTTTTTTCTGGAACTGACTGAATAACACGCTTCATGGCCTTTCACAATAAGACGTTGACACCCTCCAAGTCACAGTTCGTACCCAATCCAGAAGGGTCTTCTTCCATGTTGTGGCTTGAAAAGTAAATCGAGAACTAGGAAATGACGCAATTCTGTTGAGCAACTATCGGTTCTCTCCATCCAGAGAGAAGTAGCCCAGGAGACAAGGGAAGTCCCAAATAAGAAAAATTTTGGAGGTTCCCAGTCCAGCATCACCTTTTTTTTGCGTAAACTGCTGCCATTGCTGGAAGATATGGTGCCTGTAAGTTATGTTGCAGCAGTACCACTCCACTGAAAACCGGTTTTTTTAACTGGTGGAGCAGAGTCGATTGTGGAGGGGGGGCTAATAGGGACTCCCCGATACTACATTTCAGCCATTGATTAAAATGATTATATACATAAACATATATTTACAAGAATAAAAACAATTATCTAAATCTTGATGAAGTTGTGATGCCTTTGATTGTGAGACCTGTACGCTTGGGTGTAGCCACAGAGGGGGGAGGGGGAGGGGGTGAGAGAGGGGGAGAGAGGGTTTAGGGGGTTCAAATCCCTCCAGAAATGTAGGAGAGTGGAACATCTAGTACGCATAATATGCCAATCTCTCTGCAATATCTGAGAACTGACCAAGTTGACGCAAATCTGTATAAGTGAAAAGTAGCAAAACATCAAAGAGGGTTTCCGGAATGTCTGCGAAAGTGACGAAAACTAGTTGGTAAGTAAGTATCAACTTAACAGAAATTGCATGCATCACGATAACACACTGGTGTGAAAACTTTAGGGACGAAAGCAACTTTCACATGATGAGAGTTTGCCAAGTAACATAGCTCGATGGTACTTACACCATACGTAGGAAGAATTGCTGCAGTACGGTACAAATCAGTGGAGTACAGAAGGTACCTGAAAGAAACACGCTATGAGACGAATAGAAGTTGAAACGTCCCCTTAGAAAAATTGTACGTGACTATCCTTAAACTGACACACAATATTTTTAGCGCAACGCAATCTGACTTTCAACAATCCCTACAAAAGAATGGCCCTGACTAACATTACCCTATACCTTTCACAAATCACTTACCTCACAAAAATCTTCGTTACTCGAACTACTGCAATACAGCGAGCGCCAGTATTGCCAGCTAAATAAAAGATTCAAACTACTGAAGGCACTAACTACTGATAGGCATAGTTAGCAAATGAAAGAGTTTGATAGAGAACAAACAATGTATTTACCTTAATAGTGTTCAAAAGTCATAATATATATAGTAGTTCATGACATCCAGTCTTACAAATTTCAAAACTCCGCCATTTCTCTCCCCACATCCACCACTGCTGGCGGCTCACCTCCAACTGCGCAACGCTACGCGCTGTTCACATCCAGCTGCCCAACACTACAATGGCAGACAACAATGCGAACTAGCCACAGACTGCACACAGCACAGCCAGTGATTCTCATACAAAGCGCTACGTAACGTTGCCAATAAGAAAACATAAACAGCCTACTTACAAAGTGACATCTTAATTCTAATACAAATAATTACACTGAAGTCACAGTGGTTCGTGATGGTCCCCTGGACATTACAAAAGTTGGAACATGGCTCTTAATAAGACGAGTGATCACCACGAATGGCATGTGCTACGTGCTTCCGGACTGGCCACGAGGCTGATAAGGAGTTCTCGTGGTAACGCGGTAGAAAACACCTAGATGGTCGTTGGTGCACGTGGACGTCCTGTAACAAGTCTCCCCCACACATGTCACACGTGCTCCACGAGGTGTAGGTCGAAGGAATGGGGAGGCCAGTCCACTCGCCGAATATTTTCTCTATATCTGCTTATTTATTGGAAGGATCTCGGTCTTGCAGCTGAAATAACAGAATGTGAAAGGCAGCTTACTGCCGTCTTTAGATTTGAACGGTTCCTTTCTTTTTCGGACAAATGATCATTCTAAGAAGTAATTTCAGTTACTCTGTACACCATTCGCAACTTTATCCAAGAACATATCTGAAAGGAGATATGTCTCCACTTCATAAACTTGTGGTCCAGCAATTTCAACATTCCTCTTGTTGGTCTTTGTTTCTGGCCTCTTACTATACGTCAGACAATATGGAATAGCTTGTGTTTCGAAAGCTTATCACCGCTTTCATGTAATGATTTATTTTCCCAACGAATAATATATTTTTATAGAACCTTTAGAGTACCCGTTATCGTTTCGTCTCGGTCTTTAGGAAGTATTCATTACCGTCCTTCATAGTATCTTAAGAGTTCGAATCGTCATTCATCTTCATTTGCTTGCAAATGCTCACCAATGCAATTCACCCAGGCAGATACCTCATCACCGTTAAGACATTCAGCGCTACTGTGAATGGCAACGTCAGATTTGAAAAACCTTTTCGCTCACTTACCGTTGTATCTACCTTCAACAACAAGCAGATCTTCAATGTGGCCTACTCGATTTTACTCGAGAACCCCAGTCATTATTCCATTTTGCCACCATTTCCATTATACAGGGTGTTACAGAAAGGTACGGCCAAACTTTCAGGAAACATTCCTCACACACAAAGAAAGAAAATATGTTATGTGGATATGTTTCCGGAAACGCTTACTTTCCATGTTAGAGCTCATTTTATTACTTCTCTTCAAATCACATTAATCATGGAATGGAAACACACTGCAACAGAACGTACCAGCGTGTCTTCAAACACTTTGTTACAGGAAATGTTCAAAATATCCTCCGTTAGCGAGGATACATGCATCCACCCTCCGTCGCATGGAATCCCTGATGCGCTGATGCAGCCCTGGAGAATGGCGTATTGTATCACAGCCGTCCACAATACGAGCACGAAGAGTCTCTACATTTGGTACCGGGGTTGCGTAGACAAGAGCTTTCAAATGCCCCCATAAATGAAAGTCAAGAGGGTTGAGGTCAGGAGAGCGTGGAGGCTACGTAATTGGTCCGCCTCTACCAATCCATCGGTCACCGAATCTGTTGTTGAGAAGCGTACGAACACTTCGACTGAAATGTGCAGGAGCTCCATCGTGCATGAACATGTTGTGTCGTACTTGTAAAGCCACATGTTCTAGCAGCACAGGTAGAGTATCCCGTATGAAATCACGATAACGTGCTCCATTGAGCGTAGGTGGAAGAACATGGGGCCCAATCAAGGCATCACCAAGAATGCCTGCCCAAACATTCACAGAAAATCTGTGTTGATGACGTGATTGCACAATTGCGTGCGGATTCTCGTCAGCCCACACATGTTGATAGTGAAAATTTACAATTCGATCACGTTGGAATGAAGCCTCATCTAAAGAGAACGTTTGCTCTGAAATGAGGATTGACACATTGTTGGATGAACCATTCACAAAGTGTACCCATGGAGGCCAATCAGCTGCTGATAGTGCCTGCACACGCTGTACATGGTACGGAAACAACTAGTTCTCCCGTAGCACTCTCCATACAGTGACGTGGTCGACGTTACCTTGTAGAGCAGCAACTTCTCTGACGCTGACATTGGGGTTATCGTCAACTGCACGAAGAATTGCCTCGTTCATTGCAGGTGTCCTCGTCGTTCTAGGTCTTCCCCAGTCGCGAGTCATAGGCTGGAATGTTCCGTGCTCCCTAAGACGCCGATCAATTGCTTCGAACGTCTTCCTGTCGGGACACCTTCGTTCTGGAAATCTGTCTCGATACAAACGTACCGCGCCAAGGCTATTGCCCCGTGCTAATCCATACATCAATTGGGCATCTGCCAACTCCGCATTTGTAAACATTGCACTGACTGAAAAACCACGTTCGTGATAACATTAACCTGTTGATGCTACGTACTGATGTGCTTGATGCTAGTACTGTAGAGCAATGAGTCGCATGTCAACACAAGCACCGAAGTCAACATTACGTTCCTTCAATTGGGCCAACTGGCGGTGAATCGAGGAAGTACAGTACATACTGACGAAACTAAAATGAGCTCTAACACAGAAATCAAGCGTTTTCGGACACATGTCCACATAACATCTTTTCTTTATTTGTGTTTGAGGAATTTTTCCTGAAAGTTGAAAATATCATTGTAACGTCACGATCAACATAAAATTGATTTATTTACTTCGTTTTACATGATGCGTCAAAATAAACAGTTTCTTTTCAGGACAGTTCACCAAAATAATATATTTCTCGTTTAAACCCTGAATAAACGTGTGGATACCTATTTTCTTCGCTCTGTAAGATGCACCCCGTCGATAATATTTTGATGACTGGGTGTTGTGTGATGTCCTTAGGTTAGTTAGGTTTAAGTAGTTCTAAGTTCTAGGGGACTGATGACCATAGATGTTAAGTCCCATAGTGCTCAGAGCCATTTGAACCATTTGATAATACTTTCACCATACGTAATATATTAAGACACCGCGCTGGCTTTCACTGACTAATTTAACCAAACATTGTTCAGTTGACCACTGATGCCTCCTCCACTGCCATATTTAGCAGTTGTCAATAAAATACCTGACAGAGAGCATACGTTTTCGACAAAGGAGCAACAAAATACAGAAAATGGTAGTACTGAATAAATGAAACAGCAACATTGAAAAAAAAAACATTGAATAGAAAGCAAACAATAGACAGTAATTAACAACGCGATTTCCATAAAACCGATAAATGGTAATATTTACTAACCAACTAGGTTCCTCGAAACTTTCTTTGACATGTTGAAGTCATATTTTAGTGCTCTACAGCTTTGCTCCAAGAAATGTTTTCTTCTTACTGGCCAGTTCACACTTATTGCACTTTTTATGGCGGTAAAACAGATGTTTATCGAAAAGTGGAGAACTAGTATTTTCTGATTAACTGTAACGAGGAATTCGTGTAAGTAACAATATTTCTTGAAGGCCTGTTATGGAAACGTTCACATTCAAACGTGGTGCTTATTTGAGGTAATGAGGACGAAATTAAATTAATACTGTTCCAACACAATTATTCATTGATTGCTAAGGTTGATAGGGACCGCAAGCAGAAGACAAACGGCACGACTTTACCGACAAGTACCGATCAGAAGAAGAGGGCGAAACTGCAAAGAAAACTGTCACAAGCTATAGTTCAAATAAGTAGGTCTATGTGTCGGCAAAAGTCAGTAACATCGTGCAGTAGCCGGCCATTGTCAACTTCTGCAATCGAACATTTTCACAATATGCTTAATTTAGTTTCATATTCATTACTCTTAACAAATACCATGTCTGAAGATAAACGCCCATATTCTACGCTTTCACGAAAGCTTGTGATTTGCGTCTGCCATTTCCACCATGGCACTGAGCGGGTGGCTTAGGGCCTAATGCACTAGATTCGCATTCGGGAGACCCGTATTCAACCTCAAAGCCGCCATTCAGATTTGGATTTTCCATGGCTTCGCTGTTTGCTCTAGGCGAATGCCGGGATGGTACATTGAAATGGCCACCCCACTTCATAACATTCCAGTATTTGAAAATCGGTACAGAGTTCCTTCCCTAATGACCTTAGCTATCAACGAGATATGAAACAATAAACTTACTTCCTGATTTCAACCGTAGCAGACTATCGACGGGCATACGAAGTGAAAACCATGCATGTGTTATCAGAACTGAGCAAGATGGAAATTCTTTTCCATGTAATTCTCTCTTCGTGGCTGTCATTGTGGGCTGCTATCCCCACTCACTAACTCATCATTGTTTGAAAGTGTACCACTTGTTGGAAATATATGTATTTCCTACACGTATACGGAAATGTTCACTGTCATCTCTAAACAATGTTTAATGCTACGCAGAAACACATCTCCGTGGAGATGCTATCGACAAAAAGAAAATTTGCTGATTGATCTATGCTTGATGACGAATATTATAATTTACTTGCTAAGTGAACCATAATAACTTAAACTACTCGCCATTAAAATTGCTACACCAAGAAGAAATGCAGATGACAAACGGGTATTCATTGGACAAATATATTATACTAGAACTGACATGTGATTACGTTTTCACGCAATTTGGGTGCATAGATCCTGAGAAATCAGTACCCAGAACAACCACCTCTGGCCGTAATAACGGCCTTGATACGCCTGGGCATTGAGTCAAACAGAGTTTGGCTGGCGTGTACAGGTACAGATGCCCTTGCAGCTTCAACACGATACCACAGTTCATCAAGAGTAGTGACTGGCGTATTGTGACGAGCCAGTTGCTCGGCCACCATTGAGCAGACGTTTTCAATTGGTGAGAGATCTGGAGAATGTGCTGGCCAGGGCAGCAGTCGCACATTTTCTGTATCCAGAAAGGCCCGTACAGGACCTGCAACATGCGGTCGTGCATTATCCTGCTGAAATGTAGGGTTTCGCAGAGATCGAATGAATGGTAGAGCCACGAGTCGTAACACATCTGAAATGTAACGTCCACTGTTCAAAGTGCCGTCAATGTGAACAAGAGGTGACCGAGACGTGTAACCAATGGCACCCCGTACCATCACGCCAGGTGATACGCCAGTAAGGCGATGACGAATACACGCTTCCAATGTGCGTACACCGCGATGTCGCCGAACACGAATGCGACCATCATGATGCTATAAACAGAACCTGGATTCATCCGAAAAAATGACGTTTTGCCATTCGAGCACCCAGGTTCGTCGTTGAGTACACCATCGCAGGCGCTCCTGTCTATGATGCAGCGTCAATGGTAAGCGCAGCCATGGTCTCAGAGCTGATAGTCCATGCTGCTGCAAACGTCGTCGAACTGTTCGTGCAGATGGTTGTTGTCTTACAAACGTCCCCATCTGTTGACTCAGGGATTGAGACGTGGCTGCACGATCCGTTACAGCCATGCGGATAAGATGCCTGTCATCTCGACTGCTAGTAATACGAGGCCGTTGGGATCCAGCACGGCGTTCCGTATTACCCTCCTGAACCCACCGATTCCATATTCTGCTAATAGTCATTGGATCTCGACTAACGCCAGCAGCAACGTCGCGATACGATAAACCGCAGTCGCGATAGGCTACAATCAGACCTTTATCAGCGTCGGAAACGTGATGGTACGCATTTCTCCTCCTTACAAGAGACATCCCAATAACGTTTCACCAGGCAATGCCGGTCAGCTACTGTTTGTGTATGAGAAATCGGTTGGAAACTTTCCTCATGTCAGCACGTTGTAGGTGTCGCCACCGGCACCAAACTTGTGTGAATGCTCTGAAAAGCTAATCACTTGCATATCACAGCATCTTATTCCTGTCGGTTAAATTTCGCGTCTGTAGCACGTCATCTTCGTGGTGTAGCAATTTTAATGGCCAGTAGTGTAAATTTTATACATAAATACATACATCATATAATGCCGTTTTGTGTTCTGTTATACGTTCTCTTTATAACGATTTGTTGAGAACAACCTCTGGAAATCGAATCCTCGCTACATCTATGCCTGGACGGAAAATGTTTCTGTTGGTTCCTCGGTAACATCTTGCAGATGACGGATTTGGATGCATGTGGGATTGGAGAGGGAGTGATCTACATTTACATTTATAGCTACATTCTCCAAAGCAATGTGGAATGCGTGGCAGTGCGCCATGTTTCATCTCGTTCAGTTCGCTTATCAAGTGCGATTACAATGATTATTTAGATACCTCTACGTGCGCTGTAATTAATCGATTTTTGTCTTAGAGGACTGTGTGGTAGCGATGATACGTAAGCCGTTACAGAGTACTCATAGATTTCTAACTTGGAACTGTTTCTTGAAGCTTTGGGAATAAATAGGCTTTAGCAGTACAACTGGGTTCTGTCTGCAAGTGTCTGTCAGATCAAATTTTTCAGCACCTCCTGTCTCGCAGGTCAGACAAACCTTTGACCATCCGTGTTGCCCTTCTTTGTATTCGTTCAATATGCCCTGTTTGTCCTGTTTGTTACGGGTCGCACACACTCGGGCTGTGTGGTTGGGTGGTGGTTGCCAGTTAGCTTTCGCTCGCATGTTAGTGGGAGGTATTTTAGTGTTTTTCAGTTAGTGAATTGGACTGTAGAGGCCTCGAGGAGGTGATACTTGGTTGGTATTCCTGTAATTACTGCGTGGGTCTCGGCAGGGTTGGTGGAGGTGTACCAGTTGTTACGGAAGCATTCTTTTTCTTCTTTTTTTTTTTCTCCGAACGGTTAGGTGGCCCATTAATGACTCGCGTTTGTTTTCCGCCAGATATTCCAACAGGCAGCAAATGGGACAGAGGACATTTTATATTTGGAAGTCGTATGCCAGTTCCTGCATGCGGCTGTCAATCAAGGCATTCCTCTCTAAATCTTGCTCGTAACTTTAAATAATTTCTGGGACAATGTAGTATAATGTTTCTCGCCCCCCCCCCTCTTCTTTTTCAACCAGTGGACGTTCTGTACTTGAGCGATATGATATTGCAGATAGGGTGACCAACTTTCCCGTACGTCACGTGATCTCCCCATTACAGCAGTTATTATTTCAAACCTCCCGACTCCCTTACTGTCCGCCTGTTTCTCCCACAGATTTCGTCAGTGATCACTGTTGTAAATACCAGTCCGACGATGTTACTATCGAAAGCTCAGACTATCTCACCGACAGATCTCGAAAAGTTTTCATATAGTAATCGATACTTTTGACGACATATAACCTTTTTTTCTGTTCGTGCTTCTCCGAAAAGAAAACGATATGGCTCAAGAAAATAGGAGACGCAGAGAAACAGTGCCACAGCTAAGGCGTCCAGAGGGGGTCTTGCCAGGGGGAGTGTTTACTTTTTCCGCAGTCGGCACTGACAACCCACGATGCGCTCACCTCTTACTGATCAGCAGTTATGGCATAAATAAGACACAGAAGAAACAAAAAATGTGGAAATTTTTGGTAAGTTCCTATGGGACAAAACTGCTGAGATCATTGGTCCCTAGGCTTACATACTACTTAATCTAACTTAAACTAACTTGCGCTAAGGACAACACACACACCCATGCCCGAGGGAGGACTCGAAACTCCGACGGGGGAAGCCGTGCGAACCGTAACAAGGCCGAACGTAAGAACCCAAAGCGGATTATAGAGGCATTCATGTTTAAACACAGTCGTTACGTTATTTCTTCTCAAATGATGCACGCAAGCTTACTGTGGGCTACGTAAGCGTAACTTTAGCATCACTCATATGGGTAATGCTGACTGCATCTAACATTCTTGTACAGAAGCTCAAAAGCGAAACGAAAGAGAAGCGAAGGCATCTCAAATATTCTCAAATACTTTATTAGTGATAGTAAGGAGATTAAAAACGTTGCAGGTGACCTGGCAATAGTTTTTCGCTTTTAAACATAGTGTCAGCTACAGAAGTACGGATTGTGGAAATAAATTTTCGGAGGTTGTTTCCCATCACTCTAATTTGGTTAGGACGAGCACATGCTGTCGAACAAAGGCAGAAGCAACCGAGAAAAGGTTTTGGCTCAAAAAAGTGTTCAGAATTTCACTCATGTCATGAAAAATCCAGCTAAATCAATCAAAAAAAGTATCGATTGCTATACGAAAACTTTTCGAGATCTGTCGGTGAGATAATCTGAGCTTTCGATAGTAACATCTCGGACTGGTATTTACAACAGTGATCACTGACGAAATCTGCGGGAGAAACAGGCGGACAGTAAGGGAGTCGGGAGGTTTGAAATAATAACTGCTGTAATGGGGAGATCACGTTACGTACGGGAAAGTTGGTCACCCTATCTGGAATATCATATCGCTCAATTTTGTATTGCAACCAATGGCTCCAACCACAAAAACGGAAAGATGTTCCCTCTGGTGGTAAGGTATTTTGATCATGAAATGGCTGATGAGACAGCTAATGCTATTCGCTGTCTGATCATGTCTTGACTGAATTTATTTAATTTAGATGTAAAGGAGCTCGCTGGATACTGTGCAGATAATGCGAATGTTAACTACGAGAAGCACAATTCTGTGTTTAAACTGTTCAAGAAGACGACAAGCGTCTGGTGAAATCAAATACTCAAATTACATACTGCATAATTTACGTGTATTGCATTAGATGCAGATAATGAAACGCTTGTCTTGAAAATATATATATCACAAATGTGACGTAATTGTGCAAATGCAATTTATTGCGATTATGTCCCCTCCAGTCTCCCTTAAAACCATGGTCAAATACTAGTCGTCCTAGTTTCAAACTGTACTTTCTTTTGTATCAGTGGCGAGACTGATGACTGAAGATTTTCATTCGTGAAAGCCAAAGAGAAATGGAGTTTGTGTTTTCGCAGGGGGTCGTGGGCGGGGGTTGGGGATTACCAACACAGCTCGGTTGCTGCTGTCGGAGAGAATCATTGGGAAACCGAACGTACCCCCCCAAGCCCCCTGCGGCCAACTGCGGCACTTCCGCGGTACAGGAAGCAGCCGCTAGGTGGCTCTGTCCGCCGGCGCGTTTGTGTTATGTTTGCCGTGTGGTGGGGGCTGGCGGCGCGACGTGGGAAAGCGGACGCGCGCTGCTGGCGGGGAGGGAAACGGCGGGAACGCAAAGAGAGCCGCCCCCTCCCCTGAGCAAACGGCGCGAGGAGTTTGTCGGAGGCGCGGGCGCGCCAGTCGGCGTGTACGTGTCGCGCGGGTGGGAAGTCAGTCTGCGGCAGTCCCGAGCCGCACGCCGCATGGCCGCCCCACGTGGTCGCTACAGTTGTTGCGTCAGCGCGTCCTCTGCGTAACCGGCCAGCCCCCCAGCCGGACATCATCCCTGCCCACAATCATGACGTTGCAGCGAGTAGTTTGACACCTAAATCTTTGTGTACAAACCGAGTAGTGCTATCGCCGGAAGTAGATCCTCCACAGAGGGACAGGAATTTATTTGTGAGATCCTTAACGAAACGGGGCGTTATGTCAAAGCAGGAGGCAGGATCGATCATGGAATCGGCCATCGTGAATGAAAAGACTCCACTGCGTGTTATGGACAGAGACGCGTTGACAGGCAACGGCCCCGGTGGCGACGACGTCGACGCCGCGGCCGCGAGTGGCAGCACGCCGTCCATCAAGCTCAAGAAGGAGCTGGGGCTGCTCGATGGCGTCGCGATGATCGTAGGCGTCATCATCGGCTCCGGCATCTTCGTGTCGCCCAAAGGCGTGCTGCAGTATGCCGGCTCCGTGGGGCTCGGCCTCATCGTGTGGGTGCTGTCGGGCATGCTCTCCATGATCGGAGCCCTGTGCTACGCCGAACTCGGTAAGTGGTGCCCCTGCTAAACAACCACACCAACTCCTTCAGTAATTAAAAAAAAAAAAAAAACTGTTGCTCCTGCACTACATTTCTCCAACTACTACGTCGTTGCATAAGTTGGTACCGTTTTTGTTCTGCATATTGTTATCACGGTTGCTTCGGGTTTATTTATCGATTGCCATCTTTTATTCGTAGTTCACTGTTGCTATCTGAGTTTATATATTGTCATTTTGTCATATGAAGATAGCAGAGCTGTGGGTGGACCTTAGGAAATGGAATGTCACATGGAGAAATCGGAAAGTTACGGACATATTCTTCTGTTTGAGTTCAGTAGAGGGGTGAGAGCAGCGTATACAAGCAGCAACATTTGCTCCGTGTACTGGGATAATGCCATTGGACATAGCACGGCAAGGAAATGATTTTCTGGTTTCAAAGAGAGTTTAGATATTAGTTATTCTCAACGTTCAGGAAGATTTTCACGGTTTGATGAAGGTCGTGTAAACGCATTAATCCACAATGATTCATGTCAATGTATTCGAGAATTGGCAAATGTGATGGGATTACACCCTTGTTCGATATTTGCGTGCAGTGGGAAAGGTTCAAAAATCGGTTGTTGGGCACCGCATGCTCGAAGTCAAAATCGTAGAAATCAGCAGGTGACCCTCTACGTATCTCTACTTGGTAGCCATGAAGTGGCTCGTGAACAACACCGACCATTCCTATCCTGTCTCATTCCTAGTGACGAAAAACGGCATTTCATGCTAACATAAGGAAGGAACTGTTGAGAGCAAATAAAGCAGCAACTCCCTGTACAAAGAGCTGCACTCATCCACAGAAGATAATAATATGCATATGGTAAATCAGCGACGGTATGGTGTACTACGAATTGCTTCGAAGAGGTGTAACCATCATTGCTAATATTTGTCAACAACTGAGGCGTCTTGTAGACGCAGTCGAATAACGACGACTGGGAAGACTGCTTGAAGTGATGGTACTCTTAAGATAACGCGTGCCCGCTCCGCACCCACCTTATTCACCGGATCTTGCCCCCGCAAATTTTCACCTTTTCCGCACCCTATCGAACAACTTTCAAGGAATTTTCTCTCAAGACGAAAATGCGTTCCGAACATGGCTACACGAGTTCTTCGCCAAGAACCACGTAATTTCTACAGTCGGGCAATCGACAAGTTACCCCAGCGTCGGCGATCTGTTGTAAATAGCCACTGATAATATGTTATTGATGACTAAAGTGTCTGTTATGTGTATCTGTCGTACTTGTGAAAAACGCTACGAACTTATGCACCAACCCAATAACATCTCTGTGCCATTTGGATTCTATAAGCACTGCACCAGCTGTCATTCTTTCACCAGAGATTCTCTGAAATGCAATTATGTTTGCAGAGACCTGTTCAGCTTTCGTGATGTGTATATGAAGACTGAAGCGACAGATGAAAAGTTGTACCAAGGCCAGTATTCGAACCTGGGTCTCCTGCTCAGTCGGCAGATATGCCAACCACTACGCCACGCTGGCTCAGTGGCTTTGCATTTCCCTTTGAGAGGGGAGGCGTTCTAGGGTAGCCTGTGCAGTTGTAACAACTCACTGTGCCAGGGTGGAGCAGTGGTTAGCGCATCTGCCTACTGGGCAGGAGTCGATTGGAATCTCGGCCTTGGTACAAATTTTCATTCGCCGCTACGGTCTGCGTATACACATCAAACATTCTTCTACTGAGCGATCACCAAAAACCACCCTCAAAAAGACGTGTAAACAAAATTCCCCAAAGATAGTAAAAAGAAAACTCGATCGTTCTGTGCCGCATTCCTCCAACTATGTCTGTGAAATTACGCTTGTTACTAGCTGACAACCCCGACATTGCTTGGGTATTCACTTTGCCAATTTTCAATTAGAAACAATAAAAATAGAACTGTGTTGGTGGTGTAATATCGAAAAAAAATCGTTTCCATGTATTCATGAAAATACCTTTGCAATTACCTAACGCTCGTACGAAGAACTATGCATAATGTACAGAAGTATAAGTATCCAAATTAAGGAACATAGTATTCAAAATACAAGTACTCCATACAATGTTTATTTATCTCGGGACTTGATTATAAACATTATTTCTAGTTACATGTCCGGCGGCATTTTTTCACGCATCTGTGTTCGTGACGTCATATCTCTTGAACTAGTTGTCATACAATTACATATTTGTATAGGTACATTCGTCGGTGTTTGTAGTAAAGAAGTAATAAATTTAAACGTCATGTATATGCGGCAGTTTGTAACGCATCTCAATGATTATGACGTCATATTTTCTGATCTATGTTTCATACAATGATATAATTTTGTAAGAACATAGAGCGGCATTTGTGGATATTGCCTGTAAAATGTGCTGCAAACAGTGTTAGGCAGAAGTAATGAATGTAAACGTCGTGTTTGACGTGGCAGTTTTTCACGCAGCTCATTGTTTGTGACGTCATATCTCCTGAACCATGATAGGTAGGTGGTTCTTACCTCCACAGCGATTGTTGCGTAACAGGGAAGGATATGTGTACAAAGTTTGGCTTAAATCGACCTTGCAGTTTAGGAGATGTTGAACATACACACATGCATACATCCATTTTATAATGTATGAATTAACTCTGCATCCACTCCCATTTTTCCACCAGAGATTCTTCTGCTTAGCGCTTACGAAGGTATTGCCTTTAGATTATTACTGTATTTCTTTATTGTATAGTAACTACCATTTCAGAGCAGCCACGTGTTACAGGCTTCTTGTCTTTACATCTTCACCGAAACATGTTTCGACAGTAGTCTTTCAACTCTGAGCAACAATCTATTTTGTAGAAACTTGAACAATACTTTAGGCAAACGCTGACGTAAGTGATAATCTTTTGGGGGAAAAAGAAAACGCCCTCCAGACGACAAACAAAATTTCTAGGCCAACAGCATCGCACTGCGAGGGTGGTGTTTCGATGGATGCCCATTTATTTATGAACAGTGATAATGTTGGTACTGGCTGTGTGGTATTTTATTCCCTCTCACTTTGTGGTACTCGTTCCTCACGCATAAAAAACTGTGTAAATACTATCAAAGTGTTTGTTTGGTCACATTACGCCCAACATAGTTGTACAGATAGCAATATCCCAGAATTGGTAATACGCCAGTAGGCACCGTTTTGAGTTATGAAATAAAATGAATGGTCGTACCTAAGTAATGGGATGTGTGCCACCAAGAAATGGACGTAGCCCCTGTTTTAACCAACTCCCATTACTTTTCACCTTTTAGCCTGGTACACAAATAGACCGGATCAGTTCCTAATAAGTCCGTAAATAACCGATGAGGTTCTTCTACACCTACTCGCACCTCAATGTTAAGAGTAACGAAGGTCTGTTGTGTTTTAGGAGAACCAGCTGTATCGCTGTTACTCCGCCGAAATCGCGTAACTCATTTTGTATGTGTGTACAAGCAAGTTTAAGAGAAAACTTGAACGCAGAAGTACATAATAGCTCATTGACTTAATGAAAAGTGTATTCGCACTAATTGCATTGTTACACATTAAATCACGATGTCAGCATCGAGTCGTCAAAGCACTTGTCACTTGTATAGATGATCAACAACTGCATGCGACTTGTCGCTGGAGTGGTGTTTACGTGCAAGTGAGAAACTTTTGATATTGGTTATCCATCTCGAGCTTACTGACATTTAATTAAAGAGAATTACAGCAGACGCGTTTCGCTTTTATGTATAAAGCATCCTCCGTGGTCAATCTGCAAATTGGATACACAAGTTTCTACATTTTTGTTTTAGGTTAAAAACAGCGCTTTCTTTATAAAGTTGATTTGCAATTTACTTACGATGTTACGTTACATATTCTGCTTCTTCCCTCATTGCTAGCAGCGGTTGACTTTGAAAGACTTCGACTCACATATGCACTTGGCAGTTTTTGCCATTCTGCAGTACTCCATGCGCTGCGTTATTTACACTTCACTTTTGTAAACTAAACTGAAGCTGTGTGTGTTTCTGACATTGCACAGTAACAATGTTTACATCTGTTTGTTTTCGTTCACTCTGTGAGTGTTGCCAACCTGTGAGACTACTACGCGTGTGTGTGTGTGTGTGTGTGTGTGTGTGTGTGTGTGTGTGTGAGAGAGAGAGAGAGAGAGAGAGAGAGAGAGAGAGAGAGTACATTAGTGAAATTGGAAATATTAGGCTGTCACTTGTGACAAACGATTTCAAGCCAAACTGATAAGCAATACTACATAAAGATGTGCTATGCTGTGCTGTCGAAACTGCGCGGTTGTGTTAGCAAAACCGTGATGGTTGCGAAAAAAATGCAGCTTCGTTAGTTTTTTCGGCAGAAGAAACCTTGAAATAAAGGCGGTGTATATTGTTTGCAGAATAGCATTATCCTTCAGCGGAAAGGTGTAAGCAAAAAGGAAATTTGTTTTAGCTGAGCCCTGCTGGCGGTAGTGTTTGTGGCCTGCGTAACCGCAGTTGCAGCTTCCTCTTCTTGTACGTCAGCGCAGCGTAACTCGCGGCGTCTGAATTATGTATGTGGCGGCGTGACGTACCTGCTACCTGGGACTACCTCACAGTTGCTCTCGCCGCGAACACGCACGCTTCTTGCACCAAGAACCTCGGTCGCAGCTGTTGCTAATGCTTCGTATTTCGCAGCGCCCTCTTTGAAAGTTGAACAAAATAAAATGTGTGTCTATAAAAGTGATATTATCTGTATTAAAATGCTGTGTTTTCGCGTAAACCTGTTCTGCGCTATCCGTTCGGAAGAGTAGAACTATGTCGAGGACAATAACTCAGATTTTATTCTTTTTCTTTATTTTTTTATAGTGTACCATTTTGGTTCTAGGGTATTGGAGTCTCATCCTGTTTCGCTTCGTTTTCTTCGGTTGCATTACGGCAGCAAATTTTACAAGAACTACGAAATCCTTTTCATACCTTCCACTTGGCTACGCTGCGTGAGTGCTTCGGTATCAAATGTCCAGAATCCAAATTTTGTGCATACTGAAAGTGCTTCTTCATCTTAGGGATGATCTAGTTCACAGAATGGAGATGTATACAACCGCTAACAATTCAAAAGCTGTCGTGCATTCAAATATCATTTTGAAGGCTACTTTTAATTTATTTTTCCTCTGGCAGTATTAACATAAAGGTCCATTGCAGCACAGTAAATGCTATTTCGAAAATGTTGATATTGTAACTCCTTTTATGCGCAAGTTCGACAATTGTGATATTCAACTGCCAATTATCTAATAGGATGAACCAAATGTCAACAAAACAAATGATGTTGCTAATACTATATAGCAAAATGAGTGACGGAAAGTTTTAAAAAAGTAAATACTGGATGATTCGGAAAGGAAGAGCAATTGTTACGCATTTTGACTAGAAATATCTATTCTCTTGTAAGGCAGATATTGAGCCTCTGCAGGTTGATTATCAAATGAGGCGTCCATACGATATTATTTCATGAACTACGTGCAGATCTTCGCTACGGCTGCAGCGTTGTTGGGTTGAGTTGGTGTTCGGTTGTTCGAGGAAGGAGACCAGACAACGAGGTCACCGGTCTCATTGGTTTAGGGAAGGATGGGGAAGTCGGCCGTGCCCTTTCAAAAGAACCATCCCGGCATTTGCCTGGCGCGATGTGGGGAAATCACGGAAAACCTAAATCAGGATGGCCGGACGCGGGATTGAACCGTCGTCCTCCCGAATGCGAGTCTAGTGTTGTGATAAACTTGGAGAGTATCTTAAGTGAAATGGAAAATTTGTCAGTCCGACGTGTCCCAACATTAAATTATCATCATTTTGAAGGTTACTTTTGGGTCATTCTTTTCCTTTGGGATTAAAACTCCAAGGTACATTGTAACACTGTAACACATAGTTAAGAGATATTGCGTCATAAACATTGAGGTGCGTGAAAAAGTGCCACTGGACATGTAATTAGAAATAATGTTTGCAATCAAGTTCTGGGTTAAATAAATATTACAGAGGATTTGTATTTTGCATTCTGTGTTCCTTAATTTGGTTTCTTTACTTACACATTTGTGCATACATAATTTCAAAGGCGTTGTCATGAATACATGGAAACGAAATGTGTTCGACATTACTCATGCACGGACTACAGACACGAAAAATCGCTATACCAGAATACTCATAGAACTTAAAAAGTTCCATGTTCTTGAGACAACAAGCTTGTATGAAAGTTTGCGATTTAGATTGAAAGGCGCTATGGATAGTATTCATTATGTACCGGAATGCCTTATTCGAGAACAGATACATTCCATTTCACTTGTGCAACAGGTAGGTATGAAAAACACTGGCTGCACCAAGCGAAAAATAATTTCCGTGCATTTCTTCTAAATTAAATCATCAGCACTGCAGTTTTGACAAGAAGCTGAAAAGTCTGCTCCACTTTGAAAGCTAGCTCAGGAGATCATACGCAATTAAAGACAACAAACTACAAGTGCTTTTTGTTTGTGGATAAATTATACATCATCACAACAACTGATGTGTTGAGCTACATGCGGAGCCAAGATATACTTTGTAAGTTGCCTTTCACGGAATACATCCGTTGCTGCTCTGTTAGATCACACCACAGGGCCAGACTCTTTCCTTACTTCAATCACGAAATGACATATTTTTGTGAGACAAGCTACTTACTGCAGCAACTGTGTTATTATCTACCTGAAATGACAACAGGAACTTTGAGACACTACCAGAACTCGAACCTAGAGCTCCCAGCCTGGATAGAAAAAGAAAATGAATTAAAGATGCAGCTGGATGCAAACTAGTATCCTTCAGTTCCAGTGACACACTTGATTTCAGCGTACAGTCAACTGGTGATACCCGTGCATGTAGGAACTTAGCTATCAATACATATCTTGTATATCCTGATCACTTTGTTTCCAGGAGATAGTGAAGTTGCGCAGAGGTTGTCACTAGCATAGTATTTCGGAGAGACTGTGATAAAATCCCGAAAGGAACATAATCCTTTAGGTTTTCCATAGATTACTGTCATTGTTTATAATGCTGAGTGGTTGCTTAAATAAACACCCACAGCTCATTTCTTTATCATCTTTATCATCACGTATATATATATATATCTCGAGGAATGTCTCTGAACACCTCGTCGTCATGAGGCATTTCGTCAGTTTTCAGGACCGAATAGCAACTGCTAAGTACTCAAGCTTGACCGATATGCTTCAAGACGGCTACACATGTAACTACAAGCTTGACCAGCTCGCATGCACAATCGTGTTTGCGCAAGCATGCTGGAGCATGTGTAATGCGCCAACATCAGGGCTGCACAAGCAACTTCATTGAATTTCCATTATACATACTTGTGCTAGCATTCAAACGCGCACATCCTGGAGCGTGGGCATCAAGAATAGAGAGGCTTGTGCAAACATTCGTCAGTCATTTGATATGATTTACTTTTTATTTGGTGCTGTTAAAGGTTGTAGGATAAGTCAATGAATACAGAATTACTTGGAAACCAGAAGAAAAACAGTAATACTGTGAAACAGCTTCCATAATATTGTCTGCCTCGAATAGCTAAAATGATAATACTATTTTCACTTTTTTAAACACTCTTTACACCACAGATCAAGTTATCCCTTCTGTTCTTCTCGTATCACAAGCAAAAGGGCTGTCAAAGCCAGCGCATCGTCGCCTGCGCTCAACATATCTGATACGCACTGAAGAGCCGAAGAAACTGGTATACCTGCATAACATCGTGTAGCACGCAGAACTGCCGCAACACCACGTGGCGTGGACTCGACTAATGTCTGAAGTAGTGCTGGAGGGAACTGGCACCATGAATCCTGCAGGACTGCCCTTAAGTCAGTAAGAGTACCCTTGTGCTTCCGAACAGCACGTTGCAAGACATCCCAGATATGCTGAGTAATGTTCGTGTCAGGGGACTTTGGTGGGCAGCGGAAGTGTTTAAACTGAGAATAGTGTTCCTGGAGCCTCTCATAGCAATTCTGGACATGTGGGGTATCGCATTGTCCTGCTGGAATTGCCCGAGTCCTTCGGAAAGCACAATGGACGTGAATGGATGCAGGCGATCAGACAGCTTGCTTACGTACGTGTCACCTGTCAGAGTCGTATCACTCTAACAGAGCTTCCACCAGCTTGAACAGTTCCCTGCTAGCATGCAGGGTCCATGGATTCATGAGGCTGTCTCCATACCCGTAGACGTCCATCCAGTCTATAAAATTTGAAACGAGACTCGTCTGAACAGGTAACATGTTTCAAGTCATCAACAGTCCAATGCCGGTGTTGACAAGCCCAGGCGAGGCGTAAAGCTTTGCGTCGTGCAGTCATCAAGGGTACACGAGTGGGCCTTCGACTCTGAAAGCCCATATCGATGATGTTTCGTTGAATGGTTCGCACTCTGATACTTGTTGATGGCTCATCACTGAAATCTTCAGCAATCAGCAGAAGGGTTTCACATATGTCACGTTGAACAATTCTCTTCAGTCATCGTTGGTCTCGTACATGCAGGATCTTTTTCCGGCCGCAGTGATATCGGAGATTTTATGTTTTACCGGATTCCTGATATTCTCGGTACACTCGTGAAATGGTTGTATGGGAAAATCCCCACGTCATCGCTACCTCGGAGATGCTGTGTCCCATCGCTCGTGCGCCGACTATAACACCACGTTCAAACTCACTTAAATCTTGATAACCTGCCATTTTAGCGGCAGTAACCGATATAACAACTGCGCCATACACTTGTTGTCTTATATAGGCGTTGCCGACCGCAGCGCCGTATTCTGCCTGTTTACATATCTCTGTATTTGAATGCGCATGCCTATACCAGTTTCCTTGGCGCTTCAGTGCACAAACTCATGGTTGTACAAGCACGCTTGAGCCGTGCGGAGGCGCGAGGAATCAATGCAAGCTTGCGCAAGCACGCAGGCCCACGCGTACTTGTCAAGTGGGCAGCTACGTGTGTAACCAGTTACAAGTCAGTATTCAGCTGGAATAGCGCCGCACTTCTCAAGGATACAGTCTCATGATGAGGCACCCTTAGACGGGATTTGTTTCACGACAGATTTGTTTTACTGTTCTCACTGTTTAACATAGTCCGAGCGAGGCGGCTCAGTGGCAAAGACTCACATTCGCGACCGGTCATACAAATTGAGGAATGAAAAGGACACGACCGACCTCCTTCCCCAATCCGAGTTGAGCTTCGTGTCGAATGACGTCGCCGATGTAGTGTTAAATCCTGACTTTCCTTTCTTTTGTTTGTTTTGAAGAAGCTGTTAAACAGAAAATGTTTATGGGAGTGACAGCAGTTGTAACTGTTCTTGTAAGTGTTCTAAAAATGAATTCCAGAACACTGAAGTGCAAACTCGGTTTACGCTTTCACATCTCGCTTGTGCGTATTGTAAACAGAACATTGGTCATCCACTTTCTCCCTATATGCACGTTGTATGTGTCCCCATAGGTTAAGAAAATATCACAAAAGTAACGAAGCCAATAAATCGAATCTACATCTCCTACCCTCCCTTTTATATTTTTACGTTGAATTACGATTTTAAAAATTTTCTTTGCCGCTGCGACTTAGTTGGCAGTAAATTTTTTGACACTGCATCTACTTATCTCTTGATGATTGTCCATCAGTAATCATTTTCATTGTTGCCGCGGTAGTCTGGGTGACTCGTGCTTGAGAAAAAGATTTCAAGATTCCGATTAATTTCAAACATATTTATTAAATGAAATTTCATAGGCCACTGGTTTGAGTCTCCCACATTTTTATTCATTCCTTCCATATTATAGTAGTTACTAAGCACGTCTCAGCAAGCGACACGATGTCTAACTTCCAACTCCTGCCAAAAACTTTGCACAAAAGAGCTTACATTAAAGTCATTTCAGCAGTTTCAAAGATAACATTTTAACAAAAACAAAAAATTTCATTTAGTTAATGCATTGTTTTGTGATTGTGTTTTATAAATGTTTCAATAATCAACATAATAAAAAAAATTTACAGGATGTATAAAGAAATTTCGATGTCTGCACAGTATTCGTGAATTATCAGCGTTTGGGTACAGGCAACATTCAGAAAAGCATTTGATACTAATATATATGTCTACTTGATGTGTGATTTGCTAATAATAAGTAACAAATCACAAGTCGAACAACTAGCATAGGAAATACCAACGTATCTTATAGTTCACTAAAACGATGTATCGTTTTGTACACTACAAATGAGCACGAGGCATTGGCCAGTTTCATTACGATACGTAGACCGGTGTACCCTCCCACCTCACGGGAATTTTTCAGTGAATCTTAGTCCGCTGCTAACCCCGTTTGTACATTTCCCAACCGGGGTAAAAACCTGATAGCGCCTCACGCACCGCCCCCCCCCCCCCCTCCCCCCGCCCTCGGCCCTCGAGCTTCGACCTTATGAGATATCTGTTTTTCAAAAATACACTCCTGGAAATGGAAAAAAGAACACGTTGACACCGGTGTGTCAGACCCACCATACTTGCTCCGGACACTGCGAGAGGGCTGTACAAGCAATGATCACACGCACGGCACAGCGGACACACCAGGAACCGCGGTGTTGGCCGTCGAATGGCGCTAGCTGCGCAGCATTTGTGCACCGCCGCCGTCAGTGTCAGCCAGTTTGCCGTGGCATACGGAGCTCCATCGCAGTCTTTAACACTGGTAGCATGCCGCGACAGCGTGGACGTGAACCGTATGTGCAGTTGACGGACTTTGAGCGAGGGCGTATAGTGGGCATGCGGGAGGCCGGGTGGACGTACCGCCGAATTGCTCAACACGTGGGGCGTGAGGTCTCCACAGTACATCGATGTTGTCGCCAGTGGTCGGCGGAAGGTGCACGTGCCCGTCGACCTGGGACCGGACCGCAGCGACGCACGGATGCACGCCAAGACCGTAGGATCCTACGCAGTGCCGTAGGGGACCGCACCGCCACTTCCCAGCAAATTAGGGACACTGTTGCTCCTGGGGTATCGGCGAGGACCATTCGCAACCGTCTCCATGAAGCTGGGCTACGGCCCCGCACGCCGTTAGGCCGTCTTCCGCTCACGCCCCAACATCGTGCAGCCCGCCTCCAGTGGTGTCGCGACAGGCGTGAATGGAGGGACGAATGGAGACGTGTCGTCTTCAGCGATGAGAGTCGCTTCTGCCTTGGTGCCAATGATGGTCGTATGCGTGTTTGGCGCCGTGCAGGTGAGCGCCACAATCAGGACTGCATACGACCGAGGCACACAGGGCCAACACCCGGCATCATGGTGTGGGGAGCGATCTCCTAGACTGGCCGTACACCACTGGTGATCGTCGAGGGGACACTGAATAGTGCACGGTACATCCAAACCGTCATCGAACCCATCGTTCTACCATTCCTAGACCGGCAAGGGAACTTGCTGTTCCAACAGGACAATGCACGTCCGCATGTATCCCGTGCCACCCAACGTGCTCTAGAAGGTGCAAGTCAACTACCCTGGCCAGCAAGATCTCCGGATCTGTCCCCCATTGAGCATGTTTGGGACTGGATGAAGCGTCGTCTCAAGCGGTCTGCACGTCCAGCACGAACGCTGGTCCAACTGAGGCGCCAGGTGGAAATGGCATGGCAAGCCGTTCCACAGGACTACATCCAGCATCTCTACGATCGTCTCCATGGGAGAATAGCAGCCTGCATTGCTGCGAAAGGTGGATATACACTGTACTAGTGCCGACATTGTGCATGCTCTGTTGCCTGTGTCTATGTGCCTGTGGTTCTGTCAGTGTGATCATGTGATGTATCTGACCCCAGGAATGTGTCAATAAAGTTTCCCCTTACTGGGACAATGAATTCACGGTGTTCTTATTTCAATTTCCAGGAGTGTAGATAAAACGAAATAGGTCTTTCTAATATTGCAGCAATTGTAACAAACGCCAAATAAGCGAGACTTTTTTTTCACAAATGGTCATTTTTTATGTACCTCATTTACATTAATAACGCGACAGAATATAATTCACGAAGTACCAATATCAAATTCCTATTAGGCCTGCTGCAAGCAAAAAGTTTCATTCATATGCTCCAGTTTCTCGAACAGTAGTAGCAGTAAGAAATTTTTATACAGATTTGGAATCATCATATTCTTCCATATAATATGTGTGATGTCCCCATTTCTTCTCCGTCTTCGTTCTAACAAACAATTTCGTCATAACTAATTCTGTAACTATTCCTGTCATTGTCAAAACTTTCTCCGTTTAACTTAAATTACCCTGCCAGAATCACCGGTTTATTCTCCGGTTAGGCGTTATTGTGTGTTGGTACAACGCGTTCTCCGCGCTATTTCGAGCATAGAATTTATGCAGCTGCTAGCGGGTGAATGTACAACGGCCCTTAAGTAGTCTAGCTATCTGGCAAAAATTTTCTGTCAAAATTTCATTTTCTTCGATACACCGAGAAGATAATATGTAATCTTTCTTACCTGTTATTCCTGTTAATCATTTATCTCCACTCTGGTAGTCTGAATCTACGGATTTCGCTAGTAATTAGTCTACAATAACGCTTATCATTTGCATATATAGTCAACCCCATAAACAAGCAGTGATTGGCATTCACCCGTTCGGGTTTATTTGCCTCAAATCGTGTAGCTCCGCCGCCTCTTGTCTCCGAGAAAGCTTTTTATTTCTAGATGCGACGGGCATTCCCCAGGTAGAGACATCACGTACGCTATGCATGCATTAAAAAATCCAACTATGATCCGTTCAACTTAGAATGTCTTCAAAAATGTTAAAAAGCCAACAGGGATGCGTTCCAAAATCGTATGAATAACCTATAGACCAACGTGTGTGCCGGCCGATGTGACCGAGCGGTTCTAGGCCCTTCAGTCCGGAACCGCGCGACTGCTACAGTAGCAGGTTCGAATCCTGCCTCGGGCATGGATGTGTGTGATGTCTTTAGGTTAGTTAGGTTTAAGTAGTTCTAAGTTCTAGGGGACCAATGACCTCAGATGTTAAGTTCCATAGTGCCCAGAGCCATTTGAACCAACGTGCGCTGGGTACTAGGCGCAAGGGTTTTTTTCTTCAAGAATATGAATGTATCGCCACCTGAAATTGACCCCCCCCCCCCAGATCCGGGCCTGTCTGGTATTTGTCTTTCCTAAGATTAGTTTTATCTGCACGATCCACTTTAAATCGCAAAGCTCGCGTACTTCCAGCGGATTTAAGACGTCCAGTGATTTATGGCAATCATATAATTAAAGAATAACGGATATTTCCATCTGTTTCAACGCAGTGTTACATTTGTTCCTGTTGAGGACCATGTTGAGCGCCAAGGCAAATTCTTAGCAACGCCCGTAGGTCGGATTTGTAACCTCGGCGCCCGAGGAACCACCAGTCAACCAAAATTTTGGACAATCGCCTGGCACTGTGACAGTGTTCACTCGAGTCGCGAAAGCAGTGCGGTGCCGGTGGCGGAAGCTACTGTTTCATCAGCCGCCTAGGCTGCTGAGGTAGGCGTGCCACTGGGGCAAGGACCTGCGCGCTCCTTTCACGGGCAGGTCGGATTGCGTCACGTTGCTCCTGCAGTCACCATTGTCTGCCCGGGGAGAGGGCGCATACCTGCGCTGGCTGATGCAAAGGCTCCGTTAGCCACCACGGGTGATGCAATTTCCTGCTGCTGTTCGTACACGAATTGCGGGTTTTCTTTGTATTTGTACAGTGCTTTCCGGAAAGTATTGTTCGCGTGGCTATAAAAAACACTGAAACAGTTACAACAGACTTACAAAAATCTTGAAAGTGAACTTTCGTATTACTTCTCTACATAATAACCATCCAGGTTCGAGCATGTGTCATACGTCTTTACGAGTTGATAAATTTTCTCTTCATAAAAGTCTACCGCCTGAGATTTGCTGCGCAAGATGGTATGACATCACACCACTGAGTGCTGTTTTGTCTCTCACTGAGCATATGCCATGAGACCGGTCACTATTCTATTCATTAGGCTTTCTCCTTTCGCATAATAACGAGAAGCAGTTGTCCGTAAAGTTTTACAACATAAGGAACACGGAACTTTTGGTACACTTATTACTTCGTCGCGACCTCGTGCAAAACACTCAGAAAAATGTGCAACAAATTGTCCAGTTGAGATGTCGTGAAACCTAGTTGAAGTTCTTCGTAGGAGTCAAGTCATCGGGAATATAGTCACTTTTCATGCGCCCGAAGAAGTGGAAATCACCTGGAACAAAGTCTGGGCCGTAGGGCGGATCTTGAAAAAGGTACCATTTCAACTGATACGAGGGCAGTTCAATAAGTAATGCAACACATTTTTTTTCTCGGCCAATTTTGGTCGAAAAAACCGGAAATTTCTTGTGGAATATTTTCAAACATTCCCGCTTCGTCTCGTATAGTTTCATTGACTTCCGACAGGTGGCAGCGCTGTACGGAGCTGTTAAAATGGCGTCTGTAACGGATGTGCGTTGCAAACGACGGGCAGTGATCGAGTTTCTTTTGGCGGAAAACCAGGGCATCTCAGATATTCATAGGCGCTTGCAGAATGTCTATGGTGATTTGGCAGTGGACAAAAGCACGGTGAGTCGTTGGGCCAAGCGTGTGTCATCATCGCCGCAAGGTCAAGCAAGACTGTCTGATCTCCCGCGTGCGGGCCGGCCGTGCACAGCTGTGACTCCTGCAATGGCGCAGCGTGCGAACACACTCGTTCGAGATGATCGACGGATCACCATCAAACAACTCAGTGCTCAACTTGACATCACTGTTGGTAGTGCTGTCACAATTGTTCACCACTTGGGATATTCAAAGGTTTGTTCCCGCTGGGTCCCTCGTTGTCTAATCGAACACCATAAAGAGCAAAGGAGAACCATCTGTGCGGAATTGCTTGCTCGTCATGTGGCTGAGGGTGACAATTTCTTGTCAAAGATTGTTACAGGCGATGAAACATGGGTTCATCACTTCGAACCTGAAACAAAACGGCAATCAATGGAGTGGCGCCACACCCACTCCCCTACCAAGAAAAAGTTTAAAGCCATACCCTCAGCCGGTAAAGTCATGGTTACAGTCTTCTGGGACGCTGAAGGGGTTATTCTGTTCGATGTCCTTCCCCATGGTCAAACCGTCAACTCTGAAGTGTATTGTGCTACTCAACAGAAATGGAAGAAACGACTTCAGCGTGTTCGTAGGCACAAAAATCTGAACGAACTTCTCCTTCTTCATGACAACGCAAGACCTCACACAAGTCTTCGCACCCGAGAGGAGCTCACAAAACTTCAGTGGACTGTTCTTCCACATGCGCCCTACAGCCCCGATCTCGCACCGTCGGATTTCCATATGTCTGACCCAATGAAGGACGCAATCCGTGGGAGGCACTACGCGGATGATGAAGTTATTGATGCAGTACGACGTTGGCTCCGACATCGACCAGTGGAATGGTACCGTGCAGGCATACAGGCCCTCATTTCAAGGTGGCGTAAGGCCGTAGCATTGAATGGAGATTACGTTGAAAAATAGTGTTGTGTAGCTAAAAGATGGGGAATAACCTGGTGTATTTCAATGCTGAATAAAACAACCCCTGTTTCAGAAAAAAAATGTGTTGCATTACTTATTGAACTGCCCTCGTACAACAATTATTGGGATTCCAGCGCAAAATGCCACTCCAGTTGTCAGTAGTGTTTTCGGCGACTCTTCTCAATTTTCTTAAAGAATCACAGTAGGCTTTACAATTGATTATCCTTGCACGTAACGTAACTGACTGCCCTTGCACGTATGCATGGAAAACCCATGTCTCATTACTCAACATTGTTCTGTTAGTTGGGCCTTCTTCTTCCACATCGTCCAAGTACAGAGAAGCAGTCTTCCGTTGCGTTTTGTGGTTCACAGAAAGGAGTTTTGGACCTGAACGAGCAGAGAACTTCTGATACCATGTCTATTCACGATAATGCGATCGTGTTACAGAACACTGCGAGATATTTCTGGAATGTGTCGGACGATTGAGATGTTGTGGAACTTCTACAAGAGACTTTTAAGGGAACTCTAGCCATCTGTTAGGTTAACGTTAGCAGGCATTTTCTCAGTAACCAACTTCTTTCCAGCAAAAATACCCTTAAGCACAAGTCGTTTTCCATCTTTGAAAGAAACGTACCAGTTACCGTCATTTTGGTGAAAATTGATATATATATTGGTGGTCCATTGATAGTGACCGGGCCAAATATCTTACGAAATAAACATCAAACGAAAAAACTACAAAGAACGAAACTCGTCTAACTTGAAGGGGGAAACCAGATGGCGCTATGGTTGGCCCGCTAGATAGCGCTGCAATAGGTCAAACGGGTATCAGCTGCGTTTTTTAAATAGGAACCCCCATTTTTTTATTACATATTCGTGTAGTACGTAAAGAAATATGAATGTTTTAGTTGCACCACTTTTTTCGCTTTGTGATAGATGGCGCTGTAATAGTCACAAACGTATGAGTACGTGGTATCACGTAACATTCCGCCAGTCCGGACGGTATTTGCTTCGTGATACATCACCGCCGTCCGGAGTGGCCGAGCGGTTAAAGGCGCTACAGTCTGGAACCGCACGACCGCTACGGTCGCAGGTTCGAATCCTGCCTCGGGCATGGATGTGTGTGATGTCCTTAGGTTAGTTAGGTTTAAGTACTTCTAAGTTCTAGGGGACTTAAGACCACAGCAGTTGAGTCCCATAGTGCTCAGAGCCATTTGATACATCACCCGTTTTAAAATGGACCGTTTACCAATTGCGGGAAAGGTCGATATCGTGTTGATGTATGGCTATATTGATCAAAATGCCCAACGGGCGTGTGTTACGTATGCTGCTCGGTATCCTGGACGACATCAACCAAGTGTCCGGACCGTTCGCCGGATAGTTAAGTTATTTAAGGAAACAGGAAGTGTTCAGCCACATGTGAAACGTCAACCACGGCCTACAACAAATGATAATGCCCAAGTAGGCGTTTTAGCTGCTGTCGCGGCTAATCCGCACATCAGCAGCAGACAAATTGCGCGAAAATCGGGCATCTCAAAAACGTCGGTGTTGAGAATGCTACATCAACATCGATTGCACCCGTACCATATTTCTATGCACCAGGAATTGCATGGCGACGACTTTGAACGTCGTGTACAGTTCTGCCACTGGGCAAAAGAGAAATTACGGCACGATGACAGATTTTTTGCACGCGTTCTATTCAGCGAGGAAGCGTCATTCACAAACAGCGGTAACGTAAACCGGCATATTATGCACTACTGGGCAACGGAAAATCTACGATGGCTGCGACAAGTGGAACATCAGCGACCTTGGCGGGTTCATTTATGGTGCGGCATTATGGGAGGAAGGATAATTGGCCCCCATTTTATCGATGGCAATCTAAATGGTGCAGTGTATGCTGTTTTCCTACGTAGTGTTCTACCGATGTTACTACAAGATGTTTCACTGCATGACAGAATGGAGGTGTACTTCCAACATGATGGATGTCCGGCACATAGCTCGCGTGCGGTTGAAGCGGTATTGAATAGCATATTTCATGGCAGGTGGATTGGTCGTCGAAGCACCATACTATGGCCCGCATTTCACCAGATCTGACGTCCCCGGATTTGTTTCTGTGGGGAAAGTTGAAGGATATTAGCTATCGTTATCCACTGACAACGCCTGACATGTGTCAGCGCATTGTCAATGCATGTGCGAACATCACGGAAGGCGAACTACTCGCTGTTGAGAGGAATGTCGTTACACGTATTGCCAAATGCACTGAGGTTGACGGACATCATTTTGAGCATTTATTGCATTAATATGATATTTACAGGTAATCACGCTGTAACGCCATGCGTTCTCAGAAATGGCAAGTTCACAAACGTACATGTATCACATTGGAACAACCGAAATAAAATGTTCAAATGTACCTACATTCTGTATTTTAATTTAAAAAACCTACCTGTTACCAACTGTTCGTCTAAAACTGTGAGCCACGTGTTTGTGACTATTACAGCGCCATCTATCACAAAGCGAAAAAAGTGGTCCAACTAAAACATCCATATTTCTTTACTTACTACACGAATATGTAATAAAAATGGGGGTTCCTATTTTTTAAAAAAAACCAGTTGATATCCGTTTGACCTGTGGCAGCGCCATCTAGCGGGCCAACCATAGCGCCATCTGGTTTCCCCCTTCAAGCTAGACAAGTTTCGTTCTTTGTAGTTTTTTTGTTATCGCTTATTTCGTGATATATTTGGCCCGGTCACGATCAAAGGACCATCCTCCAAAAATATTTCTGTAGGTAACGAATGATGTCCAAAGTGCCTCTGTGTCGCGTCTCGAGAACGTGCAAAATATCACTATTTTTATCAAATCAAGTGCCGGTTGTTTTTGCCCACACAGTTACACTAAAATTTCCACAGTTATACTAAAATTTCCACCCCTTTGGGTGTCGTACTAAAAGCACTTGTCTGAAAATTCATATTTAACGGTAAAGTCCTATTTACTGAAGAGACAACTGAATATTTTCTGTAATGATTGTAGAATTCGATTGAGTATTAAGTAAGAAATGGTGAAGAGTGTTGGAGATGTGATAATACAGTGCAGCATGCCGTCTTCTGGTGTAGGGAACCTAATGTTAGATTTTAGTTCAAATGGCTCTGACGACTATGGGACTTAACGTCTGAGGTCATCAGTCCCCTAGACTTAGAATTACTTAAACCTAACTAACCTAAGGACAGCACACACATCAAGCCCGAGGCAGGATTCGAACCTGCGACCGTTGCAGCAGTGCGGTTCCGGGCTGACGCGCCTAGATTTTAGTATCGATCATTTTTAGTATGCTCTAACTGATCCGCACACCTATTAGTGGACATCAGTACTGGGAGTATCCACGCATCGACTTTACGACGCCTAGTCCTCTGTTGGGAACACTTTCAGTGAGGTGCCTGAATGTCTACGGAGGACATTAATTAACTTTTGCCCCAAGTTTGTCTTCAGTGTAGAGTTTACAGTCTTATGAAATTGGAGGGACTTTCTGAAACAGCCTGTAAGTACCAACCGTTCATAAAAGTAACCGATAGCGATACGCTCTACCAAAACTACTGTTTGGTAGTTTTGGTACAGTACATAAATGATGTAGTAAATGATAGGATTCCAAAAGTATTGATAGCACTGGCAGGAAAGGAAACACAAATTAATGTGTAAGAGAGAAACAGGGAGCTGAAGGCGTCTCTTTTTGTTTGTTTGTTTGTTTGTTTGTTTGTTTGTTTGTTTGTTTGTTTGTTTGTTTGTTTGTTTGTTTGTTTGTTTGTTTGGTTGGTTGGTTGGTTGTTAAATTTGCATATAATTAGAACTTAACAACACTCAGTGGTAGTCCATTGTGTATTTTATCTCCATACAGAATATCAAAATGGTTCAAATGGCTCTGAGCACTGTGGGACTTAACATCTGTGGTCATCAGTCCCCTAGAACTTAGAACTACTTAAACCTAACTAACCTAAGGACATCACACACAACCATGCCCGAGGCAGGATTCGAACCTGCGACCGTAGCGGTCACGCGGTTCCAGACTGAAGCGCCTAAACCGCACGGCCACACCGGCCGGCATACAGAATATAAATTGCCTATTACCAGTAACAACAATAATAATTGAGTACGTAACTTCTGCGCCTTTGTCTAAACAAAGCAATCACTTTTGTTGCAAGTACAGTTTACATGCACAATATAAATATTATTATTGCTATTTTGTGCTCAACGGAATGTTCTTTCTCAAGACCTAAGGCGAGAGTTTGCTGTTGTTATTGATGACGTGAATGTTGTTTATCAATGAAAGAAACATGTTTTCGTCGAAGTACTGATGCTATGTTTGATATACACGTATTTTTGTTTTGCGTTTTTTAAAATTTTACCTTTTTCGAGGAAATTGCGTTTTTTAGGGCTATATGATAAATCTCCCCCCCCCCCCCCCCCCCCCATGAACCATGGACCTTGCCGTTGGTGGGGAGGCTTGCGTGCCTCAGCGATACAGATAGCCGTACCGTAGGTACAACCACAACGGAGGGGTATCTGTTGAGAGGCCAGACAAACGTGTGGTTCCTGAACAGGGGCAGCAGCCTTTTCAGTAGTTACAAGGGCAACAGTCTGGATGATTGACTGATCTGGCCTTGTAACAATGAGCAAAACGGCCTTGCTGTGCTGGTACTGCGAACGGCTGAAAGCAAGGGGAAAGTACGGCCATAATTTTTCCCGATCAGGAGAAAGAAAACTGGCGTTCTACGAATCTGAGCGTGGAATGTCAGATCCCCTTAATCGGGCAGGTAGGTTAGAAAATTTAAAAAGGGAAATGGATAGGTTAAAGTTAAATATAGTGGGAATTAGTGAAGTTGGGTGGCAGGAGGAACAAGACTTCTGGTCAGGCGAATACAGGGTTATACATACAAAGTCAAATAGGGGTAATGCAGGAGTAGGTTTAATAATGAATAGGAAAATAGGAATGCGGGTAAGCTACTACAAACAGCATAGTGAACGCATTATTGTGGCCAAGATAGATACGAAGCCCACACCTACTACAGTAGTACAAGTTTATATGCCAACTAGCTCTGCAGATGACGAAGAAATTGAAGAAATGTATGATGAAATAAAAGAAATTATTCAGATAGTGAAGGGAGACGAAAATTTAATAGTCATGGGTGACTGGAATTCGAGTGTAGGAAAAGGGAGAGAAGGAAACGTAGTAGATGAATATGGATTGGGGATAAGAAATGAAAGAGGAAGCCGCCTGGTAGAATTTTGCACAGAGCACAACTTAATCATAGCTAACACTTGGTTTAAGAATCATGATAGAAGGCTGTATACATGGAAGAACCCTGGAGATACTAAAAGGTATCAGATTATATAATGGTAAGACAGAGATTTAGGAACCAAGTTTTAAATTGTAAGACATTTCCAGGGGCAAATGTGTACTCTGACCACAATCTATTGGTTATGAGCTGTAGATTAAAACTGAAGAAACTGCAAAAAGGTGGAAATTTAAGGAGATGGGACCTGGATAAACTGAAAGAACCAGAGGTTGTACAGAGTTTCAGGGAGAGCATAAGGGACCAATTGACAGGAATGGGGGAAAGAAATACAGTAGAAGTAGTATGGGTAGATTTGAGGGATGAAGTAGTGAAAGCAGCAGAGGATCAAGTAGGTAAAAAGACGAGGGCTAGTAGAAATCCTTGGGTAACAGAAGAAATATTGAATTTAATTGATGAAAGGAGAAAATATAAAAATGCAGTAAATGAAGCAGGCAAAAAGGAATACAAACGTCTCAAAAATGAGATCGACAGGAAGTGCAAAATGGCTAAGCAGGGATGGCTAGAGGACAAATGTAAGGATGTAGAGGCTTATCTCACCAGGGATAACATAGATACTGCCTACAGGAAAATTAGAGAGACCTTTGGAGATAAGAGAACCACTCGCATGAATATCAAGAGCTCAGATGGAAATCCAGTTCTAAGCAAAGAAGGGAAAGCAGAAAGGTGGAAGGAGTATATAGAGGGTCTTTACAAGGGCGATGTACTTGAGGACAATATTATGGAAATAGAAGAGGATGTCGATCAAGATAAAATGGGAGATACGATACTGCGTGAAGAGTTTGACAGAACACTGAAAGACCTGAGTCGAAACAAGGCCCCCGGAGTAGACAACATTCCATTGGAACTACTGACGGCCTTGGGAGAGCCAGTCCTGACAAAACTCTACCACCTGGTGAGCAAGATGTATGAAACAGGTTGCAAGTGTTACTCTAAGATAGAGAAGTAGGACTGAGAGGGATTTGTGGCGGACCGCATCAAATCAGTCTGAAGACTGATGACTTAAAGAAACCAATGTCCACTTTTAACTATTGCTTGAACTGTCAGGCACTGACTTTCAACTCGCTATAGACTCAAGGAACACACAAGTAGACTGTAAGCAGACATAATAAAATCGTACATAGCAACAACGCTCGTTGAATAGCACACTGTCGCTGTGGTAACTATTCAAAATACGATATCTCGTAAACGACTCGTACAAGAAACCTACAACAGACACTATTGACATTTTGCTTTACCCTGTTTTTAGTTGTTAATGTCAATAGGGAGTGCTTTTAAAAGTATTTGTTTGCAGAAAAATACACTTTCTATGTATTATTACAATCTGTTTATTGAATAACACTACGAGCCCCTGACTACCAATCCATTCTGTGAAAACTGCACATTCAATTTCCGCAATATTTGCGATACAAGTTTTAGGTGATTCACCCTGTACATCCTCAGTTTCTAGACGGTTTTCTTTCTTTATTGAATTTCCATACCCCCCCCCCAAACGGGGGGCGGTGGGGGGAGGGGAGGTGGCAGCAGCGTAATATGCCGCTCTGCAGCCTACAGATGTTAAAAACATAATGAGGAGATAATAAAACAATAAAAGTAGGCAACAAAACGGTGACTGGTTAAAACTGGCACATGGCGAAAAGCTGCAAATTAAAAAAAAAATAAAAGATAGTGATGCTGATTAAAACACATAGTAATTAAACAGGTACAATTAAAAAACATGGTGACAGTCTGGTTTCTGTTCGTACCTAGGGGCAGTATGGTGTCTGTTTGCAACACTGAATGGGGAGAAACAACACTGAACTTTCACTTAAAACTGCACCATAAAGGAGACATGACAGCAGATGAGGGGGGGGGGGGGGGTGACAAGGACCGATGAGGGGGGGAGCTGATGGAGGGAGAGGACACACAAAAGAGTGGGACAGTGTGGACACAGGAAGGAGTGGGGAAGGCAGAGGAGGGGAAAGCAAAACGACTCGGGGCAGAGAATGGCGTCAAAGAGAGGGTAGGTGGGGGAAAAAGAAACAGGATGGAAGGGGGGGAGAGGGAGCCCAGGAAATGAACAAAGGGAGGGAGGGGGAGGTGAGAATCAGAGTTGATAGGAGGGATAAATGGAGGGAGAGAGGGCATCATCCAGGAGGGGGAGTTGAGGGAAGCCACCTTGGGAAAGGAGATGGAGGGTGTACAGGTGGGGGGTAGGAGGAACACAACGGTGAAGGCACAGCAACAGGCAGGGGCTGGAGAGGAGAGGAGAGGAGCAACCAACCAGTGGAGGGGGGGATCAAGTCGGTGGGAGGTGTAGAGGACACGGATACGTTCGAGAAAAAGGAGCAGGTCATAGTGGATCCGCGTGGGGGATGGGAGGCTGATAGGGAAGGATAGGAGTGCTTGGCACTCGAGGATCTGGAGGGACTCGTAGAATTTGGGGTGGGTGGGACTAGACGGGTTTTTTTTCCTTTGTCATTTCACTCCCCATAACGGGATGTGCTGGCAGTGGCAAAATACGCTGCTCTTGAGCCAAGAGAGTTACAAACAACACAAGCACATGAAAAAATAATACAGAAATAAGAATGGTAAAAATGGATGAATAATCGATTGCAAAAATAGAAGAGTATAAAAAGGTAGATTTAAAAACATAGAAGAGAGCCACACATACTTGCGGAGAATGAGCACTGTAGACCGAAGCGAAAACAAGGATGCACCACAGTGGGAACAGAAATGAGTGACACTGGCAACACTGTTGGTGGCGATGTAACATAGCACTGCACACGGCACTGGAGAAACACTGACACCACATCAGAAACGTTAAAAACCACTGCACCGAAGGGGGAACCTACCACTGTGTGAAGGGTAGGGGCGAGAATAGGGAGTGGGGGAAGAGGTAGGAGGGGGGAGGAGGGGGCAGTGGAGGGGAGAAGGAAAGGAGCCGGAAGCCAGAGGGGGTGTGTGGAAAGGAGAAAAAAGGTGGGTGGCAGGGGGAAAGGAGAAAGAGGGAGAGAGAGGGAGCCCTGAGGAGGGGGGGAAGACGGGGGATTAGATTTGATAGGAGGGGTATATGGAAGGAGCGAGGACATTATCTGGGAGGGGGAGTTGACAGAAGCCACCTTGGGTGAGGGTATGGAGCATGTGAAGATGGAGACCAGGCGGTACACTGGTACAGGTGCAGCAGTGGGCTGGCGTGGGAGAGGATGGGGAAAACCAAAGGATGGGGAGGATCCAGGTTGTGGGAGATGTATAGGATTCGTATTCGTTCAATGAATAGGAGGAGATGGGGGGAAGGGGATCATAGATGGTGAGGTCGAAATCCAGGAGGTGGAAGGAGGGGGTGATGCTGCCCATAATGATTGCCTGGGTCTCGGAGGGATTGATCTTAAGGAGCCATTGGTTGCACCATGTGGTGAAGAGGTCAAGGTGGGACTGGAGGAGGCACTGGGAACGTTGGGGGGAGGGGTGAGAGCAAGGAAGGCGGTGTCACTGGCATGTTGCAGGAGATGGATGGGTGGTGGGGGCTTCGGCATGTGTGCTGTGTATAAGAGGTAGAGGAGAGGGGAAAATACGGAGCCTTGGGGCATGCCTGCGGAGGGGTAGAATGTGTAAGAGTTGGAGTTGTGTATGATAAAAACGAGGGGCAGTGAGAGAGGAAGGAAGCTATCAGGTGAACATTGTTGATGGGGAGGGCATAAGTCTGGAGTTTGAAGAGGAGGCTGGGATGCCATACATGGTCATATGTGTGTTCAAGGTCAAGGGATATAAAAATGGCAGAGTGACAGGAATTGAGGTGAGTGGAAAGGAGGTGTGTCAGGTGGAGGAGGAGATAATCGGCAGAGAAGGAAGGTTGGAAGCCACATTGGGTCAGGGGAAGGAGGCAGTGCTGGTGGTGGTGGTGGTGGTGGTGGTGGTGGTGGTGGTGGTGGTGGTGAATGTGGCGGGTAAGGATGGACTTCAGGACCTTGCTGAAGACCGAACTAGACAGTTTTTTTTTTCTTTATTGGATTTAGGTGTGGGGGGTGGGCTGGCTGTGCAGCCTACAGAAAAGTTAAAAAACAGAATTAGGAGATATGAAAAACAGAACAAAAGCAGGCGATAAAATTGTGACTGTTAAAAACTGAAACATGGAGAAAAAGATAAGAGAAAAATGTGAAAACAATAAGTCAGCAATGATCATTAAAACCCATAGTAAATAGACCAGCACAATTAAAAAACACAGCAACAGTCTGGTTCCTGTTCGCACAAGATAAAAAAAACACAGCTAGTGACAGTATGGTGGCTGTTTGGAACACTGACAGGGGACTTACTGCACTGAACACTCACCTAAAACAGCACTATACAGGCGACGCAGTGGCAGACGGGGAGGGGGAGGGGAGGACCCAGACCAATGAGGGGGAAAGAAGGGAGAGGAGAGCAAAGGCAAAAAGGGAGGAGCCGATGGAGGGAGGGTACATAAAAAAGGTGGGCTGGGCGGATGTGAGAAGGAGTGGGAAAGGCAGTGGAGGGGAGAGCAAAAAGGACTTGGGGGAGAGAAGGTAGGTGGGGAAAAAACAAGATAGAAGGGGGGGGGAGAGGGAGCCTGAGAAAAGGACAGAGGAAATGAGGGGGAGATGAGGATCAGAGTTGATAGGAGGGATAAACGGAGGGAGAGAGGGCATCATCTGGGAGAGGGAGTCAACAGAAACCACCTTGGGAAAGGAGGTGGAGGGTAGGGGGGCCACTATGGTGAAGGGACAGCAGAGGGCGGCGGTTGGAGAGGGGAGGAGTAACCAGGGCATGAGAGGGATCAGGGCGGCTGGAGGTGCAGAGGACGTGGATATGTTCGAGGAAAAGGAGCAGATGGGGGAAAGGAATCACGTAATAGAGGATAGGCGTGGGATACGGGAGGCGTATACGGAAGGCGATTCGGAGTGCATCGCGTTCGAGGATCTGGAGAGACTTGTAGAATTTAGGGGGGGGGGGGGAGGGGGGCGATATCCAGGTGGGACTGGTATAACAGAGGATAGGACGGATTAAGGATTTGTAGGTGTGGAGGATAGTAGAGGGGTTCAACCCCCATGTCCGGCCAGAGAAGAGTTTGAGGAGTCGGAGGCTGTTGTGGGCTTTGGATTGGATACAGCACAGATGAGGGATCCAGGTGAGGTGACGGTCAATGGTGAGGCCAAGGTAGGTGGGTTAGACGGTTCACTGCTTCCGGTTTCTATGGGACTGCAGTAAGGCACTGGTCACGGGTACGACCTTAATTGACCAAATATACTCCGAAATCTACATTGGTCTACGCTTACTTATTATAGTCTATAGTAGCCTAAAGTAGTTCCAAGACCCTTGTTACCTATCGTAATGCGTGGCGGCCAAGCACAAGGGCATTCAGTGTCCCACGCACGGCACGTCTTGACTGGTTGCGGCCCCTTGCGGTGCGGATGTAAATACGGCTTCGCCGTCGCGTTCATTATTCAGGCATCTCGAAGGCCGCGGAGCAGCTGCGCCGGGCGCGTTATCGGACGTTCTGGGCTGGGAACGGAAAATAAACTCGCCCGCCGCCACGTCTAAACACGTCCTGCAACGAGGCTGCTGTGTTTACGATGGCGGCGTCTGTGCTAGTGTCTCTCCACTAATATTGTCACAGACGGGGAACTCAGTACAGATAAGAGCTGCCGTACTCAGGACCGCAGTCCCGTATGTCAAATATTCAAATATACCACGCCAGTGAGTTTAACGCCTAGACTCTGGCAATCACTGTGTCTATCAGTGGACATGAACTTTGATGGTAATTAAATTTATTGGCTTACCTTGTGCACGGAACGCTCGTCTGCTCTGAAACCTGTTGCTATTAGGAAGAATGATGTGACTGTCAGAAATCAAATTTCTTTTTGCGTACTTTCGATGTACAATGATAAACGGTTATCATACTAATTTTCATGAAGTGCTTCTCAGTACACAACTCGTGATCTACAATGCGAGTGAGCAAACAGAGCCATGAAAGTAAAAATGAAAATGGGGAACTAATCTTAACGACTGATAAATAAGAGTAAAGACTACAGGTTTAGCTATGCTTAATTATGTCATCACAGCAATACACCTTTTTTCATAAAGTTCTCACACCCAAAAAAAATTAACAAAATATTTCTTAATAACTTCCCTGTGTATAATTGCCGTCCTTGACACATTTTTCAACTAAAAGACAACACCATGGGCTTCATTATAAAATTTCTACAGCAAACTTTAACCATGCGCGATGGTCTAACAATAAGAATCTACACTGTTACAAATATAAAAAAATGGATTACTTTAAAAGTTGCCTTATACCATTCTTCCATTAATATAACCTCATTTGCTCAATATCCTTCTTCAAAACATGTTATTCCAAAATCATTTTTTAAATAATGCTGCTTGCACTACAGGGCAGGTCAACAAACCAAGTACATAACCAAACAGTCCAACACAATGACGACTACTCTCCGGTCTGAAACACAGTCTTACACAGATTATATCGATACTACAGAGGTTGAGTACCTTTATCAGATTCGCAACTTCTTCTACATTTGTATTCAAAACATCCTGAAAATCTTCATGGCAAATAGGACAGCCTCCTTTCAACTGGAAGTTACGGAATCCGGTTGATCCCCGCTGCACTCCACTTTGTTGGCAGCACATTTACTGTTTCCACTTAAAGACTCCGTTGGTCCTTGTCACTGTGGTTCATGCTCTGATGGGAGGTTACGGTTGACACCTGAAGATGCCGCTTTTTCGGTAGTCTGTTTCGAATAAACGTCGTTTGGATTACACTACGGCTGTTGGTTTCGATCTTCAATATTCAAGTACTTTTTAAACGAAGGAGTATGCTCTGTAAACATTTACGTGACGCATAAAATAAAAAAAGATTGAAAAATTAGTTTATAATTTTTTATCTATAGAGTTTCGATTAACAGTCATTTATAAAAGATTGGTAATTAAGAATTTTTGTTTGTTATGAAAACTCCATTTTTGTGTGCAGTATATAATTAGAAATAAGAAGGCGTGCATATATCATAAAATTGAGTATTAGATGTAAATGACGTAGGTATTCGAACGAAAAAAAATGGGCAGGAGCGAGTAGGATTCGCGCTCTTTGAAGATTACGTGTAAACTTATGTGCATAGCTGGGTTGGGCTTATTTGCTGGAAGAAACCAAACAGCGAGATCACCGGTCTCATGTGTGCATAGTCAGTTCGTCCATTCCGGGAACTGAGAATGTCGACGATTATTGCCTTTTATCGACTCTGTAAATTTCGTGTGACTAGGGCCTCCCGTCGGGTAGAGCGTTCGGCGGCTTGCGCGTCGATGGGGATGAAATGACAATGATTAGGACAACACAACACCCAGTCCCTGAGCGGAGAAAATCTCCGACCGTCCCGGGAATCGAACCCGGGCCCTTGGGATTGACATTCTGTCGCGCTGACCACTCAGCTACCGTGGGCGGACTTTATCGACATAGACACTTGCAAGATATCGGTTCCGGATATTCCAAGACTGTAGCGAAAGAGTTTTCCTTTGCTTGTACTGTGAAACCTTGCTTAGAGCCAAATTTCATCACTCTAGATGAACGGGAAGTGCTCTACAGCTTTTGATGAGTAAGTTTGCGAAGATAAAAATGTGACAAAGTTAGCGACATCTTTTTACTGCATTGTCTTAGAGGCTTCAATTTTTTACGCCGCCAAGGGACTGTAGATCTTAATAAGTGACTAAATTTCAGCATGATACGTCTACCCGTTTCTGATAAAAAGGGTTTTTAACAGTTGGACGGATAGACAAAAAGCGCTCCTATAATGGTTCTGTTTTTACCGATTGAGGTACGGAACCCCAAAAAGGGAAAAAATAATGACCAGAACGATACTGGATCTAGCGATTACCGGTCTCGTATGCTTTCATATTCTACGCTTCACAGAACTGCTCGTAGAACATGCGTCTCTATTTAAAAAATTTGCTTCCTCCTGAAACGGAAGTCGCTGACTGCTCTCTCTCTCTCTCTCTCTCTCTCTCTCTCTCTCTCTCTCTCTCTCTCTCTCTCTCTAATACCGGATGAATATAGTCTGGAAAATTTGGGCGTCCTGAGCTACTTGACTCAAGACATACACATAGTTTCTAACAGGAATTTTTCCTATTAATGATCAAATTGACAGCAACTTAAGTTTCTAAATTCGGCCAAAAATTATACGAGATATTGAAAATCAGATTTTTATTGCTCCTGGAAGCCACTAGATACGCGACCTGTGACTGAGATGGTGCACCTCTTTAGCCGTTTAGTAATACACATAACTGTAGTAAAAATACCTGGAACTTCGCTCCGAATTCAACAGAGTAGATGTAGGGATGGACAAAAGACGTGGAAACGTCGCGAGAATGGATGTTTGAATGGATGCAGATGCTAGCTGAGCCTGCAGGTTGCGCTGACTTGTTTGACCACGAACGGCATCTATGTAGCGTACTCAATACGTTTTGTCAGTCATGGTCAGAACAGTGTTCTGTGTAGCTGTGAGTGGGTTATGTCGGAGCGAAGTGAATTCGAACGTGGGCAATTCGTTGGTGCTCGTATGGTGCGCGCTTTCGTAACCAAAGTAGTCGAAGCCTTTGTATTTCGAGAGGCACCGTATCGAACACTTATACCGCATTCAGGGAAAGCAGAAAAACATCTGATAAGCCACAACATGAACGAAAGTGTGTGTTGAGTAATCGTGACGGACGGCCATTGAAGAGGATTGTGACGAAAAATAAGAGGAAGATAGCTGCAAAAGATAGATGAAAAAGTCACTGCGAGCTGGAATCCCGAAATCATTTATCAGTGCTGCAAATATCCGTAAAAGGAGGAAGGGGTGCTGAAGACATTAAATCAAGACTATGGGCAATGGACGAATGGCGTTTGGTCGGATGTGTCTTGCTTTACAGTTTCCAATTTCTGACAGAGTTTACATCCCAAGACTGAACTGGGGGGTTTCCAGAATGAGATTTTCACTCTGCAGCGGAGTGTGCGCTGATATGAAACTTCCTGGCAGATAGGCTGTGGCTAAGCTATGTCTCCACAATATCCTTTCTTTCAGGAGTGCTAGTTCTGCAAGGTTCGCAGGAGAGCTTCTGCAAAGTTTGGAAGGTAGGAGACGAGGTACTGGCAGAAGTAAAGCTGTGAGGACGGGGCGTGAGTCGTGCTTGGGTAGCTCAGTTGGTACAGCACTTGCCCGCGAAAGGCAAAGGTCCCGAGTTCGAGTCTCGGTCCGCCACACAGTTTTCATCTGACAGGAAGTTTCGTGCCATTATTGTTGTTGAAAGGATTTAAGAGCTTGGGTAGTCCTTAGGTTCAGCGGTAATGCTCAAACAACGAGTTTGAGGACCAGAAAATTAAGTCCCTACAAAGAGTATGAATTTGCAGATTAGGTTGTGTAACGAAAATGGCAAACCAGTGAGCACGAATGCTTTTAGGATAAATATCTAGCGGCAAGTTTGTCTCATTTAGTGTGGGAAAAGAGGGCCTTATACCTAGGATACACCCAGGGCTAATTTTTTTTTAGAGAGAAAGACCTACCCACCCTGGGAGACAGAGAAATAGGGTGGGGGGGGGGGAGGCTTGTAGTTAGGTTCGTGTTTGTCCTGTGGTACACTTAGTGGCAATGCGTAATGTGAGGCACTTCAGCGTCTGCTGGAAGGTCACTCAAGATTTTGGCCGTGAGCTTAAGTGATGACAAACATCGCCGAAAGACACCTGCTGCCAGTCTGACGCAGCCAAAGCCTTCGTGCAACCAACAATGGCCATCAGAGTATGCTACCATCTGATAAGCAGAGTGTGAAAATTGACAAATTCCGAGATTTTACCAATGTACATCTACATCCATACTCCGCAAGCCACCTGACGGTGTGTGGCGGAGGGTACCCTGAGTACCTCTATTGATTCTCCCTTCTATTCCAGTCTCGTGTTGTTCGTGGAAAGGAGGATTGTCGGTATGCTTCTGTGTGGGCTCTAATCTCTCTGATTTTATCCTCATGGTCTCTTCGCGAGATATACGTAGGAGGGAGCAATATACTGCTTGACACTTCGGTGAAGGTATGTTCTCGAAACTTTAAGAAAAGCCCGTACCGAGCTACTGAGCGTCTCTCCTGCAGTCTTCCACTGGAGTTTATCTTTCATCTCCGTAACGCTTTCGCGATTACTAAATGATCCTGTAACGAAGCGCGCTGCTCTCCGTTGGATCTTCTGTATCTCTTCTATCAACCCTATCTGGTACGGATCCCACACTACTGAGTAGTATTCAAGCAGTGGGCGAACAAGCGTACTGTAACCTACTTCCTTTGTTTTCGGATTGCATTAGTTTGCCTCAAACTAATACCCAGTAAAGTGACCCTGAGATGGTTATTAAATGAATGTGTATGATATTCTTTACTTTTAATTTTAGCAGGTGATGAAAAATCTTAGTTGTGTGGTGTAAAGGCTTCAGAGTAGATAATAAAAAGTTTTATAAATGATAACTGCAGTCAATTTAGCCACAACCCAAAAGAGAGAAATCTTGTGATTCGTTACATTTCCGCGGTATGTGCACCTAACACTTTTTTTTAGTGTCAGCAAATTAGCACTTCAACAATCAATCTCAATTCACCTCATAAATCAGCTTCCCTATGAAGGGCTAACAATTCGCCAACAGTTAGGAGCACCAGTAGTAGCACTTGCGAGCTTGCACGTAGTGCGTGGCTTGGTGGGTGCACAGGTAAATGTCGGACTGCAAGTCTGAAGTTACACCTGCTCACGTTTGCTATTTGTCCTTTATTGTGTAATCAATCGTCTGACAGGTTGCACGTGGCCCGTGCAAATCTTTTCATGTCAGAGCAGCACTTGCAAACTACCGTCTCAAGTTTTTGCCGGATTTATTTCAATCTCTGTCTTCCGCTACAATTTTCACTCTCTACAGCTCCCTCTTGTACTATGGAAGTTAAGCCCTGAAGTCTTATGAGATCTTATCGTCCTGTCCCTTCTTCTTGTCAGTGTTTTCCATATATTCCTTTTCTCGCCGATTATACGAAGAACTTCGTCATTACTTACCTTGTCAGTCCACGTCATTTTCAATATTCTGCTGTAGCACCACATCACAAATATTTCGGTTCTCTTCTTTTCCGGTTTTCCCACAGTCCTTATTTTACTACCGTACACAGCTGTGGTCCAAATGTACATTCAGAGAAATATCTTCTTCAAATTAAGGCCTATGTTTGACATTACCATACTTCTCTTGGCCAGGAATGCCCTTGTTGACAATGCTACTCTGCTTTTAATGTCACCCTTGCTCCGTCTGTCGTAGGTTATTTTGCTCCGTAGACAGCAAAATTCCTAAACTTCATCTACTTTGTGATCATCAATTCTGATAAGTTTCTCGCTGCTCTCATTTCTGATACTTCTCAAGCCATATTCGTACTCGTTGGACTGTTCATTCCATTCAACAGGTCCTCTAATTCTTCACTCTCACTGACGACAACAATGTTGTCAGTGAGTCTTAACACTGATATCCTCTCACCTTGACTATTAATCCAACTCTTGCACCTTTTTCATTCCCGTCATTGCTTCTTCGATGTATAGATTGAACAGTAAGGGTGAAAGACTACTCCCCTCTCTTACGCCCTTTTTAATCCGAGCACTTCGTTCTTGACCTTCCACTCTTATTGTTCTCTCTTGGTTCTCGTACATAATATATTATTACCCGTCTTTCCCTATAGCTTACCCCTATTTTTCTCAGGATTTCGAACATCTTGCACCATTGTCCACGGTCGAACTTTTTTTTTCCAGGTTGACAAATGCTACGAATATGTCTTTATTTTTCCATCGTCTTGCTTCCAATATGAACTGCAACGTCAGAACTGCCTCTCTGGTGTCTTTACCTTTCTTAAAACCAAACTGATTGTCATCTAACAGATCTTCAGTTTTCCATTCCTGTATGTATTATTCTTGTAAGCTGTTAAGCCGATTGTGCGATAATTCCCGCACTTGTCGGGTTTTTCAATCTGGGAAGTTGTGTGAATGTTTATCCAAAAGTTTGATGGTATATCGCCAGTCTTATCGATCCCTTTTGTCTTATTTTATTGAGAGTCTTCCAAAGCTATTCTAAATTCCGATTCTAATACTGGATCTCCTCTCTCTTCCCTGTCCACTTTCGTTAGTTCTTCTATTACGTCATCAGATAAGTCCTTCCATCATAGGGCCGTAAAATTAAGAATGCAATGAGAAATCCACTGTTAAATGCAGAGAAAATAGTGAATACGTGGAGACCTCAACGTGCTACTTCCACGTATTCACTATCTCCTCTGCGTTTAACAGTGGAATTACAACTGCACTCTTAATGTTACCGCCCTTGCTTTTAATTTCACTAAAGGTTGATTAGACTTTTTATGTGTGAGCCACTCCTCCCAACAATTATTTCTTTTTCAATTTCTTCATTTTTCATGTGACCTTTTCGCCATAGCTTCCCTGCACGTCCTATTTATTTCATTTCTATCTGACTTCTATTTCTGTATTCCTGAATTGCTGTAGATACCTATAAAAGTGGCATGTTGAATAGCTGCTCAGGAAGGGGGAAGGCAAGGTGTACCATCTCTACACAAGTCACCCGTTCCCCTGTTTTAATAGGCCCACGCTTATTGCTGTGTTGTGTTCAAATCAACCTTTCGTTTGCCGTATGCTTTGCTTTTCGATTACTACGGGCAGAAAGAATTGAAAAGAAAGGAGCAAATATAACTTCAAGGCATAATAATACAACTAAACGGATGAGTCTACTTTTCTTAGATATCGTTTGCGAGTGCTATGAAACATAATTACTCTTTCTTCCAAGAAGATCTAAACGGTGACTTCATCATCAGATCTTCGTTAACAATGCACGAACCTATTAAGGAAGACAATTTTCTGTTCTTCGAACATCTGATTAGAAGAAAAAGGCACATTTACTAAATGTGTGACTTTGGAGCTACATGTTGTCCGCTCGCCTCAGGCGCTCGATGCTTTCGTATCTGGGAAAGATAAAGCGTAAACAAAGTTTGTATGATGTCGGGAGACTGCGCCAAGGGAATGTTGCACTACTCCCAGTAGACTAAATTTACGATTCAGTTGTACAATCTTATTATTGTTATTTCGACCACTAGTTGTAGAATGAGAATCGCATAATGCCTTTGAGTGCAACGTTATGTGTGAAAGGAGGCGACAGTTTTTTTTCGGTGAACAAATTTACTAACACTAGCAGAGTGCTGAAGGAAAAATTCTTGTGATCTCTCACGAAATATAAGGCGTTGCAAACAGAGTTATTCGATTATTTCAAACGACTGTTCCTTCTAGATAATGAAGATAAAACTTACGGTGAACTTTAACGTATACGTAGGACTGCTAAGTTTTTATTTTCAAATGAACCATCTGATTTTACGAGGATGTATCTTTTACATCACTGTTCACACAGCCATGGGGTACTTTTTAGAATCATATTCATGATGAACATTTTCATTTGCCTTTCACAAATATCCAATGTCTCGTCCATCTTATCGAATGGTTGTTTCCGATTGAAAATTTATACATAACATTGTCATGTGTGTGAGATTTTAAAACGGATATTATCATCATTTCCTTTAAAGATATATTTGTCTTCGCGAACCAAATGATGATAATTATTGAGCTTAAGTATCTATCACAAAAATATCAAATGCTGGTGGAACGTATGCGGTATCGCTATGCCCAGCGATCGCTTTCAGCTAATGGTTCAGTGGTTGGTCGCGTAAAAAAATAATTAAATCTTTCATTAAGCAAGTAGTAGACTGTGGTACTTGATCCGAAATTACAGGCCGCTCTGGGCCAGAGCGTGAGCTGACGACGCATTCCATTCCACAACCATTCACAAATGCTTGAAGGCAAAAACATAATGAGTAATCAGGGAATTTCTAATTATAAAATTAAGACATAAAAAATTCATCACTTTCCACCAGAAAAACTCTATCTATATTTTGCTAATGGTTTTTGATACAGAATAATTACAATTTGTTCATCACAAAAGGGCTGTCTTAAGAACGTTGAAATTCCGTCTTTACTGGACAGAGGAGAACACCGACAATGTAACTGCATTCTTTTAGCATGAACTAACGAAACAATTGAATGAGATAGCTATTATTTTATGCACGGTGACGCGTAACATCTTAACTACGCATTAACCATATTCTCTCAACCGCACACAGTGAATTGCAATTAATAAATATTATATCGCCGGGCACGGTGATTACACTGAGGTGACAAGTCATGGGATAGCTATGTACACATATGCATGTGGCGGTAGTATCGCGTACACAAGGTATAAAAGGGCAGAGCATTGCCGGAACTGCCATTTGTACTCAGCTGATTCACGTGAAAAGATTTCCGAGGTGATTATGGCCGCACAACGGGAATTGACATAATTGAACGCGGAGTGGCAGTTGGAGCTAGACGCATGGGACATTCCATTTCGGAAATAGCTAGGGAATTCAATATTCCGAGATCCACACTGTCAAGAGTGTGCCGAGGATACCGAATTTCAGGCATTACCCCTCACCACGGACTGCAGCGTTCACCTAACGACCGAGAGCAGAGGCGTTTGCGTAGAGTTGTCAGTGATAACAGACAACCCACACTGCGTGAAATAACTGCAGGAATCAATGTTGGATACACGAAATACGTACCCGTTAGGACAGTGCTCTGAAATTTGGCGTTAATGGGCTATGTCAGCAGACGACTGACCCGAGTGCCTTTGCTAACAGCACGACACCGCCTGCAGCGCATCTCCTGGGCTCGTTACCATTTCTATTGGAACCTCGATGACTGGAAGACAGTAAACTGGTGGTCAGATGAGTCCCAGTTCCAGTTGGAAAGAGATGATGATAGAATTCGAATGTGGCGCAGACTCGACGAAAGCATGGACTCATGTTGTCAACAAGCCACTGCAGTCTGGTGGCGACTCCATAATGTTAAGCTGTGTTTACGTAGAATGGACTGGCCGCTCTATTCCAGCTGACGCGATCATAGTTACGTTCGGCTAGCTGGAGACCATTTGCTGTCATTCATGGACTTCATGTTCGCAGAAAACTATGGAATTTTTTTGGATGACAAAACACCGTGTCGCCGGGCCACAATTGTTCTCGATTTATTTGGTTTGAACATTGTGGACAATTCGAACGAATGATTTGGCCTCCTTTATGACCCGACATGGCCCTGCCCAAACAGGTGGGGCTCCATAATTGTGTGGGAGGAACATATAATGGATTGGAAATGGTTATGTTCGTCTACTTTGAGACCAATTGCAGCCATACGTGGACTTCATGTTCCCAAAAAAAGATGGAATTTTTGTGGACGGCAATGCGCCATGTCACCGAGTCGTCATTGTTCGTGATTGGTTTGAAGAGCATTGTGGACAATACGAGCGAATGATTTGGCTACCTAAATCGCCCCACATGAATCCCATCGAACATTAGTCGGATTTAATCGAGAGATTAATTCGTGTACAACACCCTGCACAGGCAGCACTTTGGCAGTTATGAACGGCAGTAGAGGCAGCATTCTGTTGTTCCCTATCCTCCCATCAATCAATCCCTAGAGTTTGTACACGGTCGATAAAATCACCCTGTAGAGTTGACACAGGTAGGCCGTTTCGGGCCATCCTAGACACTAGAGAAGCTCGTAATTCAGAGCACATGTTTTTCAGGGAATAGATATTTCGCCTCATATTTTAGAAGCTTAAAATGTGCTTTGAAGTCAAGTAAAAACGAATTTTTGAAAAGTCTACACTGGTGTTATTCTTAAGTTGCTCACTTACTAGGTGTCTGCCGGTAATCAGCAGTGCTGGTAAACGGCGCTGCTCTAAGCGGTCACAGTTCGATCAGAAGTCAGAGAGGGAAGAAGTTCGTTTTGCTTTGTTTCGGCTTTGGCCCGTGTTCGGCTTAAGGAAGCTTACTGTGCCGGGCGCCGGCAAACGTTCGTCGCTGCGAAATGGGGGCTGATATTGGCAGGCAGGGTGACGCGGTCGACCAGATTGTCTGTGCGACGGCGGGGCTGGAATAGAGTTAACCGCCCGGGTGATTGCTTCCGCTCCGGCGCTTGCGGAAACGGTCCGGCTGATGTAGTGCTGATACTGGCACTTACCAGTATTGGCCAGAAGACGAGGTCGTACGCTACGTACGAGAGGATTGGTTATCAGTGGTAAATCCTAACTGCCATCGTACCAATTATTCATTGCGGCAATAGGCTGTTTTCCTTTGATAAAAATATGGTTCAGATTGTGGTTGTTCTGAAAGATTGTTAACACTCGAAAAGTATTTCCGGCCAATTTTCCCGCAAATCTATCATTTTTATGTAATTAAAGCTTAAAAAACATTAATTTCAAAGGTTGTCACGTGGTCGAAAAAGTCTCTGTTATTGGCTGAAGCTATGATGTCACAGACTACGGATAAGGCGAAGGTGTAGGTGTGCCATAGGAGTGTCAGCCGAGTTACTAGTGTTATTCTGTATTTCTTTTGCAAACAGAATTATTTATTTAGTGATGGAAAATGCATTTACGCACACGCAACGGTGTGCACTCTTCTCTCTCTCTCTCTCTCTCTCTCTCTCTCTCTCTCTCTCTCTCACACACACACACACACACACACACACACACACACACACACACAGGAGGAGGAGGTAGAAGAGAAGGAGAGGATAAGAGAGAGAGAGAGAGAGAGAGAGAGAGAGAGAGAGAGAGAGAGAGAGCGCACCCTTAGAACCGGCTGTCAATACGAAGTTCGGAATTCTGGCCCAGAACGCATAGAACAAAATGGAAGAATAGATGAATATCTCGTAGACAGTGACACAGTGCGTCTTAGAAAGTATAGTTTGCATGGAAGCATGAAAACGAGAAAATAACAAAATGCACGTACGTACTACATACAACCCCTCCCTCCCTGCACCTCGCCAATTTGTAAAGCCCGTCACAGGTAACGTGCCCACAGATTTTCGAAAACTGGTACATTAACCTAGCAAAAGTTAGTTCTACATCTACATGACTACTCTGCAATTCACATTTAAGTGCTTGGCAGAGGTTTCATCGAGCCACACTCATACTATCTCTCTACCATTCCACTCCCGAACAGCGCGAGGGAAAAACGAACACCTAAACCTTTCTGTTCGAGCTCTGATTTCTCTTATTTTATTTTGATGATCATTCCTACCTATGTAGGTTGGGCTCAACAAAATATTTTCGCATTCGGAAAAGAAAGTTGGTGACTGAAATTTCGTAAATAGATCTCGCCGCGACGAAAAAGTCTTTGCTGTAATGACTGCCATCCCAACTCGCGTATTATATCTACCACACTCTCTCCCCTATTACGTGATAATACAAAACGAGCTACCCTTTTTTACACCCTTTCGATGTCCTCCGTCAATCCCACCTGGTAAGGATCCCACACCGCGCAGCAATATTCTAACAGAAGACGAACGAGTGTAGTGTAAGCTGTCTCTTTAGTGGACTTGTTGCATCTTCTAAGTGTCCTGCCAATGAAACGCAACCTTTGGCTCGCCTTCCCCACAATATTATCTATGTGCTCTTTCCAACTGAAGTTGTTCGTAATTTTAACACCCAGGTACTTAGTTGAATTGACAGCCTTGAGAATTTTACTATTTATCAAATAATCGAATTCCAACGGATTTCTTTTGGAACTCATGTGGATCACCTAACACTTTTCGTTATTTAGCGTCAACTGCCACCTGCCACACCATACAGCAATCTTTTCTAAATCGCTTTGCAACTGATACTGGCCTTCGGATGACCTTACTAGACGGTAAATTACAGCATCATCTACGAACAACCTAAGAGAACAGCTCAGATTGTCACCCAGGTCATTTATATAGATCAGGAACAGCAGAGGTCCCAGGACGCTTCCCTGGGGAACACCTGATATCACTTCAGTTTTACTCTATGATTTGCCGTCTATTACTACGAACTGCGACCTTCCTGACAGGAAATCACGAATCCAGTCGCACAACTGAGACGATACCCCATAGGCCCGCAGCTTGATTAGAAGCCGTTTGTGAGGAACGGTGTCAAAAGCTTTCCGGAAATCTAGAAATATGGAATCCACTTGAGATCCCCTGTCGATAGCGGCCATTACTTCGTGCGAATAAAGAGCTAGCTGCGTTGCACAAGAACGATGTTTTCTGAAACCATGCTGATTACGTATCAATAGATCGTTCCCTTCGAGGTGATTCATAATGTTTGAATACAGTATATGCTCAAAGACCCTACTGCAAACCGACGTCAATGATAAAGGTCTGTAGTTCGATGGATTACTCCTACTACCCTTCTTAAACACTGGTGCGACCTGCGCAATTTTCCAATCTGTAGGTACAGATCTATCGGTGAGCGAGCGGTTGTATATGATTGCTAAGTAGGGGAGCTATTGTATCAGCGTAATCTGAAAGGAACCTAATCGGTATACAATCTGGACCTGAAGACTTGCCCGTATCAAGCGATTTGAGTTGCTTCGCAACCCCTAAGGTATCTACTTCTAAGAAACTCATGCTAGCAGCTGTTCGTGTTTCAAATTCTGGAATATTCCATTCGTCTTCCCTGGTGAAGGAATTTCGGAAAACTGCGTTCAATAACTCCGCTTTAGCGGCACAGTCGTCGGTAACAGTACCATCGGCACTGCGCAGCGAAGGTATTGACTGCGTCTTGCCGCTTGTGTACTTTGCATACGACCAGAATTTCTTCGGATTTCCTACCAAATTTCGAGGCAATGTTTCGTTGTGGAACCTATTAAAGGCATCTCGCATTGAAGTCCGTGCCAAATTTCGCGCGTCTGTAAATTTTAGCCAATCTTCGGGATTTCGCGTTCTTCTGAACTTCGCTTGCTTTTTCCGTTGCCTCTGCAACAGCGTTCGGACCTGTTTTGTGTACCACGGGGGATCAGTTCCATCTCTTACCAATTTATGAGGTATGAATCTCTCAACTGCTGTTGCTACTATATCTTTGAATTTGAGCCACATCTCGTCTACATTTGCATAGTCAGTTCGGAAGGAATGGAGATTGTCTCTTAGGAAGGCTTCTAGTGACACTTTATCCGCTTTTTTAAATAAAATTATTTTGCGTTTGTTTCTGGTGGATTTGGAAGAAACGGTATTGAGCCTAGCTACAACGACCTTGTAATCACTAATCCCTATATCAGTCATGATGCTCTCTATCAGCTCTGGATTGTTTGTGGCTAAGAGGTAAATTGTGTTTTCGCAACCATTTACAATTCGCGTGGGTTCGTGGACTAACTGCTCGAAATAATTTTCGGAGAAAGCATTTAGGACAATCTCGGAAGATGTTTTCTGCCTACCACCGGTTTTGAACAAGTATTTTTGCCAACATATCGAGGAAAGGTTGTAGTCCCCACCAACTATAACCGTCTGAGTGGGGTATTTACTTGTTACGAGACTCAAATTTTCTCTGAACTGTTCAGCAACTATATCATCGGAGTCTGGGGGTCGGTAGAAGGAGTCAATTATTAACTTAGTTCGGCTGTTAAGTATAACCTCCACCCATACCAATTCGCACGGAGTATCTACTTCGACTTCACTACAAGATAAACCACTACTGACAGACACAAACACTCCACCACCAATTCTGCCTAATCTATCTTTCCTGAACACAGTCTAAGACTTCGTAAAAACTTCTGCAGAACTTATTTCAGGCTTTAGCCAGCTTTCTGTACCCATAACGATTTCAGCTTCTGTGCTTCCTATTAGCGCTTGAAGCTCAGGAACTTTCCCAGCACAACTAGAACAATTTACAACTACAATTCCGACTGTTCCTTGATCCAAGCACGTCCTGTATTTGCCATGCACCCTTTGAGATTGCAGCCCACCCCGTACTTTCCCGAGGCCTTCTAACCTAAAAAACCGCCCAGTCCACGCCACACAGCCTCCGCTACCCGTGTAGCCGCCAGCTGAGTGTAGTGAACTCCTGACCTATTCAGCGGAACCCGAAACCCCACCACCCTATGGCGCAAGTCAAGGAATCTGCAGCCAACACGGTCGCAAAACCGTCTGAGTCTCTGATTCAGACTCTCCACCCGGCTCTGCACCAAAGGTCCGCAGTCAGTTCTGTCAACGATGCTGCAGATGGTGAGCTCTGCCTTCATCTCGTAAGCAAGACCGGCAGCCTTCACCAAATCAGATAGCCGCTGGAATCCAGAGAGAATTTCCTCAGATCCAAAGCGACACACGTCATTAGTGCCGACATGTGCCACCACCTGCAGCTGGCTGCACCCTGTGCTCTTCATGGCATCCGGAAGGACCCTCTCCACATCAGGAATGACTCCACCCGGAATGCACACGGAGTGCACACTGGATTTCTTCCCCTCCTTAGCCGCCATATCCCTAAGGGGCCCCATTACGCGCCTAACATTGGAGCTCCCAACTACCAATAAGCCCACCCTCTGTGATTGCCCGGACCTTGAAGGCTGAGAATCATCCTCTGAAACAGGGCAGGCAGCTGCATCTGGTTCAGCCAGAGACAGCGCCTGAAACCTGTTTGGCAGACGCACCGGGGAGGCTTTCTGATCAGCCTCCGGGGACGTCTTTCGTTGCCTGCCACGCCTTGGAACGACCTCCCAATCATCCACAGGCGAGGGCTCAGCCCCACTGCGGGCAGCAACCGGGGCAACCACAGCGGCAGACCGATCTGGGTACAGACGGGACGAGGTTGACATCCCCGTGATACCAAAGTCCGGCTCCCCACAGTGGTGCCCATTGGCAACAGTCTCAAGCCGCGCGACCGAAGTCAGCGCCGCTTGTAGCTGTGAGCGAAGAGATGCCAACTCAGCCCTCATCCGAACACAGCAATCACAGTCCCTGTCCATTCTAATCGATGTTGAACAACAGTTACTGACACACGAGCCGTGCCTAGATAACGCAAGGGAAACACGCAAAGAATGTATTAACTAACCTGTATAAATGCCTAACGACTGCGCTACAATCTGCCTGAATTTACGATTACAGTAGCTAAAACTCGAAATTACACTCCTATACGAAACTCTCACGCAATTTAAGTAAGAATCTACGAAGTAAACACTAAAGCGCGATGCTACAACTCTCAAATACTATAATACGACCGAAATTTACGAATTAAACAATGCAAATGGGCTCAAATGGCTCTGAGCACTATGGGACTTAACATCTATGGTCATCAGTCCCCTAGAACTTAGAACTACTTAAACCTAACTAACCTAAGGACAGCACACAACACCCAGTCATCACGAGGCAGAGAAAATCCCTGACCCCGCCGGGAATCGAACCCGGGAACGCTACCGCACTACCACGAGCTGCGGACTAAACAATGCAAGTACCCAAAAACACGCAAAGAAATTAAAATGGAATTCTGTGGCACTTGATATGGCCTATTTTAGCACATATAAGGGGCGTTCAAAAAGAAGCGAACCGCAGTCTGGAATGCGCAAACCGGTGACAGGAGGGTAATATCGTGGCGTGTGTAACGAGATCTGGTTCCGACCAGAGCGTGGAAGTTCACAGTCCGTCGCTAGAGGGCACACGTGCACGTCACATGACTATACAGAGCTAGCAGCAGCATGCATAAATGGTCCAACACCATCCACATGGGTGCAGGAAAGGTTATGTTGACGTTCTTCTTTGGCTAAGATGCCCACCTTCTGATTGACTTGCTGCAGCACGGGACAATATTGAATGTCCAGCGTTACGCGCAAACCTTGACCACCCTTCGCGATCAAATCAAGACGATCAGGCAATCCCACCCGTGGGGTCATTCTGGTCCACGACAATGCTAAGTGTCATACGGTCAACACAGTCGCGACACTCCTGCAGAGATTCAAATGGGAGGTTCTCGTCCACCCTCCATTCAGTCCGGACCTCTCACCCTGTGATTACGCCATTTTTGGTCCCCTTAAAAAGGCTCTGAAGGCAAACGATTCACGTCGGACGACGACGTCCAGCTGTACATGCGGAACTGTTGAACATAGCAGCCCTCGGAATTTTATGAGACAGCCTTTCACATTGGGACAAGTGTCTCAACAGCCAGGGTCAATACTTTTTACAGGTACTGGTTTCTATAATTACGCCTCTGGCTCCTTTCTTTTTGAACGCCCCCTATACAGTGAAACTAAATTTGCAATAAGAGGTGAAACAAAACAAGAAAGAATGGCATTATAACTAACCAAGGAGTTAAACAACTTTGCTCAACTTTATCAGTTTCCATAAAAATGACATGGTTATAAAGTGGAAGATAACAGCTACTTCAGAAGACCATTTATAAAAAAAATGTTTTTAAATTGAACCAAGTTTCTCAAAATTGTAATTTCAAAATATCGATCGAGAAAACGAAAGCAATTTAATTCCGAGGAAAACATCATCTGCGGTCAAAAATGATACAAAAAAAATTACTGAGCAAGTAAAGCATTTTAACTACCTAGGCTTGTGCATTGTTCTGATTATAATAAGGATTCAAGGATAATGCAACTCCATCCACAGGCTCCTCACGGTCCCATCGCAACCGATCGACCACCGTGTCATCCTCTGCCATTGGCGTCACTAGATGCGGTACGCACGGGCAGTGGTGTCAGTGCACCGCTCTTCCGGCCGTTGTCCGTTTTCTTGACCTGGAACTGCTACTAATTGGTGAATTACCGTCTCAGTTGGCCTCACGAGACCGAATGCGCCCGATTCCAGTCCTACCAAGGTAAAATTCCTGGCAGTAGTGGTTATCGAACCCGGGCCTTCGCAATGCAGTCAGCCGCGCTGACGACTCAGCTGCAGAGACGGACGATATAAGGAACAAGACAGCAAAATTTCAATGAGTTTGAGGAGTAATGAAAAGAACATTAAACAAAATAGCAACCAAAAAAGTGCAACTGAAATTCCATAAAATACTAACTACTTTACGGACCTGAGGCTAGGATAGGAAACAAGGGTGATACAAATAGAATGGTGACATCAGAAACGAAATTGCTCGGACCAGTTACAGGATGAAAACTAGAAGATATGCGAAGAAATGAAGACATTAGAAGTGAGTTTAAAATACTTGCAGTAACTTAAAAAATCGACACATACAAGAAGAAACTGAAGGTACGAGGGTTGCCAGAAAGTAATGCACCGCATCTTTTTCTTCAACAGTTCTTTATTGAATATAATGAGAATTACACACATGAAAGAGTGTTTTATCTACACACTCTATTTTTCCACGTAGTCTCCATCCCATTCTATGGCCCTCCTCCAGCGTGATAGAAAGGCATGCGTACTCTGTCGGTACCAATCCTTGAATATCCAAGAGTGCAGATAATTGCATCCACACTTCCTTTGCTGACTGACAGATGCAGCGCCAACTGCCGAGTCGTAACGCCGTCTATCCTCGCTAATGACATCAGCTCGCTGAACCATGTCAGGTGTGACAACGTGGATGTTCTCCCCGACCGCTGCAAATCGTGGAGCTCCGCCAAACCGCCTTCTTATGACCTTACCCTCCGTACCCAGCAACTGGCTGTACTTCTGTCGGCAGCGGATGCTTCATCGAGTTTACACAACCGTTAATGAACATTTCCCACAGTTTCTTTCTCCGCAATAAGAAATTCAATGACGGCACGTTGCTTGTAACGTACGAGTACATCATCTGCAGACGCCATTTTGAAACTGACCTGCATCTACGCTATCTGTCGGAAGTGACGGAAACTTGGTACAATCACTCAGAAGACTTCAAATAATACATACTTAACGTTTGGCATTCGTAGCATTGTTTTCGACAGAGGAAAAAAAAAAGTGGTACATTACTTTCTGGTCAACCCTCGTACATGTAAAAAGACAGATATCTTAAAATAGCTTTGCAATATATCTACCCAAAGGGGTAAAGGACGTAGTTCGGCCCAGGGAACGATTGAGTTAAGAAGCTGATGATGGAGGAGGTTCCTCGAACCTAATCCATGAGTGGTAGACAATGGTGGCGGTGGTTAAAGGGTTATTAACAACTCAGTGTTGAGAACATAATGTTTCTAATTGCAGTACCATAATCGAAAGTTAACAAAGTGGAGGAAAAGAAGCGCTAATTTCATTGTAGGATTAAATTTAACATTGAGAAATCCTAGCCAGTTAGAGACGACGAACTGGAGTAAAATATCAGATGTACTGGAAGTGACAGCTACACAAACATAAATTTGTGACATTAAGGTATTATTTTATTAATAATATAATGAATATAAATATCATAATGCTAAATCTGTATACATTATCAACATAATTTTATGTGTTACTCGACAGAAAATAAAATTAGCCCAATATGGCGAATCTTCAACGAAACATTTATGATTATTAAAGAAGTTGTTTTTTAATGATATGATTATTAGGAATAACAGACAGCTGCACTGCTCTGTAAATTGTTTTTATTATATATCATTCACGATAAGCCCATTTCGGCATATTGCCGTCATCAGGTAGTCTTACATGTAACATCGTTGCTGTCATGTCCTGTCGTTTTTAGAATTATTACTTTCTCCTGTGTACACTGGAGATGTAGTTGCTTTCCATGTAAGCTACATTTCTGTAAGACATACACTCCTGGAAATGGAAAAAAGAACACATTGACACCGGTGTGTCAGACCCACCATACTTGCTCCGGACACTGCGAGAGGGCTGTAACAAGCAATGATCACACGCACGGCACAGCGGACACACCAGGAACCGCGGTGTTGGCCGTCGAATGGCGCTAGCTGCGCAGCATTTGTGCACCGCCGCCGTCAGTGTCAGCCAGTTTGCCGTGGCATACGGAGCTCCATCGCAGTCTTTAACACTGGTAGCATGCCGCGACAGCGTGGACGTGAACCGTATGTGCAGTTGACGGACTTTGAGCGAGGACGTATAGTGGGCATGCGGGAGGCCGGGTGGACGTACCGCCGAATTGCTCAACACGTGGGGCGTGAGGTCTCCACAGTACATCGATGTTGTCGCCAGTGGTCGGCGGAAGGTGCACGTGCCCGTCGACCTGGGACCGGACCGCAGCGACGCACGGATGCACGCCAAGACCGTAGGATCCTACGCAGTGCCGTAGGGGACCGCACCGCCACTTCCCAGCAAATTAGGGACACTGTTGCTCCTGGGGTATCGGCGAGGACCATTCGCAACCGTCTCCATGAAGCTGGGCTACGGTCCCGCATACCGTTAGGCCGTCTTCCGCTCACGCCCCAACATCGTGCAGCCCGCCTCCAGTGGTGTCGCGACAGGCGTTAATGGAGGGACGAATGGAGACATGTCGTCTTCAGCGATGAGAGTAGCTTCTGCCTTGGTGCCAATGATGGTCGTATGCGTGTTTGGCGCCGTGCAGGTGAGCGCCACAATCAGGACTGCATACGACCGAGGCACACAGGGCCAACACCCGGCATCATGGTGTGGGGAGCGATCTCCTACACTGCCCGTACACCACTGGTGATCGTCGAGGGGACACTGAATAGTGCACGGTACATCCAAACCGTCATCGAACCCATCGTTCTACCATTCCTAGACCGGCAAGGGAACTTGCTGTTCCAACAGGACAATGCACGTCCGCATGTATCCCGTGCCACCCAACGTGCTCTAGAAGGTGTAAGTCAACTACACTGGCCAGCAAGATCTCCGGATCTGTCCCCCATTGAGCATGTTTGGGACTGGATGAAGCGTCGTCTCACGCGGTCTGCACGTCCAGCACGAACGCCGGTCCAACTGAGGCGCCAGGTGGAAATGACATGGCAAGCCGTCCCACAGGACTACATCCAGCATCTCTACGATCGTCTCCATGGGAGAATAGCAGCCTGCATTGCTGCGAAAGGTGGATATACACTGTACTAGTGCCGACATTGTGCATGCTCTGTTGCCTGTGTCTATGTGCCTGTGGTTCTGTCAGTGTGATCATGTGATGTATCTGACCCCAGGAATGTGTCAATAAAGTTTCCCCTTCCTGGGACAATGAATTCACGGTGTTCTTATTTCAATTTCCATGAGTGTATTTTGCTCGGCGAGCCCCAAAGATCAAAAGAAGTAGTTGTGTTTGCCGAAGTCAGAACTGTATTTCTGTTATTATATGTTTGAAAGCAAGCGTGGACAGATGTCGAGTTGGACAAGAAAGCAGAATGATACACTTTGTTTTAAGTCTAACACAGGGCATTTAATAGTATTAAAACTTCCCCAGTAGCTATTTTCTGTTTTGTCTTTCATGCTCGACGCATTTCGGACCTACGATTCATTTATAAGAACCGCTTTTGTTTATTTTCTTATTCGCGGTATATTTGTTTCAGTTGTCTGGACTGGACTGATTTGGGGAAGAGACCAAACAGCGAGGTCATCGGTCTCATTAGGGAAGGAAGTCGACCGTGCCCTGTCAAAGGAACCATTCCGGCATTTGCCTGAAGCGATTTAGGGAAATCACGGAAAATCTAAATCAGGATGGCCGGACGCGGGATTGAACCGTCGTCCTCCCGAATGCAAGTCCAGTGTGCTAACGACTGCACCACCTCGCTCGGTGTTTCAGTAGTCCATCTAGCTTCTGCTTTGCATGTTCCTCATTTGCCAAGCTCAAAACAACCTTATTTACATTCACACATCACGAAAGGCGACATTTTCGTAATGCATGAATTTATAATTAACACTTCCAGTCTAAGGAGGCAAGTATTTGCGTTCCTTGCTTGTTTGAGCATCAGAACGTCTTCGTTTTCAAAGTTGATTAAAAAGGCAAATACGATGCAGCTGTAGCGGTGGTAACTGCGGTATTGCAGACGTGATCATCATTGTCTTCTCGTCTTAATTAGGAAGGAGAAGTTCGAAATCGTTATGCCTCAGAATACTTTTTCGTATTTTCCATTATAATTCTCTCTTCCTATGGTGTTTGTGAAACCGTGTCAACAGATTATATTACATCTGCCACAGTACCACCACAACAGTCGCAGTTCTATTTGTTCTTATTTATTTTGACAATAACTTGTTCGACGCTTGTTTTATGGTAGTGTGCTATAGAGCAAAGTTTCGACGATATTTGAATATTGAAACCAACGTATCTTTCTGAATAGCAACCGACAGTTTTGTGACAGATGAGATTCGCTGGCTAATGAGGTGCAGACCTTGGAATCTAATCTTTACTCGTAGCACTCCTCGTGACGTTTATCGAGTTTCGAAGACGGCGACATAACCTTTTTACGTCACCTTAAAGCTGGCGGCGTGAGAATGGCGTGCCTGCACTTTCTCTTATATCGGTGAGCTTTTTCTGTATGGTCTACCTCTGTTACATTTCGAATAAACCGCAGGCATTGTTCTTTGTTCAAGTCGTTCTTTCTCATTTTACTGCCGCAGGAAGGCGCTAAGCGATTACTATAGGGTCGCAATGAGAAGCAATGAAATTAAAGTTTCGTCCAAAACTTTTAAGAGGATGGTGCTTAAAACAAAGTAAATGGAAGATACGAAATACGTTGTTTGGCGTCAGTAACTTCTTAATGCCCTTTATAATTTCTGTCAGCAACGTTTCACTTACAATCGATGGTAATATCTAAGTTACACGTCTCTGAATGTTCGTCTGAATATGATGCAGACGCTTGTGCACTGCAACCATGATGGTTACCTACCTTACTCGGTAAATAACTAGCAACATCCGGTACTGTGCGGACAGTTTGCAGAAAAAATTGACCTAATTCACCTGTACTAGTGAAGTCTCCATCCGTTTCCATCATCATTGTCTTTTGGTTTTTCCGATGGTCAAATCTTAGCTAAATATTTATGAATGATAACGTTAACACTCTGCTTACCAATCCACAATCCTTATACCAATGTACACTGAGGCGACAACAGTCATGGGATACCCCCTAATGTCGTGATGGATCGCCTTTTGCCCGACGTGCCATGGACTCAACAAGTCGTTGGAAATCCCCTGCAGAAATACTGAGCCATGCTGGCTCTACAGCCGTCCAAAATTTGCGAAAGTGTTGCCGGTGCAGGAGTTTGTGCACGAACTGACCTCTCCATTATGTCCCATAAATGTTCGATGGGAAACATATCGGGCAGTGTGGGTGGCCAAATCATTCGCTCGAACTGTCCACAATGTTCGTCAAACCAATCGCGTACTGTTGTGGCCTAGTGACACGGTGCATTTCTATCCATAAAAATTCCATCGTTGTTTGGAAACATGAAGTTCATGAATGGCTGCAAAAGGTCTCCAAGTAGCCGAACTTTTCATGTCAGTGATCGGTTCAGTTGGACAAGAGGACCCAGTCCGTTCCATGTAAATACAGCTCACACCTTTATGGAACCACCACCAGCTTGGTCTGTGCCTTGTCGACAAATTGGATCCATGGCTTCGTGGAGTCTGTGTCACACCCGAACCCTATCATCGGCTCTTACCAGTTAATCGGGACTCACCTGACTAGGTAACGGTTTTACAGTCGTTTAGGGTCCACCTGATATGGCCAGGAACACAAGAGAGGCGGGGCAAACGTTGTGCTGTTAGCAAAGGCACTTGCGTCGGTCGTTTGGCGCCATAGCCCCTTGACGCCAGATTTCGACGCACTGTCCTAACGGATACGTTCATAGTAAGTCCCACAGTAATTTGTGCGGTTATTTAAAGCAGTGTTGCTTGTCTGTTAGCACTGACAGCTTTGCGAAAACGTCGCTTCTCTCGGTCGTTAAGTGAAGACCGTCAACCACAATGTTGTCCGTGGTGAGAGGCAATGCCTGAAATTTGGTATTTTCGGCGCACTCTTGGCACTGGATCTCGGAATATTGAATTCCCTAACGATTTCGGAAATGGAATGTCCCGTGCGTCTAGCTCCAACTATCATTCCGGTTTCAAAGCCTGTTCATTCCCGTCCTGCGGCCATAATGACGTCGAAAACATTTCACATGACTCATCTGAGTACACGTGACAGCTCCTCCAAAGCACATCTGTTGCGTCCGCAATAGTACCGCCATCTGTACATGTGCATATCGCTATACCCTCTCTTTTCACCATAGTTTACAATGTTGTGGGCTTGCAGTCTCGAGAATACTTTAAATTTCATATTCGCTGCTGACTGTACATTTATTACACGTCCAGTCAATAACAAATATAAAGTCATTAAAATAAAGCTTTTAGCAATCCCGAGGGTTGTCGCACTTTCTGGATGTAATTACTCTGATCTCGTCTTTGTGATCCCTACGGGAGTGATACGTAGAAATTTTAGCACATTACTAGAAACACTAGTTAAAGTTGGTTTTTGAAACTTTGTGAATCGCCCTTCGCTGTGTAAGTGACGAGTATCTTTAACCGACTCTCAGTTCAAGTGTGTCAGCATTGTGGTGACGCCTCCGTTGAGTTAAAAAGAACTGTGAACGTACGTGCTGTCCTTCTTTTTGTATACATTCAATATTTCCCATCTGCCCTATCTAGTACTGCTGACACACTTCAGCTACATGTTAGAACGTCGCACGAATCGCACGAATATTTTGTAAGCAGTCTTCTTTGTTGACGTTTGCATTGGATCTAACCCTCAGCCTACTTGATCATTCGATTTCATAGTCCTACAAACTGTTAGACCCAATTATTTAAGTGCCTAAGAACGATGTAAAGCATCCCAGAAGGGAGGGGGAACCGAAATGGAACTTCACGGGTTGAGAGAATGTGTGATGCTGTTTCAGTGATTACAAATTCGAGTCAGTATGAACCCGTTTATTAGGCTGCACACTCTCTGACTTGCGCGCGTACACTAATTCCATTGTGACCAATGTCATAAAACCTTATATATTCTCCCGAGGCAAGCTGGCTTCAACTATTGTGACTAGTTTTGTTCTTGATAATCTGTATACTGGCACGGGAACTGAAGTCGCGTCCGAGCTGGTCTCACACATGTCCTATCGGTGATAGATCTGAGCCAGCCGCAGTGCCCGAGCGGTTCTAGGCGCTCCAGTCCGGAACCGCGCTGCTGCTACGGTCGCAGGTTCGAATCCTGCCTCGGGCATGGATGTGTGTCATCTCCTTAGGTTTAAGTAGTTCTAAGTTCTAGGGGACTGATGACCTCAGATGTTGAGTCCCATAGTGCTCAGAGCCATTTGAACCATTTGACAGATCTGAGGATCTTGCTGGCAGGAATACCTCAACATCACGCCGACAGTTTATAGAGAAACATGTCGTGTGGACGAGCGTTGTCAGAGTTGAGGGCGCGGGATGTCCATGACGTACCACTGTGCCGTCAGAGTCCCCCCCCCCCCCCCCCCCTATCAAGTAACAGTGACCTGAAGTCATACCCGATTGCTCCCCACACCTTGATGTCAGGAGTAAACCCTCTCTAAAACACTGGAAGAATGGTATCTCGTGAGGCGGCCGCCATGGTTGACGACGATCGTCATCCGCGGTGATGCAGAACCGCTATTCATTGCTGAACACAGTGCGACAATTTTCATCGGAGTTCCGTGCTTACCGTTCACGGCAAAGGCTGCTGTTGGGCTGTGATATTACCGAATGGGACGGTAATTCCTTAGGCTGACTATTGCAAGTCTCCGACTAATGCTGCGAAAGGACACATAACGGTGCAGGAAGTCCTTTACTTGTACCCGGATTACAGTCAAAAGTGGAAGCATTAGGATGTGTTTGGTGCACAATACTGCGCTCATCCCTTCTGGTGGTCGACCTCAAACTTGATAGCGAGTATGGCTGTCTTCACGATTCCATGTAGTCCAACATTAGACCGCTGTCACTCCCGAATGCCCCATAAATCTACAGACTGCACGTTTCGATCAGCCTGCCAAACGCAGACCCACAATAAGGCACCTATGAAACTACGCTGAAGAGCGAAAGAAACAGGTACAGCTGCCTAATACAGTGCCGCAGCACCACGACGTGAATTCGACTAATGTCTAAAGCAGTGCTGGAGGGAATTGACACCATGAATCCTGCAGGGCTGTCCATAATTCCGTAAGAGTACGAGGGGGTGGAGATGTCTTCTGAACAGCACGTTGCAAGGCATCCCAGACGTGCTTAATAATATTCATGTCTCCGGAGTTTGGTGGCCAGCGGAAGTGTTTAAACTCAAAAAAATGTTCCTGGAGCCACACTGTAGCAACTCTGGACGTGTGCAGTGTAGCATTGTCCTGCTGGAATTGCTCAAGTCCTTCGGAATGCACAACGGACATGAATGGATGCAAGTAATCAGACAGGATGCTTACGTACGTGTCACCTCTCAGAGTCGTATCTAGACGCATCAGAGGTCCCATGTCACTTCAACTGCACACGCGCCACACCATTACAGAGCCTCCACCAGCTTGAACAATGCCCTGCTGACATGCATGGATTCATGAGGTTGTCTCCGTACGTACACGTCCGTCCGCTCGATATAATTTGAAACCAGACTCGTCCGACCAGACAACATGTATCCAGTCATCACAGTCCAATGTCGGTGTTCAGAGGCCAGGCCAGGCGTAAAGCTTTGTGTCGTGCAGTCATCAAGGGTACACGAGTGGGCCTTCGACTCCGAAGCCCATATCGATGATGTTTCGTTGAATGGTTCGTACGCTGGCACTTGTTGATGGCCCAGCATTGTAAGAATTTCCAGTTCTTGCTAACGTGTGGCTTGATATATCTAAATTAGCCTTAGCTCTGGTGTTATGTTCATTAGTTTCTTCCCTTGCAGCAAATTCTGAAATGATAGTTTTAACATAGAGCACAACACATGTAAGTATAAATTTACAATTGTATTTTCAGCCTGGAAGAAAGAGGACGACAGTGCTCCATGTGTTCTGTTTTACACATTATACATAGGATTTTTTTTTTGTATTTTTAAAGTGCTAGTTAGCTTTACGACTCTATAATTAGATACACACAATACTAGTGTTTGTGTACTTCCTATAAGTGTTTGAAATATATATCCGTAGTGTCAGTAGCAATGACGTAGGAAATTTTCTTGTTAGATGTGTCGCATAAAGGAATTGCCCGTAAGGTACACACTGTTGCAGGAATGCAGGCTCACTGATATTAAGACTACTTTAGTACAATGATGTGAGTTCAGAAAAAAAAACTGTGTGTGCTGTCTGGTTACCATTAGTGTTTTTGCCGGTAAGTAAAAAGTAAACGAAGATTATCACTGCTAATGACAGTTAAAAAGTAAGGCAAACTGTCACTTTTTTATGTGGAGAACCATTACAAAAACAGGTGGCAGTATGTTTCTTTGATATGATTTGTAAACTTGTATAGTTCTTAGAAATGAGATATTTAAGTTGGACATACGGCAAATGAGACATTCTAGACCAAATTCTCCACACAAATTTTGTTTTTATCAGTTTAGATTTTAAGGAAATTTTGTATAAATTATACACACGAGAAACCTAATATTTGGCATGTGGGAAGAAGAACGTTGTGACAACGTCATTCTTTCCGTAAGTTTCCGGGAAAGCAGGGTTTGAGACGTTAAAGATTACAAGTCGGGGAGAATGATCTTGAAATGTAATCTGTAGTAAGGCCATACAGGTTAAACAGAAACCTGTGTTTCTCAGCTTCTCAAATGATTTCCACTCTCTTAAAGTAAAGAAAAAAGTTTGGAAGTGTTGCAGTGCTGAAACTGCATCTATACATTTCCCTTATCCAAATGAAAGTTGTGTTAAGATAAATAAACGCACAATAACCAGTACACGAGACCAGTACACACAGGAGCCTGCTGTTGGCTTTCACTGTAGGCGACAGAAGCGCTAGGAGCTGCAAACCTGAGGTCAGCCGAGCGCAACTGATAGGCTCACACTATCGGTCCCAAGATTTGCTGTCCCTAGACACAAGTGCACCGTATTCCGCTTATGCTGGCGCGACTGCAGCGTCTGGAACCAATCAGAGAGGGCTGACGTGGCGAATGCGCGGAAAGGCGTGTTGCGCAGCCGTAGCATCTCTGGTGCCAAGCAGGGCCAATGACGTCACGTGGTCGGCGCCACGTTTGAAACTGCAGCTCTCCCCAACTCCCTACAAACGCCAAGCCCCCGTCTTTGCACGCCCCCACACTCTATTTAGTATGTACCTTGGCCTCTTTAAAAATTGTTGCGATTTATTGTAATCTCTGCCATCTCCTTTTTAGTGGAATTGTCCTCTCAAATTGTTTTGTCTTCGGTTTCCAGGCAATGCTCAGATATAGCCGCCGTTTCAACCTCCCTTTGTTTAACACGTCGCTTATGCCGAGTACAACGTTCAGCAACACTGCGAATAGTTTGACCCATGTAGATGCTGCTTCGTCTACAGGGCACACCATACACACCGGGCACACAAAGGGATAGGCCAACTTTAAGAGGGCGCCGGAAACTTCGTGTCGTGGAGGAAGGCCAGAACACTGGTCTTAGTCCATGTCTCTGAAGCACATGTTCTAAATTGCTGTTTGTTGCTTCACAGTGTGACAGGAATGCACCACTTCGACCTCTTCCGCCGATTCACAAGGCGTCTTTCGTTAATGGCACCTGGAAGCATTTGCAGTTTCTCCCGTGCTGTAACCATTCTCTCTGACCAATCGTCCCAACTGCCGCAATTCAGACTGTAGATTGTTGTCGTCAGACATATTCTTCGCTCTGTGTACTACCGTGTTCAGGACCGCTTTCTTGTGTTCAAGGTGATTAAAACTATTGGCGTTCAGGTACCGGTCAGTGTGCATTGGTTTCCCGTATACTGAATGACGAAGCCTCAGTCTCGATAGTAAATTTAAAGTTGGGATGGGCACCATTGATGTGATCACCGGCTGCAGTTCATTTTCCCCCTGAGTTTATATCAGGAAGGTGTCATGAACGTACCTTAAGCCTAGTTTACACGACGTCGTTCGGTTGCGCCACTCGTTGCGTGGAATGAGTTGCACGCAAGTGGTTTCATATATGACTGTAGACACGACGACACCAGTATACACTTCAGTTTCGTTGTTTTGAGGGTCCCTGAGTCGTGTCTGAAATGAAAGTCTTGGCAGCTGCAAGTCGCACGAGTTCTGTTGGAGTTAAAGCTTGTTGCGTGGAATCGCTGCATAAGGAAGAAAAAAAAAATAAGACACGTGTTTCGATTCGTGACAGGATGAAGAAAATACGTCAGCTCGGTTGCTCAGCATCCTTGCTGAAATAATTTATAACGGAAGATCCAAGAAGTTCTTTTAATTATCTTAGAATGTCACCAGAACTGTTCACGTTTCTTCTAAATAGAGTTAATTATGTGATAAGGAATAAAGGTAGTGTAATGCATGAAGCATTGTCGCCAGAACTGAAATTACAAATCACATTGCCTGCATTACAATCGAAAACACTCGGCATGCTATAAGATACGGTTTTAGTTGTGGATGACGCTTTTTAATTAATACCAATAATTATTAACATTAACAGTAATAATTATTAACATTAGCAACAATACTTATTCGAAGCAGACCGCATTAAGAAGAGAATGGTTTGCAAACTACTCTCTTGAAGATAGATCTGTACAGTGGCAATATTTCAAAATTCCAACATATGTGAATGGGGAGCATTGCAACGACGTTTTAAATAGATGAATGTTGAATAAAGAATGCCGCTTCTTGAATTTGTATAGCCGTCTCTGCTGTCAACAATATTCCTTAACAAAGAGTTGGCCAACTCGAACGATGGGATTTTAGTCTTGTAAACGAGAGCATTGCCACAGCTAGAATTACACTTGCTTGTATTTTTCTTAATTCAGTTGTGCATGTGCTCCTAACTCAATATATTTTGCCCTGCGGCTCAGATATTGTGAAACCATCTATGTTGTGATCGCACATTATGGTCTCAGCGGCAGCAGCATGTTGCTTATTTTTGTAGTCAGCATCACTGAAATCCCACAAACACCTATTCAAAGCATAGATATCCAAAAAGCGAACATTATTATCCGTTCCTCACTTCATATTTCAGTTAGCTGCACTCTACCAACACATAACCTCAAAACTCATGCAACTAGTGCCGCCAAAGTTGGAACACGCCGAAAGTGTTCAGTTTCACCTACGAGTTGCTCAAACGTGCGGCGCGCATGCGCAGTGGCCGGTAGCGCAGTTGCCCGCAACCTAGTGTCGTCGTGTAAACTAGGCTGTAGGAAGCCTGACGGAAGCAATGTCGCAGAGTTCAGCGCCTGCTCCTCGAAGTGCTCCAAGTAGAAGCTCGTGGCTGCCGGAGACGGTGGTGGTCGCACAACTAATCTTCTGCGTTTCGTATTCAGAGTGGTTACTATGAGGCCCACCTGATGTCTGGAGCGAGATACCTGACCGAGATGTTAGCACTGGATACTGTCGGTGACGCTGTGAGCAGCTGCAGCCGCCAATCGAGGGGCGGACGGTGCAAATTGGCCACTTAGGTGGCAGGAAGAACGCCACAATGGACACTGCGAACACCATTGAGGCGAGGACAATGACTCCTTAAAGCGAGGGCTCAGGCCTGCCCGGCAGACTGTCACACTGCGCAGCAGCTTCACACACAAAGGTTGTTCTCGAAGTTGCGATCACCTCAACTGTCTCTGAAATCCGTAAACATAATTTTCATATTTACGTGTTATAGCTCACATGGAGGCCTACCAAGAATCCTTCCCGCGCGTCATTCGCGACTGGAGTATGAAAGTAGTAGGGACAGTGGTACAGGAAGTACCCTCTACCACACGCCATAACGTGACTTTCGGAGTGTAGATGCTGAGGTAAATAAGGGGAGGAGAGCAATTGCGGAAGCGGATTTTGCGAAATTGTGCCACGTACGTTCTTTACTGAAGAAAGATCCGTATCTATATATATAGGGTAAAATTTTGTAAAAAAAAATATATTGAACCAGAGATAGTCAAATGCAGTATCGACTGCGTAGTAGTGTCCCTGTTCAAAAGCGATCACTGGTTCAAGGTTCAACAATGGTTCAAATGGCTCTGAGCACTAAGGGACTTAACATATATGGTCATCAGTCCCCTAGAACTTAGGACATCACACAACATCCAGTCATCACGAGGCAGGGAAAATCCCTGACCCTGCCGGGAATCGAACCCGGGAACCCGGGCGTGGGAAGCGAGAACGCTACCGCACGACCACGAGCTGCGGACCTGGTTCAAGGTGTTAGGGGTAATGTGTTAGAGCAACTTTAGATAGAGAGCTATATAGAGTAACTCCAGATACAGAGATGTATGGAGGACTCTCAAATGTATACGTGTTGTATCTGATGATGTGTGCTGGATATAAACTTACTCACTACGGGCAGTAAAGTAAGTTGTTTTGTTACCAATGCAATGCGCGCATTCATATGTGATGATTGAGACAATGTATACCACTCACATCCAATAATTTTGTAAAGATAATTGTGAATGTATAATCAGTGTATTGTGTGTTAATTGTGAGCATTATTAATTCCCAAAGTGTCAAAATACAAGTTTTTAAGTTCTGTATTGTTAGAAGTCAATACCAGCTCCCAGGTCCATTACGTTTTTGATTAACTATTTTTCTCAAGAATTTATTTTCTGTCATATTCGATTTAATTAAAATGTATGCTAACCAACAGACTTAATAGCTATTTCAGGGATAGGATTCATTAGGCACAGGGACTGTTATTTTCAAATTGATCAAGTTTTGTTATATTACCAGGGCCAATTTCAAATCAATAGTGTTGCATCATATTCAGTTTTTGTGTTTCGTAAATTAATGCAGTTTTGGTTTTGTTTAAACTTATTGACAGTTTACATTCTCGCAGTCAGAAGGGTCCAGTACTGGTCAAAGCGCATGCCATTCCCATTCTAACAGATGTGTTGCAGGCTGATGCCAGTTCACATTCCAATAAAAACATACGTGTTTCACTGTTCTGCTTTTAATTCGACGCTTTGACCTTTTAAGTGCTGTATTGTCTTCGACATAGAAGTTCTTCTTGTGTGTATAGCTGTTGACAAAGAGTGACGAAGGCGACGTGTTTTTTATTTGTAGAATTGGACTGAAATCGGCTTCTTGATGTAGTACAACTCTTTTTCGTAAGTGAAAGCTTTTTTTCTTTTCTTATATACAACATAGCAAGTACTTCAGTGTAATTATTTGACGCAGATTGAAACTGATACACCTAAAAAAAAATTATCATTTTTAGGGTTCGTTCCGTGCATCAAACGGAGCATTTACAGGATTGCTTTGTTGTTTGTCTGTCTATCTGTCCGACTGTTAAGAACCCTTTTTCGCAGAAACGGGCCGACATATCTACTTGAAATTTATGTTCCAAACTACGGTCTACGGTCCGTTGCCGATTAAAAAAATTTAAGTTGCTATGTCAGCGCAATCAAAAGATACCGCCATTTATTCACATATTTTAATACTTGTAAACTCACTCATCAAAACCTACAAGGTACCTGCCGTTGGCCTACAATTACGAAATGAAATGTGTCAGTAAGCAAGGTTTCACAGTACAAGAAAAGGAAAAAAAATCCGAAAATTGTTAATTTTTAATTATATCGAACGAATTCTATGTCATTTGTTATCGTTTCCCTGTTAAGATCGTCCTTTTCTCAGGAACAGATTGATGTATCGGTTTCAAATTTATGTCACTAACGAAGGTCTGTGGTTCATTGGTGGTGTAACAAATTTAAGCTTCTAAGCCTTTGCAATCAAAAGATACGGCAGTTTATGCCAGATATTTTATGCTCGCAAACTCGCACGTCAAAAGCTGTAGGGAATTCCTGTTGCCTAGAATTTGTCGTTTGTTATCCGATTGTCTGCATATCTGTTACGGCCCCTTTCTCTCAGGAACGGATAGACGTATATTTTATCAGTATCGATAACAGACAAAAATTCTCGATTGCCGGGATTGATGACCTTACTATATAAATAATTAAGTTTGTGCGGAACCCTCAGTGCGCCAGTCTTGTACTTATCCGAAGTTGTAAGGGATGGCGTTATGAGGCCTGCGGCTGTTAATAAATATAGATAAAATAATTTTTGCGTATTTTGCCACTATGCGTTTCAATGATTCACGCTATTATCTTCAGGTGAAGAATTGTTTAATTAAGTAATTGGTGTTGGTGAAGGCTACAGACGTCTTCTCACAGTAGCAGAACAAGGGCAGTTGTGAAAAGTCTGCATATTGCTGCATGATGAATATCCTCTCCTCTGTACATTACTTTTTTGCGACTCTACTGTCCTTGTAAGTACAATTCACTACCAGAAATTTATGTTTTTTAACTTCAAAAGTGCCTTTTCTAAATAAACCACTTTTATCGTTAGCAAAAGACTAAACGTAACCTACACTGCCCTAGATCTGCTATTTGAAAAGACGTATGTACCCTTGACCAATACCTGCTATGTAAATAAACAATTCTCCACCTGATGATGATGGTGTGAATCGTCGAAACGCGTAGTGGCAAAAATAAAAAAGTGACTGACACAGAAATTTTTATTTGTATCATTTCGTCATTACAATATGCTGCAAACAAATGAGTTACTGTTCTTTTTTTACTGTACGTTGAGAGTGTATCTGCAATGTTCCCACGCAAATAAGTCTTGTGCCTTCAGGAAACACGTATAACGATATGCGCAAAAGTCCAGGAATATACAGGGTGTCTCGGTCAGAATCATACTGGTGGTAGATGATTTTAAACCGAGTACTTTGAGATGGGGAACCAACGGCCGGAAACGAACATTGTAATTTCTGATTAAACAGGGTACAAGTTTGTTCCAGAATGAGATTTTCACTCTGCAGCGGAGTGTGCGCTGATATGAAACTTCCTGGCAGATTAAAACTGTGTGCCCGACCGAGACTCGAACTCGGGACCTTTGCCTTTCGCGGGCAAGTGCTCTACCAACTGAGCTACCGAAGCACGACTCACGCCCGGTACTCACAGCTTTACTTCTGCCAGTACCTCGTCTCCTACCTTCCAAACTTTACAGAAGCTCTCCTGCGAACCTTGCAGAACTAGCACTCCTGAAAGAAAGGATATTGCGGAGACATGGCTTAGCCACAGCCTGGGGGATGTTTCCAGAATGAGATTTTCACTCTGCAGCGGAGTGTGCGCTAATATGAAACTTCCTGGCAGATTAAAACTGTGTGCCCGACCGAGACTCGAACTCGGGACCTTTGCCTTTCGCGGGCAAGTGCTCTACCAACTGAGCTACCGAAGCACGACTCACGCCCGGTACTCACAGCTTTACTTCTGCCAGTACCTCGTCTCCTACCTTCCAAACTTTACAGAAGCTCTCCTGCGAACCTTGCAGAACTAGCACTCCTGAAAGAAAGGATATTGCGGAGACATGGCTTAGCCACAGCCTGGGGGATGTTTCCAGAATGAGATTTTCACTCTGCAGCGGAGTGTGCGCTGATATGAAACTTCCTGGCAGATTAAAACTGTGTGCCCGACCGAGACTCGAACTCGGGACCTTTGCCTTTCGCGGGCAAGTGCTCTACCAACTGAGCTACCGAAGCACGACTCACGCCCGGTACTCACAGCTTTACTTCTGCCAGTACCTCGTCTCCTACCTTCCAAACTTTACAGAAGCTCTCCTGCGAACCTTGCAGAACTAGCACTCCTGAAAGAAAGGATATTGCGGAGACATGGCTTAGCCACAGCCTGGGGGATGTTTCCAGAATGAGATTTTCACTCTGCAGCGGAGTGTGCGCTGATATGAAACTTCCTGGCAGATTAAAACTGTGTGCCCGACCGAGACTCGAACTCGGGACCTTTGCCTTTCGCGGGCAAGTGCTCTACCAACTGAGCTACCGAAGCTGGCCAGGAAGTTTCATATCAGCGCACACTCCGCTGCAGAGTGAAAATCTCATTCTGGAAACATCCCCCAGGCTGTGGCTAAGCCATGTCTCCGCAATATCCTTTCTTTCAGGAGTGCTAGTTCTGCAAGGTTCGCAGGAGAGCTTCTGTAAAGTTTGGAAGGTAGGAGACGAGGTACTGGCAGAAGTAAAGCTGTGAGTACCGGGCGTGAGTCGTGCTTCGGTAGCTCAGTTGGTAGAGCACTTGCCCGCGAAAGGCAAAGGTCCCGAGTTCGAGTCTCGGTCGGGCACACAGTTTTAATCTGCCAGGAAGTTTCATATCAGCGCACACTCCGCTGCAGAGTGAAAATCTCATTCTGGAAACATCCCCCAGGCTGTGGCTAAGCCATGTCTCCGCAATATCCTTTCTTTCAGGAGTGCTAGTTCTGCAAGGTTCGCAGGAGAGCTTCTGTAAAGTTTGGAAGGTAGGAGACGAGGTACTGGCAGAAGTAAAGCTGTGAGTACCGGGCGTGAGTCGTGCTTCGGTAGCTCAGTTGGTAGAGCACTTGCCCGCGAAAGGCAAAGGTCCCGAGTTCGAGTCTCGGTCGGGCACACACTTTACAAGTTTGTTGATGCCCGCTCGTTGATCCATTGAAAGCCGCCCGTTGTGGTCGAGAGGTTCTAGGCGCTTCAGTCTGGAACCGCGCTGCTGCTACGGTCGCAGGTTCGAATCCTGCCTCGGGCATGGATGTGTGTGATGTCCTTGGGTTAGTTAGGTTTCAGTAGTTCTAAGTTCTAGGTGACTAATGACCTCAGAAGTTAAGTCGCATAGTGCTCAGAGCCATTTGAACCATTTGATACATTGAACGTTGGCTTTTTTCTCGGGATTTTCAACCGACGTGTGGCTGGCATTGTCAAACATTTACTCTTCATTGCTGGTGGTGGGCTGCGGTCAGAAAAAAAATTAAACAACTCGACAGTATCTTTCATTTACGAAGTAAACTATAGAAAAAGGTATAGCAAACAGGAGACGACCAGTGGCAAGTAATGCGTAGTTTGCGGGTAGTCATAAAACAGAAGTACCTACAGTCTGCTTATTCTTGAGATCCCGCAGAGAGCAGCAGTAGAAGGTGTTTGCATAATTGACGAATCTCTGATGTGGCCTCGGCGTGATTGATTGGTACTTAGAATACCTTCTTCAGGCGCTGCCAGCAATGGTCTATTCTATTCTCCTTTCTTTTCTTGTTCTGTATTTAATTTGTTGATGTAACGTGCTACTTTTGAAGCTCCCAGTACGTGCCGCAACGTTGGCCACGTTTTCTGGGAAACGCGCCGAGTTTGTGGCACTGTGTGCGTGTATGTGCGTGGGCGGCAGCACACTGTGCGTGCAATGCCAAGCGAGACCAACGACCTCCTCCCGGCTCAGATTTGCTGGCCCGGCGCGACGCGATCTGACGGGAAACACGCTGAGTCGTATTTTCGTCTCCCCATGCTCAGCGTACTGCTAGCGCTTACCGAAGGCGATGGCGGCGGCAGCTGGCGTGTGTGTGTGTGTGTGTGTGTGTGTGTGTGTGTGTGTGTGTGTGTGTGTGCGAGACGATAAACCTGGCTACAGTGGGAGGGAGGCGGAAATTCCCGGAAGTGTCTCAGCGTTGGTGTGAGCTGCTCGTAAAACACAGCACGGTATGAACCACACAGACCACATATTACACGATAAGATTCTCTCTTTGTAACCACGCTCTAGTCACGCGTCTGTCTCGCTTGGCAATTACATTTCAGTAGCTACATCTTTACGAAGCGAAACCTTGTCGGAAACCGATTGGGCGCCTTTACGTTTCGGTGGTGAGGCATTGCCTTCTTTTGTCTGGTACCAACAGCGGCAAAAACTAAGTTTTCTTTTTCGCGTATGCTATCTGCATGGCAGAAAGCTGTATCCCGACCTTGCTGACCATGCATCAATAGGCACTCTGAATTTAAAGCGCAGTTTACCACAGTCTCGTAACTCTGTTGATTCTCCTCTACCTGCTTTGAGGGATGTAAATTTGTACTTTTTGCAGGTGACAAAAGTGTAAGAATAAAAAGTATTAACAAGCTTCTTACTAAAAAGGTAGCTGATGATGTATTTGAAAACATCAACGGATGGTTCGAAGCAAATGGATTTTCAGCGGATGACATGTTTTTGTATGGTGTAAAAGTGGTGGATCTTTAGGTAATGATTGTGTTGTCCAAGGAGATGTTATGTTTTATTATTGTAATATTTGAGTTCAATAAATCATTATTTTTTATATCATTTAAGTTCTTTTATTTCAAGATATCCTACACATTGATCTTGTCAAAAGCCGAGAAGCGATTCTTCTTAGTGTTGTAGCCCTCTTGGGCGCTCTGGGATGCTCTCAGTGTGAGGCACCTCTGGGCGCTCCGCAGTGAAGTCCCGCTAATATTGCGGGTTGCCTATACCGGCCAGCGACACTAGTTTTAACTTGTCGCTGGCCGTTGAGAATCAAGTTGACTGACGTCATCGGGGCCGACGGAAAAAAGTCGGAACATAAAAAAATAACTAACATACAGTAGTGAAATTTCGGGATTGCATTTGTCTACGTAACATTTAAGGGCCGAGCGGTTCTAGACGCTTCAGTCCGGAACCGCGCGACTGCTACGGTCGCAGGTTCGAATCCTGCCTCGGGCATGGATGTGTGTGATGTCCATAGGTTAGTTAGGTTTACGTAGTTCTAAGTTCTAGGGGACTGATGACCTTAGATGTCAAGTCCCATAGTGCTCAGAGCCATTTGAACCATTTGAACATATTCAAGTGAACAACATCGCAAGATCACAGGTTATTGTAAGTTGGAGATAAGCCATTGCAAATGTGAAATGTTGGTACATTAATAACTGTTGTAACCGCCAGAGTGTTGAATGCAAGCGAGCAAACGTGCATGTATTGTGTTGTACAGGTGCCGGATGTCAGTTTGTGGGCTGGAGTTCCATGCCTATTGCACGTGCTCGGTCAATAGGGGGACGGTTAATGCTGTTCGTGGATGACGCTGGAATTTCCTTCCGACGATGTTCCATATGTGCACGATTGGAGACAGATATGGTGATCGAGGAGGCCTAGGCAACATTTCGACACTCTGTGGGGGATGTTGGGTTATAACAGCGGTTTGTAGGCGAGCGTTAACCTGCTAGAAAACACCCTCTGGAAGGCTGCTCATGAATGGCAGCACAATATGTCGAATCGCCAGACTGATATGCAGTTTTGCAGTAAGGGTATGTGGGATAACCATGAGAGTGCTCCTGCTGTCATACGAAGTTACACTTAATACCATAACTCCAGGCTTAGGTCCAGTGTGACTAGCCACGCAGACATGTTGGTTGCAGGCCTTCAACTGGTCTCGTCCTAACCATCACAGGGGACTCACTGGCACTGAGGAAGAACCAGCTTTCTTCAGAAAACACAACAGACCACCACGCAGCCCTCCAATGAACTGTCTCTTGACACCACTGAAGTGGCAAATAGCGGTGGTTTGGGGTCAGTGGAATGCACGCTACAGGGCGTCTGGCTCGGAGCTTTGAAGTTACCGATTAGTAACAGTTCGTTGTGTCACTGTGGTGCCAACTGCTGCTCAAATTGCTGCTGCAGATGCAGTACGATGCGCCAGAGCCATGCGCTGAAGACGATGGTCTTTCCTCTCGGCGGTGTCCCGTGACCGTCCGGAGCCCGGTCCTCACACGACCGTACATACCCGTGACCACCACCTCCAGCATTATCGCAGAAGGAACATACAGTCTTTCGTAGCCCTATTACACGGGCTCGTTCAAACTCGGTGAGGTGTTGATAATGGAGTCTTTGTCGCCTTAAAGGCATTCTTGACTAACATCAACTCACCACGTCCAATCTCAAAGATAACACCCACGAACGTTGTAGCGTCTCTTGAAAGTAACCCTGAGTTGCATCCTTATAGTGGCGCTACTGGCGCCACTCCGATGCGACGGGCGCGAGATTTGAATAGACATCTTCTTTCAAATGTAGAAACATGCCTACAAACTTTCGTTTATGTCGCGCAACTCCTTGTTGCTGTTGCGATTTTTTACCGTCAGTGTGTTTTGAAAAAAATTCTGTATATTCAAATTCAGTACTTCTCACATAGTTCCACAACCTTTAAGCGCGATGCATCGCATCTTTAATTGGAATACCCGCAGGCAAGTACTGGCGAAGCGCCTTAGGCGACATTCGCGGTGCGACTTATTACTGCTATAGGTAACTTAAGAAAATAAAAAAAAAATCATCTCATGATTTCTGAAATGATTTATCTTAAAATGAGACGTGCCGATTGAGATTTTAAAGTTCAATCTTTAACTTCGAATCTTACTATTTCAATGGCTACTAGACGAGATTTGTCTAGAGCAATTTCACTCTGTCTTCGCTTGACATAACTAAAGAATGAGCACCTCAGCTGCTGTACATAATTTCGAGCATCATTCAAAGTGGCGCAAAATGTTTCTCTAAGCTATTTTATTCCTGATTTTAGACGATTCATTTCACCAGTCATCTGACCGGATTTTTTCCAATTTTATTATTTTCAGATTTTGTTCATAAAGTATGAAATATAAGGTATTTAAATATCGATCGGTATTGAAAGTGTGTGCTGAACCGAGACTCGAACTCGGGACCTTTGCCTTTCGCGGGCAAGTGCTCTACCAACCGAGGTACACAAGCACTGCTCACGACCCCTCCTCATAGCTGTACTTCCGGCAGTACCTCGTCTCCTACCTTCCCAACTTCACAGAAGCAATCCTGCGAACCTTGCATAACTAGAATACTTGGAAAAACGGACATTGCGGAGACATGGCTTAGCCAGAGCTTGGGGGATTTTTCCGTAATGAAATTTTCATGCTGCAGCGGAGTGTGCGCTGATATGAAACTTAAAACTGAGTGTCGGGCCGAGACTCGAACTCGGGACCTTTACCTTTCGCGGGCAAGTGCACAAGTTTTAATCTGCCAGGAAATTTAATAACAGCGCACACTCCGCTGCAGAGAGAAGATTCCACTCTGGAAACGTCCACCACGCTGTGGCTACGCCATGTCTCCGTAATATCCTTTCGTCGAGGAGTGCTAGTTCTACAAGGTTCGCAGGAGACACTTCTGTGAAGTGGGGAAGGTAAGAGACGAGGTACTGGCAGAAGTAAAGCTGTGAGGACGGGGCGTGAGTCGTGCTTGGGTAGCTCAGTTGGTAGAGCACTTGCCCGCGAAAGGCAAAGGTCCCGAGTTCGAGTCTCAGTCCGCCACACAGTTTTAATCTGCCAGGTAGTTTCATATCAGCGCACACTCCGCTGCAGAATGAAAATCTCATTCTGGAAACATCCCCCAGGCTGTGGCTAAGCCATGTCTGTGTAATATCCTTTCGTCGAGGAGTGCTAGTTCTACAAGGTTCGCAGGAGAGCTTCTGTGAAGTGGGGAAGTTCGGAGACGAGGTACCGGCAGGAGTAGAGCTGTGGTGACGGGGCGTGACTCGTGCTTGGGTAGCTCAGGCGGTAGAGCAATTGCCCACGACTGGTAGAGATCCCGAATTCGCGTCTCGGTCTGGCACACAGTTATTAATCTGCCAGGAAGTTTCATTTGTGGAATAGTTTTTCGAGAACTCAGTCAACACGGATTCATTTTTCAGAATACAGAATTGTACTAAAATTCCTACACCTGGTGTCAGTTATCAAACATTCAGCAGAGACAGCTTGATATCTTGGGAGCTGTACACAATACACACATTCGCTAATAAGCTTTGTCCTTCGCAGTATTACTCTATCTATTTAAATTATTGAAAAGCTTGAATTTAATACAATGACCAAATATTACCTCTACAAAGCAGTCATGGGCTTTACATTAGTACCGAAAGGAGTCAGGTTCAAGGGAACGCACCTGCTCAACAAATTGCCAGGGACATTGTCTTGTTGAGTCTGGAGTGGAGTAAAGAACTTTCTGCTGGGCATCTCCTCCGACTCCACTGAAAATCATCTTCAGACACTCCTAACAATTTATATATTATATAATGTCCAAATCTTGTGGTCCAGTGATTAGCGTTGCTGTACCTAGATCGCGCTGTCCCGGTTTCGATTCCCAGGTTGGAGATTTTCTTCCCCTGGTGGCTGGGTGTTGGTGTTGTCCTTAGCGTTTCATCTCAACATCATTGATGCGCAAGTCGCCGAAGGTCAAAGGGAAGCCTTACATCAGGCGCCCAAACAACCAAGATGTTGTCTCCTGGCCAGCAATACCATGCGATGGTTTCATTTCACTTATTTTATAATTGACAGTCTAATACTATATTTTTGTGCTGTCTAGTCATTTCGTAGTATTGCACTAATTTTCACAACCCAGACACCCATCTCCACAGGTTCCATGGAATACGTCTGACGTAATGCCATGTATCCTATTAGATTTTGTTTTTCTGCGTCGACTACCTCAATTTTGCTTCCTGCAGTGTTTCTGCATTTTTTGTACAGGGTGTTCAGAAATTTCCGTTACAAACTTCTAGGACTCGTAGAGGGGGACTAAGTAATTATTTTTTGAATTGGAACGAATGTCCGGTTGGTAGCGCGGCCACTTTTACAAGTTATTTTATTATGCATGACCCAGTACATCATTTGTTTTACAATTCCATTCATTAATGACCAAAGAAACAAAAAGGAAACGTGTTGGAGTGCGGCCCCTTCCCGTTCGGCTGCGTGGTGTCGCCTTGGAGCACAGTAGTCACGCCTGCTGACGGTGAAGGTACCCCTTTCTCGAAGCAGTTGTGTAATTGTGGCGAAAAGGTATGCGATGGAGTCGGACGTAGTGGATAAGTATCTTGATAGAGGTGACGAGCAGCTCGTCCATTACCGTGAGCTTCGCCGTACAGACGGAAGATGACGGTGTATTCTGCAAACGTGTCTTCAACCATGTTGCTCTAACACTGACAGACACGTGAATGAGACTCGGACTTGTCAGAGAGGTAGGACAGACGTCAAGCGAAGCCAGTCGATCCGACGTTGCATACCTGTTGCATACCTACCTAACAAACGTGTTTTCAAACGGCTGCAGCGCGGAAACGGTTTTCAAAATATTACGTCCCCAATCCCATCAACAAGTCCTAGAAATTTGTAACGGGGATTTTAGAACACCCTGTACAATGTGATCAGAGAGGTCACAGTTCGTAGTAATTGACGGAAAGTCATCGAGTAAAACAGAAGTGATTTCTGGCGTTCCCCAAGGTAGTATTATAGGCCTTTTTCTTTTCCTTATATAGATAAACGATTTGGGAAACAATATGAGCAGCAGTCTTCGTTTGTTTGCAGATGACGCTGTCGTTTATTGACTAATAAAGTCATCAGACGATCAAAACAAAATGAAAAACGATTTAGAAGAAATATCGGAATGGTGCGTAAAGTGGCAGTTGACCTTAAATAACTAAAAGTGTGAGGTCATCCACATGAGTGCTGAAAGGAACTGTTTTTCTACACTACGCTTGTCCGTCCTCTTTTAGAATAATGTTGCGCGGTGTGGGATTCTTACCAGATAGGACTGACGGAGTACATCGAAAAAGTTCAAAGAAAGGCAGCACGTTTTGTATTATCGCGTAATATGGGAGAGTGTGTCACAGAAATGATACAGGATTTGGTCTGGACATCATTAAAAGAAAGGCGTTTTCGTTGCGTCGGAATCTTCTCACGAAATTCCAATCATCAGCTTTCTCCTCCGAATGCGAAAATATTTTGTTGACAGCGACCTACATAGGAAGGAAAGATCACCAAGATAAAATAAGGGAAATCAGAGCTCGTACATAAAGATATAGGTGTTCATTCTTTCCGCGCGCTATACGAGATTGGAATAATAGAGAATTGTGAAGGTGGTTCGATGAAGCCTCTGCCAGCCACTTAAATGTGATTTGCAGAGTATCGATGTAGATGTAGATGTAGATGTAGATCAGATCCTGGTGGCACGATGATTAAGACGTTCTTGTTATGTTTCTTAGGAAAAGCTGCGAATCCCTTTTCGGCTCCAGATGTATGTTTTATATCGTTACTGAGAGGGTCGGGACTGTTCCTTCAACGAAGTTGCTACTTCCCTCAACAGCAAAGAACATGACTTTCCGATGAAAATAAGTTGCATTGAGTCTATACAGCGAGGGTGTTCACGTTCAGCCAACACAGATAAACGTCAAAATATCACGTGATCACAGACGGATGAGCAAACGTTCTACAGTAGTAGTAGTAGTAGTAGTAGTAGTAGTAGTAGCAATGATGGATAGATGCGACAGTGGTTGCAGCTGTAAAATGGTTATGTAAGACTCCTGTGACATGGAGATAATGACAGAAACATGAGAGCACCACATGGGTGACACACGTCAAAGGTGATACCGTTTCGGATGCGTTCAGAGGCACCCAATTTCACGCGTGTCTAGAGAAGAGGCGAGCTCGAGACCTGTCTGACGCAAGGCCCCTCTGGGATAGCCGCTGGTGAAATTGAGGTCGACATCCACCGAAGGGAAAGGTCGCCGAATTTGCTCTGCTAATACTTGGTGAGCAAGAGCAATCCGACAGTCGCTTCGGACGTCACAATGCCAGGTGATGAAATGACGCGCCAATCAGGTACGGCTATTAGTTCGTAGAATTGGCTCCCTGAAGTGGCTGTAACTGTGGAATCCCATTTCCTGGCATATGACAGTTCGCTTTGTCAGAGTACCACTGGAGAGAGAGAGAGAGAGAGAGAGAGAGAGAGAGAGAGAGAGAAAGAGAGAGAGACAATAAATGTACAGGGGGAGAGAGTATAAATGGAGTCATCTACAGAAATATGTAAATTTCAATTATGTCTTATTTCAACAAAACATGAAGGAAAAAATCCATTTGAGAGTGTGGATACAAACATATTATTGCGTGAGTGAGGAATCGTATCCTTGTTACCGTAGATCACAATCGAACTAACTCCCACATCGGCTTTAAACGCCGCCTACGCTACAAAAAGGTCGATTACGTGTCCAGAGAGAGATTTTCATAATAACATGTTTACATGGACACTGAATGCTTATAATCTTCCATACTTACGTAACGACAGAGTTTTTGAAATGCAGTTGCGCCTGCAAGCTATTTTAAGAGATTTGTCGTCATCAGATTGTTTATCTATATAAAACTGTGTACGTTATGTGCGAGGATTGGGGGGCTAGAGGAAGGGCGCTGGACTCCTGGAATAATTAGAACCAAAGTTAGCACAAACATTCGAGGTTCATTGCAAAAATTCTTCACACCGTAAAATTAAGTTAGACAAACTTTTAATTTCACAAAATAACCTCACATGTCTTTAATGTAATCTCCATTTTTCTCTGTAACAGTGATCCAGCGGTACTGTGGTTTGATCCTGACACAGCCGGCTGTTGTAGCCGAGCGGTTCTAGGCGCTTCAGTCTGGAACCGCTCGACCGCAACGGTCGCAGGTTCGAATCCTGCCTCGGGCATGGATGTGTGTGATGTCCTTAGGTTAGTTAGGTTTAAGTAGTTCTAAGTTCTAGGGGACTGATGACCTTAGATATTAAGTCCCATAGTGCTCAGAGCCATTTGACCCATTTGATCCTGACCCAACACCATAAACTTCACGTCAGTAGTGTCTTGATATTTTCAAGAAATGCGGAAAGCAGTCTGAAGAATTTTCCGAAATTTTGAAAATTGTTGTACAAAAACTTTTAATTGTCTATTTCACAAACAACGAACAACATTAAATTTGATATTTTGTTCTTATTTTACATTGTGAAACAGGGAGACAAGCGATCTGTTACGTTAAAATGTGGTGTTGTCAGTAAACGGCAGTTACATGCAACGATATTTCGACGTTTGGCTTTGCCATCACAACTTGTGAACTGGTAGGCGTCTGGTACTTCTTTCACACTTTTCGCAATTACTTTCATCACACCGTGCGAAATATTTTGATCTTAATACTTTACAGGTGTGAAAATCTTCCGAGTAATGCACCCGAATAATGCAACCGAGCTAGCTGCGAGTCGCGGCACACAACTACATACTTTGGTGTCACAGATACCAAGATACATTGCATTATGCTGTAGGATCGGTGCGGGTGCAATTAGACTGTGGGGACACAAAGAACTCAATTTGCGGATAGGCGGTTCCACCGCGTACAAATGAGAATAGCCGAAAGTGAAGATAACGTTGTCAGTAGCGTTCCAAAACAAGTCCAGACATTCCTTAAGAATGGCAAGGTCTTAATTGACAACATGCGCGGAAAAACGGGCTACCCTCAAATTTAAAAGCTTAGAGAGCCCTCAAAACTGACATTGGTCTCACCCCTAAATATCCTAGTGTGATATTCAGGGGTGAGACAAATGTCAATTCTGATAGTTCCCGTACCCAGCAACAGATGGCAACACTTGTCTCTATGCTTTTACATTTGAGGGTTAGCCCGATTTTCCGCTTATGTCTTCAGTTCTAGTATGATATGGCGCGAACCAACACAGGCTTCATGTGTGAACAGCAAGTGATTGGTTATGTTTACCAAGGCTCGTTAAACACCGTCGGTTAGTTGTCAGCAGCCAAGTAGACCTGGTGCAAGCTGTCTGTTCCACCAAATATTCAAATCAAGAGCTAGAAAACAGTCCGTGAGAAGAAATGGTTGATATCTTAGCTGACGAAGAACTGGATGACAAAGGAAAAATGGAAATTAGATAATCCACGATTTTAGTTTAGAAGCAGATTTTATTTCATTGTAGTTCCCACTTTTTCAGTACCTCAGCTTGTAGCACTAATACGATTATTTTTATTATCGAAAATACTTACGATTTCTTCCCTGTTTTATAACATAATACTTGAAATAATCTTCTTTTAATGTTTCATGTGTTTGCAGGATTGTTGAAAAATGCGTGTTTCAACGAACAGTTAGCGAAAAAAATACGGATGTAATAGGTTAATCATCACATTATTTGAAATGTGTGGGGTAAGTCAAGTAAAATTATGTTATGTAGTATTCCGCTAGTATTCTAATTTCCCCTCGTTTAAGGAAAAAATCCCCGTACGAATTTCCCTTCCTAACATTTTTACGTCACTGAAAAAGTTTTTACCATACTTGCTCAGCTTATTCAAAAAACTTTGAGTATATCCTCACCTCTTCAGTTTTGCAGCGGAGGGTGCATTCTCTATTTTTGTGTTTTCCAAGTCTTTTTGTTCAAATGTGTGTGAAATCTTATGGGACTTAACTGCTAAGGTCATCAGTCTCTAAGCTTACACACTACTTAACCTAAATTATCCTAAGGACACACACACACACACACACACACACACACACACACACACACACACACTGTAACGCCGGAAATGCATATCCTCCTATTTCCATCTATTGTACTATTATTTTTTTCCTTGCTTTGTTACCTCAAGAATGACATTTCTGTCTCTTTGTATATTGTAATTGTTTTACTGTTTGTATATATATATATTTATACATTTATGTCGATGTATAATTGGTTGTTTTGTAAATATTATTTGTATTTTTACGCTGGGTCTTGCCTAGGGAAAACTGCTATCGAACGATTACATCGATAGGTCGTGTGAAGAATCAAAGTGTGTAGGATCTTTGGTAGTGTTAACTCTGCCGGGTGGAACGCGGGCAGAGGGAGTGTGGGGGGAGTAGCGAGTGGAGCAGGTGTGTTGTGTGACGCTCCCGCGAGTTGCCGCGCTTTCGGGGTTTGGCAGCATGTAATTGCGCTCGACTTGCGATGATAGTTTCTGACATGGTGTCGCGGACGGGAAACATTAACTAGCGCACATCAAGAGCCCGTTTCGTCTGGTGACCGTGTCGAGAAGAAGGCGCGCCAACATCCAGCTTCTGCAACAGCGACGGCCGACAATGAGTGACTGTCGCCACCTCCTCGATCGACGGCTTAGGTTAAAATATTTATAGCTGGCTACACTATTTAGATTACACAAGCACAAATTAAGAGTGCGAGTTTTGTTACCATATTTTAGCTTACCTGTGACTGCAGCTCAGCTTGGTACGTACTAAATTTTTGCTATTGTTAATTGTTCGGAATCATTTAATTCAAGTTCAAAGTTAAATCACTTATTTCTAAATTGCGTAGATTCAAGTAGTTTTTGAAATGATTGTTGAGGTAGTCCAAGACTAACCGTATTTTACTGAATTTCGATGTGCTTCAGAAAGAAAGCTCACTATTAACTTCAGTCACTAAATTAACTTTCGATTTTCCGGTTTTATTAATTCTTTTGCTAAATTAAGTCAGGGTGTAGCGAAATTTATTACTTCCGACAAACTTTCAGTTTTCACACTACACGTGTCAACCTTCAGTTGCCACGCTTCTAGTGCTAATTATATGTGTAATAACCTTTCTTTTTCAGTTACTATAGTAATTGTCCTTAGGACTGGCGACCGTGATTTCCCCCAAATCTCAAATACCTAATTACCGCTAGTTAATTGTTAACGTAACGGCTGCACATTTACTTTCTTTATTAACTTTACCCCTTTTCAAAATTAATTTCCACCAGTTTCATTAGCACTTTTCCTTTCATTGAGATGTAACCCTTTCCTCCCTCTTTACCGACAGATTAACTTCGGTGACGATTGCTTTTCCAAAATTCCCATTAGGTACACGCGGTTTCATTTTTCACGGTCATTAAGGTCGGTAAGTGAGGGGGAGGTTGCAACACACACACGCGCGCGCCCGAGGGAGGACTCGAACCTCCGCCGGGACCAGCCGCACAGTCCTTGAAGTCTTTTTGTTGTGAGTAATTGCAGGAACTACTACTACTACAGCGTCCTCTGCGTGCATCTCACTGCACACTGAAAGCGAGGAGCCCAGATTGGTTGCTCCCATGGGTACCAACGAGCGGCCTTCATTGCATAAGAGAGAGCCAAATGTGGAAACTACGAGGGGCGTTTGAAAGTCCGTGCAAAAATAAAAACTACTTACGTTTTTGGGGTAAACCTTTATTTTTCGACATAGACTCCTTTTAGACTTATACACTTCGTCCAACGCTGTTCTAATTTGTTGGTCCCTTCCGAATAATAGGAATTGTCAAAGTATGCAAAATAGCTATTAGTTGCTGCAATCACCTCCTCCTTTGAATTAAATCTTTGTTCTGCCAGACATTTCTTCAAATTGGGAAACAAATAATAGTCAGAGGGAGCCAAGTCTGGAGAACAGGGGGGATGTGAAACGAGTTTGAATCCTATTTCCATTAATTTTGCGACCACAAGCGCTGAGGTGTGTGCTGGTGAATAGTCATGATGGAAAAGGACTTTTTTGCTGTCCAATCGCCGGCGTTTTTGTTGCAGCTCGGGTTTCAAATGGCCCAATAACGATAAATAATATGCACCTGCAATAATTTAATCCTTTTCCACATAGCCGATGAGGATTATCCCTTGCGAATCCCAAAAGACAGTAGCCATAACGTTTCCGTCCGAAGGAATGGTGTTCGCCTTTTTTGTCCAGACTCTCCCTTGATAACCCATTGTTTAGATTGTTGTTTGTTCTCAGAAGTGTAGTAATGTATCCATGTTTCATCCACAGTGACGAAACGACGCTTAAAGTCCTGCGGATTCTCCCTGAACAGCTGCAAACCATCCTTGCAGCACTTCACACGATTCCGTTTTTGGTCAAGCGTGAGCAATCGGGGAACCCAACTTGCGGATAGCTTTCTCAAGTCCAAATGCTTATGCAACATATTATGTACCCGTTCATCGAGATGTCCACAGCACTAGCAATCTCACGCACCTTAACTCTTCTGTCATCTATCGTCATATCATGGATTTCATCAATGATTTCTGGAGTCGTAACCTCCACAGGTCGTCCAGAACGTTCAGCATCACTTGAGTCCATATGAGCACTCCGAAAATTTTGAAATCACTTATAAACTGTTGGAATCGAAGGTACAGAGTCACTGTAATGTTTATCAAGCATGTCTTTAGTCTCCTGAGGCGTTTTGCCTTTCATAAAGTAATGTTTAATCACCGCACGAAATTGTTTTTCGTCCAGTTTTTGACAGTCACTCGACTTCCTTGATTCGCACGAATTCCAAAAACAAAGAAATAGACCAATATGGCTGGAACGTGGTGTGCGTTCTTTCCAAAGATGCTACTAACTAAACATGACCTGGATACGCGCCGGACTTTGCACGGACTTTTCAAACGCCCCTCGTATGTCACTGTCTCGGAGCGCCGCCCGGAAGCGTTTTCGCTCAGTAAGTCGACCAGAAGTCGGAATCGATATGCAGGGACACTAAACATACTACGTGCAACAGGCTCGTAGGGTGAGTTCAAACGGTAGCGCAGAGTGAATAACCGAGTCCACGTTGATCAATTACGAAATGATGAAGCGTTTCACGTCAAATTAACAGATTGTTGTCGCATTTGTGTAATATACGCAGTGACCTTACAATGTTTACAGGCATTAAGATAGGATACATATAAGTAAATGGATGGTGAAAGGGGAGAAAGAAAGGGAAGGAAAGGAACTAATGGTATCCACTGCATCGAGACTTTATTTAGTATTAGTGGCGACGAGTAAAAATGTGTGCCAGTGAGGGACTCGAACCTGGGATCTCGTGCTTACTAGGCAGCTGCGTTAACCAGTGCGCCACCTTTTTTTTTTTTTAATCTCATTTTGTTCGCTTTCGTTCGTTGCATCTGTTCGGGGAGGACGTCGTAAGACATCACTTTAAGTTCGTTGTTGATCGATTAACTCAGTTTCTTTTATTACAGAGGGCTGCTAACTCTCTGACCGAACACGCTGAGCTACCGTGCCGGCTTCCACCTGGACACAGTCCGCACATTTGCGATGAACATTTTCTCGGCACTCCTCTCGGCCGACCACATTCCCACCTGGCGCCTTCTTTCGCAGTCCCCGTTCATGTCCTCCATACTCGCTAATTTGAGTCCACGCATTTATGTAATTGGTGCACCTCGATAGGCAATGAATCCACAACATCCGCGTGGTTGCAACTTCCTTTCGACCTCGTGTGGGAGGACATGAGCGGGGGCAGCGTCGGTCAGCTGGGGAGCGTTAACTGCCTAGTAAGCAAGTGTTCCTGGGTTCGATTCCCGGTCCGGCACACATTTTCACTCTTCGCCGCTGATTCTGCATAAAGTCGTTAGTTCCTTCCCTTTCCTTTCTCCCCCCTCTACCTTCAATTTACATAATATGTATCACAGTTGCGAATAAGAGTGCTGTACCCTCTGACATATCCGAAAGAACAGACACCACACATTCTTACATTAAATCGAAGTGTTTCAGGAGCTCGCCGAGAAACACCGTCGGACGTTAGCTTACAGCATAGATGTTTATTAATCACAAATACTTCGAATTACGCTCATTAGTGAGGCTTATCGGGTATGGTACACAAGACTGTAGCCAAACCGTTGTTAGTTGCTGTGCCTGCTTCTAGCTCTTCAATATTCTTAACCCATTACTGTAGTTGTTCTTGTTTTGCATATGAGTTTCTGGCTTCAGCGTAACTTCCGGACTCTTCGGACTCACTAACGTGATTGTCACGGTGCGGTGAGCATTTATTTACCAGCAGGAGATATCACAGTAGGTTTGCTGCAGTGTACGAGTATAGAAGCCTTTGACAAACAGGAAATTCCGTTCACACTATGTGTGCGCTAGAGGGCTGTTGCAATGCCAGTGCTTTTGACTGTAATTTTTTTTAGAAATCTCTCTGTATTTTCTCCGTTTCGGACGTGCCATGAGCCTGATGTACAATGTTCAAATCGTAACCAAAGTCGAGATAATCGGTCGAATGCAGTTTACTGCATTAATAAAAATCCTTCCATGTTCGACCTGCTGCTACCATTACTGCGAAGATTTCAAGCAAGCATAGAGGCTGTGGACAGATTGTTTTAAAGGCCTGTTGTAAATTTTTTCGAACATGCCATCAATAAAAAGCAATGTATTGGTGTACTGTAATATCGTTTACAACACGAGATTAAATCAGGAAGTCATACACAGTTTTGCATAAAAATCAGTATTTACTCTCCTAACGCTAAGTTTCTGGACTGCGAAAAGAGGAAATTAAGTAATGTATACTTAAAATAGTTACGTACAATTCATTTAGCGTCATTAATAAAAAGGCGACTCTTTTGCAAAACACACGGCAAGTTTGTCATGGAAGCCGTATAACCACCTCCCGCAACGACAACTTCAGCTTGTCAAGAGCAATAGATGTCGATCATTTGCTAGCCACTAGTGCTGGCAAAACGTCAGACTATCAATGAAGCAGCCGTCGGCCGTAGAGCCAGAAACATACGCATCCCAGCAATACGTCTACCGTATTTTATCTAATGAAATTCCGGTCATAGCTGTAACAGATCGCACACAGCTGAAGCCGTATTTGCAACTGCAGTGGCGCCGTGAGCTGACATTTCAAAGTTTTGCTGGCCCAGTTGCCAATATTGCGTCAACGGATCTGATTGTCAGACATTACTGTCACCGTGCATGTTAGGCGGCCCTTAATATTTGAATAAGAGGAATCTAAACGTCAAATATTGCGTGTTACATGTACCGGACAAGAAGCTTCATTAATCATCGTGTACCAATGTTTCTGAGCTACAGTGCTGTAAGCAAGGTAGTAAAGAAAAACTTCGTTGATTGATTTTATCATTGCGTACTCAAATATGCACCAAGCTGGCGCTTATACGTTATGTACGAATAAGAGGAACTTAACAGTAACAGAAATTTTTCGCCTCTGCTCTCAAGAAAATTCTCTTATAGCTCGATCTAACAGGCGTTTAACACATCTGCGTCCAGGTTATCCGGTCTTCTGTAGAATCTGAATTCAATATCAGCAATCACTGACGCACCGATTAACTGTAGAACCTCAGTTTTCTCCACATTTGAGATGAACTGGACTGCCGGGCAGTTACGAACACCTTTCTGTTATTAAAGTATTACACTTGTTTACCTACACTTCAAGTGATACACAAACATTATCCGTGGATCAGTTGCTATGAACTCGTTTATAATGTGTTCATAAGGGAAATGACCAAACTTGTAGACCCAAGTAATTCCGTGAACAAATTGCAGGAGGAGAAATTCGTGCCTCTGTTAAGATAGACATTTTCTTCGTTTATCTTGGTCGACAGGATGTTATCGTACTACATAAAATGCTCGCAATTTTATGTAATACACTGCTGGAAATAAATTATTACACCCTGTTTGAGGTTTCCAATCACTCAAGGTTTATTGTTGCAAGAGTGCCTATGGAGTACATGAAATAATAATATCAATAGCACAAGCGGTTCTGAGGTATCAAGTATCGACCCATAGTGAAACACCCATACTAGTATATGCTGTAATTCCACGGGAGGCAATGCAAGCCGCGCGGAGTTCAAATGGCTCTGAGCACTATGAGATTTAACATTTGAGGTCAGCAGTCCCCTAGCTTTAGAACTACTTAGACCTAACTAACCTAAGGACATCACATACATCCATGCCCGAGTCAGGATTCGAACCTGCGACCGTAGCAGTCGCGCGGTTCCTGACTGAAGCGCCCAGAACCGCTCGGCCACCGCGACCGGCCGCGCGGAATGGCCGCACGGTTAGAGGCGCCATGTCACTAATCTTGCGGACCCCGCCGCCGGAGGTTTAATTCCTCCCTCGGGCATGGGCGTGTGTGTTGTCCTTAGCGTAAGTTAGGTTAAGGTAGTTTAAGTAGTGTGTAAGTCTAGGGACTGATGACGTCAGCAGTTTGGTCCCTAAGGAATTCACACACATGTCAACATTGAGGCAATGCAGCGCTGACTCCAGCATCCAGTCAATCGTACAGATGGCGAATACTGTCCTGGGATAAGTTCTGCAACACCTACTCCACCTGTGCATGTGGTTCTGTAGTTGTTGGGTGACGAGTCGCATTAGTCGCTTCTTATCCCATCATATCCTATGTGTGCTGGGTTGGAGGCAAGTCCGCAGATCATGCTAGCCAGGGAGTTGCTGCACGTCTTATAGATCACGTTGAGTGTCCCGGGAATGTGTGGGCCAGCATTATCCTGTTGGAACAACACATCGCCGGCCGGAGTGGCCGCGCGGTTCTAGGCGCTTCAGTCTGGAACCGCGCGACCGTTAAGGTCGCAGGTTCGAATCCTGCCGCGGTCATGGATGTGTGTGATGTCCTTAGATTAGGTTTAAGTAGTTCTACGTTCTAGGGGACTGATGACCTCAGCAGTTAAGTCCCATAGTGCTCAGAGCCATTTGAACCATTTGAACAACACATCACCTTCCCGTTGCAAGAATGGTAAAAAAAAAAAAAGTCTAACAATATTCTGCACGTACCGAGCGATGGTTAGCGTCTCCTCAAGAAACGCGAAAGTTGAAAGCTGAACGAGAGACAGCTTATTGCACCCCAGACCGTGAGGCCTAGGGTGCGGTCAGTGTGTCCTAGACGAATGCACTCTAGGAGGCAGCTCTCACCAGGTATACGTAGAACGCACAAACGACCATCACTTGCGTGCAGGCAGAATCTGGTTTCATCGCTGAAGATCACTCCATCTTCCAAGTGATCCCCTGACAGCACCAGTCGAGGCTTGCACATCGAGGCTTTGGCGTAAGTAGAAATCGGACGAGAGGTGCGCGTGCCCGTAGCCCCACTGCTAATCACTAGTCCCAATGCTAACAACCTGTTCGCAACAGATCTTGCTGACACGTCTGGGCTCAAAAGTTCTCTTATCAATGCTATGTTAACTGTACAATCTGACCTGCTGTTCTTACTCTACGATGATCCTGATCTGTGATGCGTGGACATCCAGAATCTCGCCTGTGGGTGTGAGAATGTTCGCGTAATCACTGATTCCACTAACATTGCACAGCTGACGCAGCAGGTCCAATTTGTGTGACAGTTCCCCGAAATGACCATCCCGTCACAATTTGTCCATTTTTTAAACTCGCTCAGTCGGCTGCAGCAAGCACGAGTGTCTCCCCCTGGCGTGGTTGCCTGCTTGCTTCTCACGTTGCATCACACTCAAACTTCTGGCTGTGAGCATCCCCTATTAAATAGTAGACACAGATGGCGCCCTGGTAGCTATGCCACTAAGCTGTCTGTTGGCGGGTGACGCTGAAACGATTATCACTACATCTACTATCCCCAAAGTGGCATTCGCCGTAATCGGATCAAAATCGACGTCGCCTTTCCAGGTGTACTAATTTTTTCTTGTAGTGTTATTACAGTACGGTAATAAAGGTTTAATGTATTTATCAAATTACTTTTTATAGTGCACACGAAAAAACTGAGCGACACAGGCATTCCTGGAGATATAATTTATTCTGCGTACAACAGAACGTAAAATATTACTTGAAATATTCTCTCATACTGTTCGTAACAAATCACCGTTTTACGTGACTGTTGTAGACCTCAGCGAAAGTTTATCTGCTGATAGTGTATCGAAATGCGGTCGGCCATCAAACCATACTTATCGATGAAACTTCTTGGCAGATTAAAACTGTGTGCCGGATCGAGACTCGAACTCGGGGCCTTTGCCTTTCGCGAGCAAGTGCTCTACCATCTGAGCTACCCAAGCACGACTCACGCCCCGTCCTCACATCTTTACTTCTGCCAGTACCTCGTTTCCTACCTTCCAAACTTTACAGAAGCTCTCCTGCGAACCTTGCAGGACTAGCAGGAGAGCTTCTGTAACGTTTGGAAGGTAGGAGACGAGGTATTGGCTGAAGTAAAGCTGTGAGGACGGGGCGTGAGTCGTGCTTGGGTAGCTCAGATGGTAGGGCACTTGAACGCGAAAGGCAAAGATCCCGAGTTCGAGTCTCAGTCCGGCACACATTTTTAATCTGCCAGGAAGTTTCTTATCAGCGCACACTCCGCTGCAGAGTGAAAATCTCATTCATACTTATCGATGTTGGGAGAAGGCTAGAGGTGTCACAGAGTTAAAATGATTTTAAAAAAATGGTTCAAATGGCTCTGAGCACTATGGGACCTAACATCTGAGGTCATCAGACCCCTAGAACTGAGAACTAATTAAACCTAACTAACCTAAGGACACCACACACATCCATGCCCGAGGCAGGATTCGAACCTGCGACCGTAGTAAAATGATTTCAAGTTTTAGTGACATATCAAAACACGGAATACAGCTTCACTCATGTCACTCGAATTTCGACCCTTTAATTTGACGTTGAAACTAGACTTCAACAGTGACACACTGTCTGATCACTCAGACTTCACGCCACGTTTGTAGCCTAAGAAAGCGTCAGTTGCTGAAGAAAAAACGCTCTCTCTCTCGTAGCCGTGGCCTAATTATCCAACAGACGGCAACGAGAACATTTTGTTAGCTGACCCGTATCAACCTCATTCGTTACTAGATCCATCAGATTATTTTTAATAAGTGATGCCTGCCTTCCTTTGCCCGCGAAACTTAGTTAACTAGGGTTCGTTCCCGCACCGTTGTTGGAGTCCTGTTATTTGACTGCGATAAAAGCAGAAAACTGCTACGACTACTGCACAGCTAATTATTGTTGCTTGAGGTTTCTGCCTGACTTTTTTTATCGATTAACGGCTTCGAATCTATGGCTAGAGCAGTCTTAGTATAACGGTAAACATGACAAGAGACCAGTCATGTAAAAAAATTTACGTTCCACTGTGGCAGGAAGCTACAGTAGCCGGTTTTGAATTACTTCAGATTAAAAGCGATCACCTGATTAAATAGGTCTTTGTCTCTAGTTTGCAATGCTTACGACTGCCCCTGATTGTGACACCTTAATGTGTGAGTTTGTTGATCTTGCCAGCATAAGCTGTGCAAGCACTTTAAAATTTAGCTATCTTACTTCGTTCGTATGACAGAGTTCTAATAACATATTTTGACTCGCTGTTTCCGATGTTATAATTTTACCTACTTTTTTTTGCTTTATGTATGTGAACTTTAATGTACTTCGGGGTTTCATGTGATTTTAACGGTTTGTACGTATGTATATTTCATTAGTTTCACGTTGTTTTTGTATTTCGCAAACGTGCTTTAGGCCGGCCACCTCTTACCACACAATATGCGATGTTTGCATCTTGATGTGTCACAGTAATATTTATATGCGTGCAAACGAACATTCTGCTGTGTGCGGCTCATACTGCATTTATTATGTAAGCGTGTCATATTTTGTGCTGCCATGTCATAGTCAGCTGGTGTGCATAGAGTAACATGCGAGGGTAGTCGAAATTTTTCCGCTATCTTCTTGTACTTACATGATGATATACTGGCGGTTTTCTTTTTATTTAACTATGTCCGCTTTACATTTTACACGTTTTTACGACGGATGGATTACACATCCAGATATGCCTCTATGATGGATGGGTTACGTAACCAGCTTTTACGTAAGTTACCATTTTACAGTAGCGGTTTCTCAGCAACCGTATATATATAGTAGTTTGAACATAGGATTATACAGTCAGCGTTTGAAAATAACTGTTTGGTACACTGATCTAGGTTTCGACACCTACTAAGGCTGTCTTCATCAGAATCAACCTTTGAAAAGATGTAAAATTGTGAGGAAGCAGCGGTCAGAACTTAGAGCATTTTACCTGCGTAGTCGTACAAGAATTAAAAGAAGAAAGACATCGTACCTGGGCACATTATGGGAAGAAAGAACTACGAATTTCTGCAATTAATTCTAGAAGGCAGAATAGAAGGAAAGCGCCCACCGGGTAGAAGGAAGCAGCCATGGTCACAGAATATCAGGACATGGACTGGCATCAACAACTTTGAAGAGCTGGTTCAAGAAGCAAGACAACGCCGCCTGTGAGCAGCCGACGCACTCCAAGTGTATCGCACCAAGAAGAAGAAGAAGAAGAAGAAGTCGCACAAGATAGGACGATGCATCCTTCTCTCTTCGTTTCTAATGATTGAGACTTGTCTTTATAGACAATCTGATGATGCTCCAAAAGGGTGAAACGCGTGATTGATACGAAATAACTTCGCAACCAAGATTCTTTTAATTCTGAAGTCAACCATTTATATTTAGAGCGTTACTTTTCACAAAAACAACACCGATTGCTGTCACTTCGGTGCAATATAGACTAAGTGTAAAAGTGTAGTCTTTTGCGGTCACTTTTTGCTGGTCTCGGGATCTTCAAAAAAATGGTTCAAATGGCTCTGAGCACTATGGGACTCAACATCTTAGGTCATAAGTCCCCTAGAACTTAGAACTACTTAAACCTAACTAACCTAAGGACATCACACACACCCATGCCCGAGGCAGGATTCGAACCTGCGACCGTAGCAGTCCCGCGGTTCCGGACTGCAGCGCCAGAACCGCTCGGGATCTTCGGTTTGTCCGCGAACTGACCTCTCGATTATGTCCCATAACTGTTCCATGGGATTCATGTCGGGCGATCTCGCTGGCCAACTCATTCGCTCAAATTGTCCAGAGTATTCTTCAAACTGTTCGCGAGCAATTGTGGCCCGGTGACATGGCGCATTGTCATGGGAACATGAAGTCCATGAGTGGCTGCAAATGGCCTCGAAGTAGCCGACCATAACCTCCAGCCAGTGATGGGTTCGTTTGGACCAGAGGACCCAGTTCATTCCATACAATACAGCCCACACTATTATTGAGACACCACCAGCTTGCATAGTGCCTTATTGACGACTTGGTTCCATGGCTTCGTGCAGTCTGCGCCACACTCGAACCAAATCATCAGCTCTTACCAATTGAAATCGGGACTCATTTGCCGAGGGCGTGGTGGTCCAACCGATGTGATCACGAGCAGAGGAGAGGCGCTGCAGGCGATGTCGTTCTGTTAGCAAACGCACTCCCGTCGCTCGTCTATTGGCATAGCCCATTACCGCCAAATTTTGCCGCACTGTCCTAACAGTTACTTTCGTCGTACAATCCACACTGATTTCTGCCTTTATTTCACGCAGTGTTGCTTGTCTGTTAGCACTGACAGCTCTACGCAAACGCCGCTGCTCTCGATCGTGAAGTGAAGACCGTCAGCCACAGCGTTGTCCGTGGTGAGAGGTAATACTTGAAATTTGGAGTTCTCAGCGCACTCTTGAAACTGTGGATCTCGAAATACTGAATTCCCAAACTATTTCCAAAATGGAATGTCCCTTGCGTCTAGCTCCAATTACCATTCCGCGTTCGGTTCCCGGGTTCGATTCCCGGCGGGGTCAGGGATTTTCTCTGCTTCGTGATGGCTGGGTGTTGTGTACTATCCTTAGGTTAGTTAGGTTTAAGTAGTTCTAAGTTCTAGCGGACTGCTGACCATAGATGTTAAGTCCCATAGTGCTCAGAGCCATTTGAACCATTTGAACCATTCCGCGTTCAAAGTCTGTTAATGCCCTTTGTGCGGTCGAAATCACGTCGGAAACGTTTTCACATGAATCACCTGTGTACAAGTAACAGCTCCGCCTGTGCAGTGCCCTTTCATACCTTGAGTACGTGATACTGCCGCCATCTATATAAGTGTATATGACAGGCCCATGACCTGGCACCTCAATGTATGTACCGTATTTGCCCCGCCAACACCTGATGGGCTTTCCTTCATCATTACCGCCGTGGTTCTCCCCTTGATACCTGCAACGATCGTTTGCTGCAGCGAAGGAATTCTGGCTCCTCTTCTTGTTGAAGCTATTGTTGTAATTACGATTTTTGATAAATTCCTTGAACTGACAGGCGTGGTAGGTCTCGTCCACAGCGAGAACCTGCGTATCGGCGAATTTTATTACGTGGTCCGTCTCGTACAGTGTGTTCTCCGCCCAATCCTAGTGTGTGTGTGTGTGTGTGTTGGTTAGGGGCGCCCAACGACGGTATTATCAGCACCCATGCGAAAACATGCAGAAATGAATGTGATGAAATCGTAGAGAATGCGGTAGAAGAAATAAACAGCAATCTAAGATAAAATATCACTCTCTCCCATTCTCACCCATCATCACCTGCACAATCACACAGCTTACATCGTGTAAAGTAGCGTTAAAATGGTCATATTTCCTAAGACTGCCAATTACAACACAAGTAAGACGAGAGGAAATATAAAGTAGAATCACAGAAAAATGCGGCTGGGTGATCACTTACAAAAAACACGGGTGACCCAGCCGTACATTAAATACTTCGCCCTAATTTTTTTTAGGGGGGGGGGGCAGACGGACATTTCACAAAACCTTAAAAAACGTACCACAGAGGGCAAATAGCACGGCAAATGAGCTAGTGCCCTCTTGTCCGAATACAAAATACAGTCTACTAGAATGTGGCCCACCGTGATCTGCACCACACTTTGGAGAGTCCTCTCGCCGGAGCAAGAAGCTTTGCGTTAGAGGACTCTGCGAAGACAAGTGAGGAGGGCCTCATCGTCGCGTGAAAGGAGGTACGCCATGGCCGAGTTCTCTACTTCACCAGACGCACTTTGTCGTCTATTAGTTGCAATCACTACTCTTCTCTTCGACATATGACTTCGTACCTCAGCAGCTAGGTGATCGCCTGCAGTGGTACACTACACTGAACGAACTGATGGTCGCGACACGCTTTCTTGACTGCTAGCCTCAATTTCATTCCTCTTGCTTGCCCTGGCATGTCCTGGGACATCCTGATACTGATGAATCGTACGGTTGTTACAGCACAGACCTTTCCACATGAACACAATTAGAGGGGACTGATGACCTCAGAATTAAAGTCCCATAGTGCTCACAGCCATTTGAACCATTTTGAACACAATATGCGGTATACGAGTACTCCTGACTTTGCAAGTGAGTCCCGTTTGTTTTTTGGCGATCAGAAACACTGATCTTTCTTGACACAGTCTTTTCATCGTATTTCTTGAATATATGGGGTATTTTGTCCGTCACTCTGGGGATGCGTCACAGCAAAGCCGTGCCCGACAATTTGTTTTCTGACGTGTTATTTCGCCGTATATTAGATTCAGTGACACTTTTAATGTTAGCTGATGGAATACCCATTGTTCGCCAGAGCGCACTCTAGGTATTCCATTCCGCGTCCGCAAATCGGAAATCCGTCCCGCGCGCGTGACGAACGAACGCTTTTCTGACTCGGGCGGTGAAATGAAAGTTTAAGATGGTCGGTCCGTGTGTGTCGGTTTTTCTGGCTAACTTCTCATTATTTGTTACAACAATCATATCCATAAACAGTCCTTTTGTACCTCGTTAGTAAACTCAGTGCTTTTCCACGAATAATAAATTACAACAAAAACTAATCCATGATGTAAATAACTCTGAGAGACCCTACAGTAAATCAGGAATATACAGGCTCAAATGTGCTACATGCTCGAAATTCTACATTGGACAGACAGGCAGAACTTTCGAAGTTAGGCATAAAGAACACATTGCTGCTTTAAGGCTTGGCAACTTGAACAAATCTTCATTTGCAGCCCATATTGATGAAGAAAACCATTCAGTGAGAAACATTGAGAACAACTTAAAAATTTTACATCTAGCAGAAAAAGGACCCACTATGAAAATATTAGAAGAAATAGAAATACACACACACACACACACACACACACACACACACACACACACACACACACACACACACACACACAAACAGCACCCCAGACTACATCCTTAATGAACAAACTGAGTTAGCTAACACCCCTTTCCTGAAAAATTTCCAAAAATTATCTGCAGATCAAGTAGAATACTTGTGTGTTATTACAATTCTCATGATGCTAAATGTAAACAAATAATGTGCTGTCTTTTATATATATATATATATATATATATATATATATATATATATATCCTTTCTCCATGGGACATCTTTATAATGTTACAATATATCATAGCATCTTTGACACACGTGTACTTGTAAGCAGTTGTATCTATTAAAACTTATGATGCACGTTAGAAATGTATTCTGTGACAAATCAAAAGTGTGCAACGATAAGAATGTGGTGGAAATGTTTTCTGTGACAACTCCAAAGTGCTCAATGATGCAAATTTATGTGTGGAACGATAAGAATGTGGTGAAAACTACGAACACCATTTGTTGGACGAAAACTATGAAAACCAATACTCCAGACCGACATATCACGTAAGTCTCATCCAATCGCAAATCTGTAACGCAATCATCTGCGTGGCGTGCTTATAATTATGTATTATTTGTATTTTAGGAGAATTAATCAATAAAAACGCACCACGTGTTCTAATGAAAGCATGAAAGCAGTCTGACGATGAATTGTAATGATTCGAAACCGGTAATGGTACCTTTTGAATACAGGAACTTAAAATAAATTTGTGGCTGGTTGCTGTCTCAACACCATCAACATTTGTTTTCAAATAACAGCCACGGTCTCCAACCATGTCATCATATGACAAAATTGTAACTCAGTGCTATAACGGAAACTGTTCAGATGTCGTAGAAAGCCACTAAGACTCCATACGACGAATATGTCATCGCCGTCGTAGTTGTACCACTCAATAAGTTTACAAGATGTCAAGTACAGTGCCTGTCTTTCGAAATGTGCCATGAAGAAATTGGCAATCAACGGATTGAGTGCCCATGGAGACAGTTTGATTGGTAGAAATTGCCATTCCACATGATGTAGCCGGCCGGTGTGGCCGTGCGATTAAAGGCGCTTCAGTCTGGAACCGCGTGACCGCTACGGTCGCAGGTTCGAATCCTGCCACGGGCATGGATGTTTGTGATGTCCTTAGGTTAGTTAGGTTTAAGTAGTTCTGAGTTCTGGGGGACTTATGACCACAGATGTTGAGTCCCATTGTGCTCAGAGCCATTTGAACCATTTGAACCACATGATGTACCTTGTGGTGAGACACTCCTGAAACAGTTTGGTGATGGCATCCTGCAGGAAAATGAAACTGATGTTCTGCACTGAATTACCAGAAACGCAAGTGTTATTTTAAAGTGCTATGTTCGTTAATGGATTAAACACCCCCTTTTATAAGGGGCAGTGAAATAAGAACTAGGTATTCTGTATAACGAACAAGACGCAGTTAAGCATGTGAGTATATAAAGGGTGACAATTATTGAATTATATGGAAGAAAAGGTAAATTAGTTATGAAGTACGGCGTGCACACACTTTCTTCAACACGTAAACGTCACTACAGATATTCTGATTTAGGTTATATGTTCGATATGCCTGCCGTCATTGGCGATGATGTGGCGCAGACGAATAGCGAAATTCTGCGTGACCCGTTGAAGTATCGGAACATCGATGCTGTCGATTATCTCCTAAATGGCTCTTTTCAGCTATAATGGTTTTCGGGTTATTGCTGTACATCTTGTCTTTATTATAGTCTCACAAAAAAAGAGTTGCCTTTTTTCAGATAATATGGCGCCCAATCGAGACCTATGCAAGTGACCTCTGGGTGCCCCAGAGCCAGAATGCGGCCCCCAATGTATGTCCAGTACATCCTTCTCCTGTTTCGATGGGGTCGAGCTCCATCTTGCGTGAACTACATCTTGTCGAAATCAGGGTCACATTCGATAATGGGAATGAATTAGCCATCGACATCTTTTAAGCGGCGATCCTCCCCCACTCCGTCCCCACTGCTCTCAGCTGTGGACGGTAAGACACCTTTTAATTGAATGCCCCTATTTTAATCCGTTACGCTCCCGTCTATAGCTATCGCCTGATCTATCGTCGATTTTAGCAGATGACACGCGCTCAGCCGACCGCGTTCTCCAGTTTATTAGTGACAGTGAAATGACGTCAGTCATTTGAAGCTTTTTTTGGGGACAACCACCCCCTTTCTGTAGTGGATTTTTAAGCATTCTTCTATTTTTAGTTTCTCAAATTTTCTGACTTTGTTCCCATTGCTGCTGGATTTCAATTTCGGTTTTTTACTGTCTTAAGTCACGGGCTGGGCGCTAATGACCATAGAAGTTTTGCGCCCTAAAACCACAAAAAAAAAAGGGAATGAAATCATCTTCCAAAAAATTCACATACCGTTCAGTAGTCACCGTGCAATCAAGGAATATCGCACTGATTATTCCGTGACTGGACATTGCACAACATACAGTCGGTCAATTTTGCTTATTGACGAACCCATCCAAATGAAAGTGGGCTTTGCCGCTAAACCAAACCATGCAGCGCTTGCTAATTCCCATTATGCCCCGCAGCCAACCGTGCAGTTTGAACGTCCTAATGCAAAAGGTTATGAGGATTTTATTTCATGTAGTTAAATAATTGCCACCTTGTGAGTGCCCTTGATTGAGAATCGGGAAGGAGCATCGCAAACGTTCACCACTCTGCCACTTAACCTGTTAGACGTGCTCGACGTAAGGTCAGCGAGTCGTCGATTCGTGTGCTCGTCCGACTTCACTATGGAGGCCGGGAAGAAGGAACAGCGAAGAGGGTGTAGTACAGTTATTGTATTGCGGTGTGCTAGGAAGTGGAATTCATGGTCGAATGTCTGCGTTGTATGCTGAACGCTGTATGTCACATGGACGTGTGTTTGCGGGGAATAAAAGATTTCGAGAAGATGGTTGCCATTGAAATACAGCAGTTGGCGAAGACACACTCATCGTGTCATTACTCCTTCTGTCACTGCTGCTGTGGATGCTCCACGGACGGTGGAGGAAATTCTGCTCATGCTGGGCATCAGTCCAGGTATCGCTTCCGCCTTCATGTCAGAGGAACTGAAGTTCCAGAAAATCTGTGCACAGTGCCTTACAGCCTGATGGAGGGGCAGAAGTTGAGCAGTATGTCGACATCAGTGCAGCACCTGGAACAAAATCACGATGAAGAATATCGTTTCCTGTCCCGTACTCTCCTGCGAGATGAAATTTGGTATCATCATTTTGAGCCAGAGAGCAAGGGTCAGAGCCATCAGTGGAAGCACATGGATTAAACAAGACCGAACAAATCCAGAGCGATGAACGTCAGCTCCAGGAAAGTCATGATGGTGTTTTTCTTTGACTGCAAGCGCCCGTTGGTCGTTGACATCATAGAACACGGCGGTCCGTTGACGCTAATGGACGCTTCACCAGGACATCATGGAGGCACAGGTGTCAAACATCTTTTGGTTCCAATAGACCAGTTGTACAGAGGAGCTGGATATTTTATAGTACTATTAAATTTTCACTGTTTCTGCTAAGCCACTCTGCAAAGAAGATTGTTTAAATGTGCGATTGACTTCGGAGACGTTAGAGGCGTACAAATTCGAACTGGATAAAAATATATCACCATCTGTACTGCACAAAGGATATTACAGTGAATGGCGGAGCGTACTGTGAGTATCTATGTCTCAGTATCTTCCTACTCCATGTCCATATGATACGAGAAAGTGTCGGTAGCCCTTTATCTTTATCCCACTCCCCAGGAACGATTGAAGCTCATGTGGAGAAGAATATGTAAGTGCGCGGTCGTAGGCTAATCTTGTCTTCCACTGCACGCTATTCATCTCCTCTAGACGGAACATTACGTTTATTTTGGAAATTTGTGGTAAGGTCTTATGGGACCAAACTGCTGAGGTCATCGGTCCCTAAGTTTAATCTAACTTAAACTAACTCTAAGGATGACACACACCCACGCTCGAGGGAGCGAGGGAGGACTCGAACCTCAGACGGGGGGAGCCGCGCGGACCGTGACAAGATGCCTCAAACCGCGTGGCTACCCTGCGCGGCATTGCGTTTACATATGATGTATACACAGTTGTAAGAGACTTCGAAAAGTACCCAACAAAGTCACAGATTGCTAGTAGAATACAGGCAAAGGTACCGCCGCGCACTTCCCAGGGTGCTGCTAATGTGCTAAACATGGAATAGGCCCCCCACAGCGAATGCGAATGAAGAGGGCGCTCCAGCTCGTGAAACTGAAGCGTTAGTGACGATATTTTGCTATGGAGCTCATGATTAGGTCTAAAAACTCTCACAAGCGCACTATCTGAACGACAGAAAAAAATGCTTTCCCCACATCTGCCACAGGTCAAATACTTCGGGTGAGATAACTAGTAACATAATAACAGCAGTAGTTATAGCGTATCTTCAGCGATAAACACAATTGTAACTTTATAATGTAGAACATTATTCCTTACAGTTAGAAATAAGAATGGCTGTGGAAGGGGAGCAAACGCTCTAAATCTCCAAAACATGAGGCGCACTTGCAGGAGCCCATTATAATAAGACAGCAATAGAATGTAGGGAACTAGCTGTGGGCTGTAGACTATGTATTCCAAGCTCAGCCTCAACCCGTTCTCTTACTCAGTGTGGCGACAGCAATATCTCTTCCTGTTTTCTATCCATTTTTTCTCTATCTTTCAGATGCCTACATGTTGTGCATGTACGTTATATCTCTTAGATTAAGTAGTAATAGGCTGCGCAAAACTCTAATAGAACTTTAATTGTTACTACTACTACTACTACTACTACTATTACTGTACTTTCAAATCACATTGTATCTACAAACTGTGACCGAATGCCATAATTGTATATAATGTGATCATTGTGACTGTATCTGGAATTCACGGTGCATCATAGACGGCAGATAAAATATTCCTTGCAGCGAGCAAGTAGTAGTAGTAATAATAAAAATAACTTTCAAATGAAAACATTGGCCTTTATGGGCAGTACCATTTTCAGATTATTTACTATTACCTAATTTCGAATTTTTAGACATTATCAGGCAGCATTCAGATAACATTTCCGTAACATCTCGCGACAGATTTAGCTTGCAAATCAGTTCGCCAGCCCACACGTGGAACCACTTATGAACACTGCCTTAATATACGCTATCAAATAAAAACAGATGATTACAATACGCGTGAGAGAACCACATACAATATAGCTTGTTGTTGTGGTCTTCAGTCCAGAGACTGGTTTGATGCAGCTCTCCATGCTACTCTATCCTGTGCAAGCTTCTTCATCTCTCAGTACCTGCTGCAACCTATCCTTCTAAATCTGTTTAGTGTATTCATCCCTTGGTCTTCCTCTACGATTTTTACCCTCCACGCTGCCCTCGAATACTAAATTGGTGATCCCTTGATGCCTCAGAACATGTCCTACCAACCGATCCCTTCTAGTCAAGTTGTGCCACAAACTCCTCGTCTCCTCTGTCCTATTCAATACCTCCTCATTAGTTATGTGATCTACCCATCTAATCTTCAGCATTCTTCTGTAGCACTACATTTCGAAAGCTTCTATTCTCTTCTTGTCCAAACTGTTCATCGTCCATATTTCACTTCCGTACGTGGCTACACTCCATACAAATACTTTCAAAAAATGGTTCAAATGGCTCTGAGCACTATGGGACTCAACTGCTGTGGTCATAAGTCCCCTAGAACTTAGAACTACTTAAACCTAACTAACCTAAGGACATTACACACATCCATGCCCGAGGCAGGATTCGAACCTGCGACCGTAGCGGTCGTGCGGTTCCAGACTGTAGCGCCTTTAACCGCTTGGCCACTCCGGCCGGCTACAAATACTTTCAGAAACGAGTTCCTGACACTTAAATCTATACTCGATGTTAACAAATTTCTCTTCTTCAGAAACGCTTTCCTTGCCATTGCCAGCCTACATTTTATATTCTCTCTACTTCAACCATCAGTTATTTTGCTCCCCAAATAGCAAAACTCATTTGCTACTGTAAGTGTCTCATTTCCTAATCTAATTTCCGCAGCATCACCCTACTTAATTCGACTACATTCCATTAGCCTCGTTTTGCTTTTGTTGGTGTTCATCTTATATCCTCCTTTCAAGACACTGTCCATTCCGTTCAGCTGTTCTTCCGTGTCCTTTGCTGTCTCCGACAGAATTAAAATGTCATCGGTGAACCTCAAAGTTTTTATTTCTTCTCCGTGGATTTTAATCCCTACTCCGAATAGGTTAAGCACATATTTAACATCCCACTTTATTTCATGCATGAACATAATTTATCTCCGCTATAATTGTTCCATTCTGCTCTTATTTGATACGGATGTGGTAGTGTCTATAGGTGGGCTGGTGGATTGATTTGTGTGTTGAACATGTCACACAGAGTTTAATCGAATTTTGCCTGATAATGAATAAAAACTCTGAATTGGCCAATATTAAATAAACCGAACATTGTGCAGCCGTAACCGGTAATGTTTTCATACGATAAATGTACCGAGATGTGGACCCATGTGCAAAGTAAAATTATCAAAAAATAACTGCATGAACGAGGTGCTCTGGCCGGCACTGTCTTCCTTGAGGAACTTTCAAGCGTACAGACAAAGCGGCGTGCCGGCTTCCTTGCCTGATGCAACCAGGTGCGGTTGTGACGTCAGCTACCGCATCGCGACGGCGCCGTCGCGGCCTCTGCCACAAGGCGCTATCGGAATCGGAAGTAAGTTAGGGGAAGGCTGTAGTGGGGGGGAGCCGGCAGACTCGACAGCCCGCGAAGGCGCTTAACTCGTCCCGGCGGAGGATCACTCGCTGTACTGGGAGAAAGCGAGGCGCAAGAAACTTTACACAATTGTGTGCCATGAAGCTCCATCTGCAACAAAACTGTTCACTAGGTACGAGGGCGTGCTGAAACATAATGCATCCGAATTTTTTATCATGTTCTCAATATCGGTTGGGATATTAGATGTCATGCATATTACTTGGTCGACTTTCCCGCTCCGCTGATGCAAGTTCCAACCATCTGCCGCCAAAGGGCTCCGAATTGAAGCATGTAACCTGTGAGTGTTTGACGTAACTCTGTCGGTGTTCGGGAAACAGCGTGCTGTCATCGAGATTCTAATTAAGAGTTCGTCCACAAATGGGGCACGCTGTCCTTCAACACAATGCCAGGCCACTCATATGTAGATACGGAAAATAAAGGTGTAGAATGTTAATAAAGTCTCTTTTATTTAAAAAGCCTTAAGAATACTAGCATAAAAAAATTTGAAGGCATTACTTTTCAGCACGCTTTCGCAGATACTCCTATGGCGAAAGCAAAATTGCCGATTAGTCAGTAGTCTGTATCTACATCGTTGCGCGTTTCACAGAAAGGGAAAGAAGAGTACGTTGACATGATATCTTCAATGAATTATACTTGAAAAATCTGACACCACCTCCTGAAGTCGAACTGGAGACGTCTGGGTCAGTGGTCAGGAATTGTGTGGTGAAGAGGCTTGGACAGTACAATCTAGTTCGGCGAGCTCCATCAAACTGGTTTTCGGACTGAAGGTCACACCACCAGACCACAGCAGTATTATTGAAAAAAATGGTTCAAATGGCACTGAGCACTTTGGGACTTAGCTGCTGAGGTCATCAGTCCCCTAGAACTTAGAACTACTTAAACCTAACTAACCTAAGGACATCACACACATTCATGCCCGAGGCAGGATTCGAACCTGCGACCGTTGCGGTCGCGCGGTTCCAGACTGTAGCGCCTAGAACCGCTCGGCCACCACGGCCGGCGTAATATTGAATCTGCATCGTTTAAGCTATTGGCGGACAACAGAACTATGCGATGACAGTTACAGCCTTAGTCTATGCTTCCGATTTACCAGTACCTCTAATCTGCTCTCAAAGTTCTACAGGAACTCTGCTACTTATGTTATTACTGACTACAGTCTTGCTACAAGCAACCAGTTGTAAAACCAGTTACAAGACCAGTTAAGTTAGAAGCGCTTATGTTACCTAAAAATAGCATAGATAATTAGAATTGGTCGCTGTTTTTATTTTATGACGTATGTATGTGTATAATACCAGTTTTCAACAACATACTATTCTTTAAACTACTTTCTAACGACTACAAAGATACAAATACTTCCAAAAAACCAAACGTCAAATTCTAAGAGGGCGTGGTCGAGCGGTTCTAGCCGCTAGTCTGGAACCGCACGACCGCTATGGTCGCAGGTTCGAATCCTGCCTCGGGCAAGGATATGTGTGATGTCCTTAGGTTAGTTAGGTTTAAGTAGTTCTAAGTTCTAGGGGACTGATGACCTCAGAAGTTACGTCCTATAGTGCTCAGGGCCATTTGAACCATTTTTCGTGCTGAAAATCAGTGCCTTAGATTCTTTATGTAAGAGCTAAAACTTTTTAAATAAAACAAACGTCGTGATTCTTCTACTTCTCCCGGGGTATTTCCTGCTCGAACAGTCCACGGGTGTACTGCCGGTCCATAGTGTCCAACCGGCACAATATTTCGGCGATCAGACATGTCGCCATCGTCAGGTGCGCTGACGAACTGAGCTCCTGAGGGCGGGCGGCCGTTTTAAACCCCTTCCCCTCGCGTTCTCTCTGCGGTCCGCGCCCGCGCGTCGGCGCTCGCTGAGAGGCTGGCGTCGGCGTCTGTGGTGGCGTCGGTGTAACTGCCTCGTCCGCCCTGGTCGCTCATTCGTTTTCAACAGAGATTGCGGCTGTAACCTCAGCAAGGCATGGGAACCAGCACTGAGTCTAATTAAAAAGAAGCTCAGCAAAGAACGAGCGACCAGGGCGGACCAGGCAGTAACACCGACGCCACCACAGACGCCGACGCCAGCTTCTCAGCGAGCGCCGACGCGCGGGCGCGGACCGCGGAGCGCGGAGAGAACGCCTCGCGGGGGGAAGGGGATTTAGGACGGCCGCCCGCCCTCAGGAGCTCAGTTCGTCAGCGCACCTGGCGATGGCGACATGTCTGATCGCCGAAATATTGTGCCCGTTGGACACTATGGACCGGCTGTACACCCTTGGACTGTTAAGCAAAACAAACGTTATTAACATTCTACGCCTTCAGTCTTCATGTCTACATATTTTCAGCCCTCTGCCTCTAGGGGGCTTCGAATTGTAGTCTGTTACGTGGCAGGGTGTGACGTAACTATGTCGGTGCGTGAGAAACTGCTTGCTGTAACAGAGTTCTAAACGCAGAAAACGTGCCTCCGTGGGTGGAGCATCCGCTCCTTCACCGTGATAATGCCAGACCACACACGAGCGCTGCGACACCTGCGACAATGCGACGCCTTGGGTGCATTGTCATCGTTCATCTTCCATGGAGTCCCAACTTGCCACCGTCGAATTTTCATCTGTTTCCAAAACTTAAAGAACCCCTTCGAGGACTTCACTTTGATAGTGATGAAGCGGTGCAGGGAGGAGTGACGTACTGGTTGCGTCAACAAACATTCTGCGGTGATGGTATCAACAGATTGGACGCTCTTTGCGAGAAATGTGTTCATCGCCAGGGTGACTATGTCGAGAAATAAGCATATAGAAATGAAGGAAAAAGATGTAGAATGTTAATAACATTCGTTTTATTTAAAAAGTATTAAGAGTTTTCACAAAAAAATCTGAGGCATTGCTTTTCAGCACGACCTCGTAGAAGGTCAACACTGTCTTACTGCACTGGACAAATGAAAGTTCAAATTAGACTGCCTCGCCAAGCTGTCAGGTTTATTTCGGATGAACGACTCCATGCGATATAATGGTAACTGAATGACAGTAAATGGGGGTGGGAGGATTGAGAGCTTTCAGTCTTTGCACTGACATTGCGTACTGGTCAGCCACGTATTGATGCTATATAACTTGATAGGGGAGTGTAATGGAGGAGTGTGGGGAAGGCGGAGCGTTAAGGTTTAGAGACCTTACCAGTGCATTTAAGAAGTTAACACACTCTGCTTCGAGTACGCGTGGGATTGGAATGCAGTACCCTTAGAGCCGACGTGTAACGCGGTGCGGTCGTTTTATACTGTATTGCTGGAACGTGAGATGTAGATTTCAAACTGAAGTATATACAATATTTTATTCGTTGTAGTTGTTGGCTAAACCGAAGTGCCTGTCTTACGGGGCGTCTGCACATATATGGACGTGACGTAGTCGCTTACATAGCTTAACACGTCATCTAATTTCAGAATGCTGTTCGTACTTTCCCCATGTATTTCGTACATTCGTGTTAGACCGTACTGTTGATATCTCGCTTGACTTCGTGTTAATAGTTTTTCTTATTACATTACGACAACTTAAATACGATTCTTGCTTTGTGTGAGTACGTGAATCATTCTATAATCTTTACTGTAATGTAAACACTCGGAGATTTACCAGTACTGATATTTAGTTTGTATAGATGTTGGGAAATGTGAAATAATTTGACTTACAAAAATTTGAGTGTCCTGTTGTGTAGAAAGTAACACGTGGAAATTACCTCACACCATTCACTTACGTGCGCCAAAAAGAGAAACACAGAGAAACTAGACATGTCATATTGTTCGCAGCGCAGTTGTCGCATTCCTAGTGCAGGAAATAGTTTTTTCGCAATTTTACAAACATTACTTTCTGATATTACGACTGCGTGCTTGCTTTTTCCTACGCAATATTATTCCAGTTTTGTTTTATTCACGAAGAAAACCAAAACATCCCCAGAATTCAGGTAACGGTTGTATGTTTAATATTATCGCCTCTTTTAATTGTGGTAATGAAATAAAAAGTTTCTTTACAACGGAAATTTCTTCCGAAACCCATCGTGTGCTAAAAAAAATTAAACAGATGTATTGGATACAAAAACAAAAGCGTTTGTTATTGTTACAGACTTAAAACAGACATTTGAGAATGCATGCTGTGAAATTCTTGTTGCTATTATAATACTCAACCACGATATTATTGCACTTGGTCGTTATCGGATACACGTGGCGACGTTACAGTAAAAAAGTACAACCGTGATTAAGAAAAACGCATCATTACTTTCAGGTCAGTTGTGCATGTTGTATGAATCCTGATTACCAGCTGACTCACGATGAGCCGACTGAAGTGCACTTACAAAATCGTTCAAATGGCTCTGAGCACTATGGGACTTAACATCTGAGGTCATCAGTCCCCTAGACTTAGAACTACTTAAACCTAACTAACCTAAGGACATCACACACATCCAAGCCCGAGGCAGGATTCGAACTTGCGATCGTAGCAGCAGCACGGTTCCGGACTAAAGCGCCTAGAACTGCTCGGTCACAGCGGCCGGTGAAGTGCACTTACACCCAGGTACAATATTATTCTGGTCGACTAATGGGTAATGACAAAATTTTTGGAAGTCGAACAAAAATACGTTGTAAATCTATTCGACCACGTCATAATAGAAGGAATAATCGTAATGGTCATAATTATTATTTTGCTTTTGTATTTATGTGTTGTACATTAGGCTGATCGCAACTTGTTACAAAGGATCAAATTGCCGAGTACGCTTTACAAATCAGATGTGGGCATTCTTCACAGTTAAGAGTGGGCTGAGAAAGGGCGATCCCCTGTCCCAGTTCTGGTCAGCATTGCATCGGTAAAGGTGAGACGTGCAGTTGACCGTAATAGGGTAATGGAGATGGTTGGAAATGAGACGATCTTTGCATTTGCATGTGATGTGATGGTAGTGGGCGAAACACTGAATGAAATGACAGGAGATACATCTCAATTAATGCTAGAAGCGAGAAACTAGAGTTACTGGTCAGCGATGAGATGATACGGACGCCATCATCATAGACGGTCACAATTTTGAAAGAGTCGAAACATTCAAGTATTTGGGGTCCATACTGTCGAATGAAAGTGACTGAGAAGGAATTTCGACAAAGGGATAATAAATGCGAAACGGGTGCACTGCAGTATAAACCACTTACACAGGTCAAGCATTGCATCCTAGGAAAGGAAGATACGACTGTTCATATGTCTAGTGCGACCGGTTATATTGTATGGTTGTGAGACATGGCAAGTACACAGACAATGGAAGAGCGCATCCGTGCACTTGAGAGGAAAATTTTAAGGACAATTTATGGTCCGGTATACAATACAGAAGATGAGAAAGAAGGATCAATGGAGATCGGTTTCGGCGGATTAAGAAAGCTAATATTGAGAGAGTGGTTGCAAGAAGAAGACTGCAGTGGGCAGGACATGATCTCTGGGCAGAGGGTACTTTCCCTAACAAAGTGCTAGTACATCATCCAACTGGTAGACGTCCAAGAGGTCGTCCGTGAATGGGGACTTCTTTAATTACGCTGGAAGAAGCAGATCCAACAACCGCATTGAGGGTCCCCGAGACAAAAGTAAATGGGCCAACACACGTAATAAATTTCTGTGATCTTACACTTCTATTTAGTCATGATTCGTGGACTGGATTTGTTGATCATTTCGTTGTGCTTAATGTTTATGTATCTGTATATTTTTGTCTTCTGCCTTGAGCCTAAATTTACTGCTTACTTTTTATGATGATGATGATGATTATTATTATTATTATTATTATTATTATTATTATTATTATTATTATTATTATTTCGTGTGCATTGTTAGTAGAAATAACTTTTGCTGAGAACACTGGTCGGATGCTGCACTAAGGATATTCTTCTGTGTGTGCGTGTTTTTCCTCGGTTTCCACCTCGTCTCTAGTTCTGAAAGATCTTCATTCACCGGAACGGCCAGCTATCGCACTGTGGTTGTGATCGACAGGAAGAAGCTTCTTCGCCCACTTCCGTCAGATTCCACCGGGTTCAACGAGATATACCACGGGCACACGTCACACCCAGCTCGGATATTTGACTGTGGAAAATTTGAGACGCTTTTCAAATAACTAAGTAGCATAATGTTAAGATCTTGGGAGTGATAATGCTTGGCGCAGACGATGATACTGGGAAGATATCAGAAACCCTGTGTTACGTCGATAACCATAAGGATTATAATGGTTTAGCGTATACAAATTAAAGATACCTACGTGCCATCCTCATCATGCCTTTTACCCTAGATCAATAATGGCGGCAGATAAATTTTCAAGTAGTGTCTACATATACATGGAATTTTAGTTAGATGATGGAGCTCACTACATATATATCAATCGCTCAGTGAACAGTCGCAGTTATTAACGCATTGAATGCGGAAGAAGCGTGGGTATGATCCTTTTTCGGCAAGCCGGATTTAGTTTATAGTTTGGTAATTGAGTTTAAGCAGCTCTGATACGGTCTGTCTCGTTTCATCTTTGGCGAGCTCAGTATCTACTGGGCCTTAAATCAGAATTATCTACCTAACTACTTCACTAGACTGAGGACTAAATTGGGCTCATTGTTAGAAATCGTTTGGGACTAGATCGGTTCAGAACGGTACATACCGGCTTCATACTTGTTACGTGTACACATGAATTTTATACTTAATTGTTCGAAATAATCCGAACGGACACACCATTAAATGTCTGTACATATTGTGCGAATACATCACACCCTCTGTGGCTAAATGCAAACGTTAAGAATGGTTTCATTTCGTAATGTGCTTTTAGTTACTGTAATGGGTGTATTTAAATGCCAGTAGGAACATACAATTCCAGAATTTTGACAGAAAGCTCATACGTGACACACATCCTTCTGCGTGCTCACTTACACAACATTTCTGGAGCCACTAAACGATCCAGTGTCAAATCGAATCTGCCGCGGCAAAGGTCTCGCGCTAAAGATTATACCCAGAAGTCTATCTGACATATGTTTTGTGGACAGCTTCTTTTGTGGATGAATTAAAATTCTTAACATTCTTCCAGTGGATGTGCCTGGCGTCCAGTTCCTCCAGAAACAGTATTTACGCGATAAATCCACCATAAGTCGTTCCATATAGGAATCTCTGTTACAGAGATTTTACGATAAATTGCTACTAGAAGAACGGCCAGTTGTTTTATGAAATAGAATATAATACATATCTTGTCGGGTACTTCGGTGCATAATTTTGCCTAATACCCCATAAATTGTACCACAGATCAATCACTTCCATTTTTCTTTCTAGACATGAATGTTAGCTTCTCAGTAATTAGAAGTCAGTTTCTTGTCACACTCGCATTTTGACAGCGGTGATTAAACTGGAAAGGATGAGAACTGAGGTGCATGAGATGCGTGGTGCTATAGAATTATGTTAAAAGTTTGGTGGACTGGTAAGAAATGAGGTGGTTCTCCACAGAATCAGCTAGAAGAGGAATATAAGGAAAAGACAGAAGAAGGAACAAGATGATAGGACTTGTTAAAGACATCACTGCTCTGAGAGAAAGAGGTCGGTATCACACCAGGCAGAAGTCAGATGACCCACAAAAACAAACTAACGTACTTACGTCCACTGAATAGAATACTTGTAATTCGTGCCTGTCTGTTGCCAGAGCATTCTAAGTTAATCAACCCATTTTCCGTTAGGTCGTCGTCTGGGAACTCTTAGAATCCAGTATTCCCATATTTGAATATGTTTCTTGTTTTTATTGATAGCAGGCGTAGAAAGAACTTTTTACCATTGTGTAAAAGTACTGCTGTTACACTAGTCGTCGAAACGCCAGTGAGTAGTCACAGCTGATCTGGACTGCATATCAGATTCACTGCACTCACCGCAGCGTCTGTGTCTTTGCAGAGTATGAAGTTATGTTCAAAAGAAATACTCCGATTCTTTATTCATATTGTGCATATTGTGGAACGTGTTCGCTTTCACAGACTAGTATACAGTAGATATTTTAAAACTGATGTCAATAGTACGGTTTCATTTCGAGGAAATTCTAGATCGTCGAAGACGTCACTGACGTTCCTTGTGTGATCTTGTGTATCGAGGAGGATGTGTTTCAAGAGTAGACTACATTTCTCGAACTGGATGGCTCTTCATCTACAGTTTGGGATTCACTGCAGCTCACAATCGTTATGGTTCAGGAATGGAAAAAATCTTTAACACGAGGAACACGGTTAAATACTATGTATGTATTATAATAAGCAACTCTTAATTGTTTCTTCATGGAGACCTCCTTTTTTATTGGGGGGAGGGGGGAGGAGGAGGAGGAGAGGGAATGTACAGAAAAATTTTGCTCCCGCCAGATCTCCGGCAGTCCAAATGGCATGCATCGTTCTTTTCTATTCATCCACTCATTAAGATTACAAGCACGCAGTACAACATACGTGTGATGCTTTTGTTTTTATCTTGTCTTACACTGACATAAAAGAAATTTCTTTCTTTTTCTTTAATTAGCAGGCCTAATTGAACATTTCCTCCAAGCAAATATTGCAGGAGTTATCTGTATTATATTTACGTTTACGAGGCATTGTTTAACATGCCTGTTAATAATAGAGTACATCACATGAAGTTCTTATTAAACACTCTGAGAAGCGTCAAATCACCATCTTATTTCAACAATTCTTAAAAATGAATCCTTTTCTGGATACACGATACTGAACACTTAACAAACATTTACAGCGTTTGTATCCAATCATGAGATCATACCATGCTGTGAGAATTAAAACATGCCCAAGTGTTGTCAACCACTTACATATGGTACGTGATATTTAGTAAAGAAAGCTTAATTACGGATAAGTGCTCCAGTTCGAAAACCAGAGCTAATATGCGAACTGTCTAACCAATTGCTCAAGAATCCTATTGCTCCCAAGGTAATGTTATGCACGATTTCAGCTTTGGGTGGGCTTAAAAAGAGAGAGCCATCATTTTCTTTGATATTATGCTATTGTTTCTTGCTTGTATCTAACGAGTCTGGCCACATTTCAACGCATTCAAGCGCAATAATAACGGACATGCGTGATGGATTTCCGATATTTGGCCGTATGGTGCGAGATTAGATACGCCAAGCCCCTCCTTGACGTGGAAACTGAGCTACATGTCAACATTTCCCCGAATCACTGCAGTAAGTGTTCGATACACATACATCAGCAGCGATACTTTCCTGCTCTTTACTATTTGGTTAAACCAATAAATTCGATATGCCCCCCTACATTCATGATGATGAATTTCTCTCTCGAGAGCCATGAAAGAACTGAGTTCTTTCGCTACTGATCAAACACTCTAGTGCCGCTCTCGGTGTTGTCCCTTTTATCAAGCACATCAAAACGTTGCAACAGCGCATATTCATCGTGAGATATCCAGATGGGAGAAATTCACTTTCTAGAAGAATACAATTATGTCTTAGTTCTGTACTGAACATGTTTCACCACAATTGTGGTTTCCTTTGTTGTCATTTATTCTTGACCTGTGGCAAACAAACCGTGGTCTAGTACCTAGCGTTGACTTGGTCTTTGACTCTATAAGCTAATGGCGGCGACATGTCCTTTGTAAATAAAGAAGCAAGCGATCAGTTTGTTGGAAGTGCTCCGTGGTTTAGGTTCATCTTGGAACACCCAAACAGTTATTTTTTATGCTTAGTCTCGTCTCTTGTGACAACGCTGTGTAAGATTTTTGTATTTCCACGGTGGAATTTTATAAGCATTTCCTTACACCCAGTGAGACGAGAAGGTTTTTGAGCTTCACTAAAATTGTGCGAAATCCATACGGATCCATACAAAATAGTGTACTGCAGTCCTATATATGCCTAAGAAAGCCTGTATCTCATGGTAAGTCATCACATCAGATTTTCAGTTATGCTGCATAGAGTACCGTCGTCGTCTTTGTAATATAAATATAAGAACCAAAACAATTTCCATTGACTTTTATGAAATTCATTGCCGACAGGACGACAACCATGACGAAATTCTGCAAACCAATTGTAAAGAGTATTTTGTGAAGATGGTTGATTAGGAAAAGTTGAACGAAACTATTAGAGGCATTCTTGTTGTTTAAGCACTTTACGAAAATTGTTAAAAAACCATCCAACGAAAATCTTCACGCAAAAGCTTCATGTTTTCTCAACACTAATTTTTAAACGCTCAATATAAACAAACTACTCAGCCAGTTTCTGAGTTGTAATTGTTTTAACAACAACAAATAATAGTTTTTAGAACAATAGTAACGTCACAGCTTAGTAGCACCATTAAGAGGTAGTTCAGATGCCAACTCTCGTTATATGTTACATCAATGACGGAAGCTGTTCGTACTCATTTAAAACATCTTACTTCCATTGATGAAATCTTCTCAGGTTATCAGTCTAGTTGTAGCTGCGTTTTGACGAGTTGCCCGTTCGTCATCTTCGGCGAAGTGTCAAGCTCGTTTCCAGTTGGTTCTTCTATAGCCGATAGACCGAGACCGCTCTGCCGAGGGCCCAACGCTTGGTCCAGTCGACTGCTTCCAGAAGAGCGGTAGCAGCAGCCGCTGCTGGTGGGTGGTGAAGGGGGCAGAAAGGTGGTCTGGGCGTCGAGCCCTGGTGCTGCCTGTCAATTTCACCCTCTGCACCACAGCTTTCACATCAAACAGTTCCTGACGTATTTTTGTTAACGCCACATTCCATGTGAGCTCAGTTGGAAACCGCTGCCCATGTCGAAGAGATCGTCGTGTACTCTTGTCACTACTGTCTGATGACCACATGCAGAAGTTGCTGAGCGCCTCAGCACCTATGTCTGTTCAAAAACATACACAAGCCCTTCGCTGGTGGTGGGCCCTGCTGCTACAGACGTACCAGTTTGGCTGAGAAGAATGGGCGTTACACGTTCTGAACAGTGTTGCAAGATGGAATGGTGCGACTGGCGGATGTACTGGATGCGCGCTTGCAACTGATGCTCTAGACGCCAGGTGGCCGAAGCCCGAGGTGGTAGGCATATTTTCGATTTTAACAGTTGAACGGAAAATGGTTTTTATGTTCTTTTCCATTATCTTGGCAATTTTGGCTGTCGACAGCACTGCCTATGTAAGGTATAGCGCCGTTCACAGCCAGGATTCCTAGGGTAATGGGGAAGCACTAACTTAGCTCTACATCTCGCAGGACTGTTCACCTCTGCCAATCCGACAAGTCTGCGGTGGTCGAGCAGAGCATCTACGAAGGGCATATATTTGGTTTTGAACAGGTAAAGGTGCTGTGCTGTGCCAGTGGGTTCTGCCATTCGCTAATCAAATGACGATCTTGTCAAACAAATCAGCGGTTTCCAGCTGAGCTCCTCATAGGATTTAGCATTATCAAAAATAATTGAACTTTCATTAGGCAGAGCCAGTGGACAGAACAGACATTCAGCACCAGGACTTAATGCCCAGACCACACTCCAGTCTGCCAAGTGATCCTCCAACCACCGGTCGCAGCATCTTGTTGGGAGGGATGCATTTGGCCGCCGGCCGGTGGTGGCCGAGCGGTTCTAGACGCTACAGTCTGGAACCGCGCGACCGCTGCGGTCGCAGGTTCGAATCCTGCCTCGGGCATGGATGTGTGTGATGTCCTTAGGTTAGTTAGGTTTAAATAGTTGTAAGTTCTAGGGGACTGATGACCTCAGCAGTTAAGTCCCATAGTGCTCAGAGCCATTTTTTTGCATTTGGCCCACACATTCGTTCCTCAGCAGAGCAGCTCGTGTTCCAGCGGCTAAAATGGGATGAATCGCACACGAGCCCGACACTTTTCCAAAAGATGAGGAGTAGGAACTCGTAACACCGCGACAATACCACGCCATGGCTCAGCCGATAACACGAGATCATCTCATCAATGAAATTCGCCAAGAAAGACTGCATTTCTGTATTATTACTTCCAATTTACCGGCAATTGCTTTCCAACCCACATTCCACAATGTAGGAGCTGCCCACTCCCGGGCTGGAAACTCCTACTGTTTTGTCAGACTTGTGGCCTGCAGTCTGATGGGATATCGTTTGATGCAAGTAAAACAAGATTAGTTATTGCACATTTTATTGTTCAATATACATCTCGTAGTTGTGACTAAAGCGGCAGCTGGTTGCTGCATACGCCTTAGTGGAATCTGCTGTCATCAGGGACAGATTCACGGCTGCCAAGCTGGGCGGTCACTGAGTCAGCCCACGGCATAGGTCAGCAACTCGTGGTCCAGCGGGTTGCCAGCATGGCTACCCATAGGCGCTACCCATGCGGCAGATCCTCTGCGAAGAAGCCGTGACAGCGGTGGGTGTGTAATTCATCTACATACTGTCCCGATATTCTTCCTCTTTGGATACTGCCCGCATTGTCCCATCAAATGAACCATGGTGTTGGATGCAGTGATGTCATGATATCTACTGATCCTGGTCCGCAGTTTGGTAGGCCCTCCGGTCTGTACGATGTCGAAGTATTAGAGAAGCTCTTGCCCTGAACTGGAACGCGGTGTTGGTAGACCAATGGATTTCTCATCAGTGGCAGCTTCAGCCCTGGACCCGGGCATCGGTTCCCAAGGTTATGGAACTACTGTCATTATACAGGCAGTCAGAGTGTAATTGGCATAATGTCACAATACTGGAACAATCTTGCACAAAACGTTACAATACAATAATCAGAGAATTGAGTGCAAACTACCTGGACACCATCGATGCTACTGATCCACTGCCTCTAGGTTGGCTTTTTGGCGTATTTATTGAACTGAGGAGAGGCTTTGCTATGTGACGTCTTTCATAATGAATGAATCAGTCCATGTGGTCTGCAGTCTCTAGTTCTCCTCAAGGCCCTGATACGTATATTTACGTCCTATCTAATGTATCTTACTTAATGAGAGCAATCAAGGAAGTTCGATGTCCTCTTGTGTTACTCTTTTCCTCTGAGCTCATTCTCTCTCTCACATAATGTGTCAATGTCACTCTCATGGTGATTAATTAACCATGTCGAAATGTTTATGCTATGTTGTTGGCTTGAACTGACACATTCCTGTGCTGAAGAAGTGCTGGGCTGTGGGTACTCGGAAAATTTTTAATCTCCCATTCCTGTACTATCTTAGTGCGTAACAGCAGTATGCCTCAAGGCGCTCTATAAAACCACCTAACGCTGTTTCCATCTGTTCTCAAGCGACATACATCTTCAGACATATTGAACACAAGTTGCAACCACTGACATTTGACGCAACACTACAGTGCAGAGCTTACTGTATGCAGCAGACAAAGTAGCGGATTCGGCTTTAATTGCTGTGCCTAGTGGACAGGCAACTGTTAAGGTCGGAGATTCTGCAGGTATCGAAGAAGGAACATTGGCGGACGACTTTACAGCTGCCTTGGCGAGTTTATTTTATTTATCGTGTCAGAAGCAAACTGAAAAAAAAAACAATATTAGATACATTACATACATACATACATACATACATACATACATACATTATGGTTTATAAATTAAACTAGTCAAGAATGAAATAAATGATTAGACACAGATTGTGTTGACAAACATAAGGTGATTTTAATCTATACAGTGGATGCCCAAAAATTTGCAACGTCCAGTGCACTTCTTGTAGCGTATACGAGGTCCTCCATGGCGCACACAGTTGGAGGTAATGTGCATTGTAGTAGATGTGTTGATGTCTGCACGGCAGCTCCGCAGTCACACTGGAGAGAGTCCACCTGGAAGCCCCACCTCTCCAGATTACTCTTGGATCTTGTGACAGAAGAACGCAGGCGGTTGAGTGATTTCCATGTGGACCATTTCTCTGTGTGGCCTGAGGGAAGAACTTCTTGCGGGATCAGCCACTCCTCCAGATGCTGGCATCTGACCTGCCATTTCTTCTCCCGGTGTTGATGTGGAGTGTCAGCGAGTGGTTCTGTACTGTACTGTGAAGGAAGCTCTTTCTAGACACAAGTATTTGCTGTGCCGGTTGGTGGCAATGTAGTGGGTGGGCTTCGGATGTTAATGCCTTCTTCATTTCCCTCCGTGCTGCTGTATCTCTTCGGATGTCCTTGGGGGCTATGCCGGATAAGCAGTACAGTTTTTCCACAGGTGTGGCTCTTAGACAACCCGTAGTGATACGACATGTCTCATTCAGAGCAACATCAACTTTCTTTGCATGTGTAGATCTGCACCATACCGGGCAAGCGTACTCAGCTGCAGAGTAGCAGAGGGCTAATGCGGATGTGCGCACTGTGTCTGGCTGTGCTCCCCATGTTGTTCCAGTCAGCTTGTTCCTGGCAGCCACTTTTTGCTTTGTTTTTAAACAGTGTTCCTTACATTTAAGAGCACGGTCCAGAGTGACTCCGAGGTATTTTGGAGTCTTGCAGTGTTCTAAAGAGGTTCCTTCCCAATCTATCTGCAAGGTTCTACTAGCCTGTCTGTTTCGGAGGTGGAAAGCACAGGTCTGGGTCTTAGAAGGATTTGGTTTCAATTGATTGTCCCTGTAATAGGCAGTTAATTCTTTCAGAGCATCAGTTAGCTTCCGCTCCACCCTCTCAAAGCTGTGATCTTGTGCTGTGATTGCTCGGTCATCTGCATATATGAAGCTTTGTGTTCCTTCTGGTAACGGCTGGTCGTTAGTGTATATATTGAAGAGGGTGGGTGCCACTACACTTCCCTGTGGCAACCCATTTTTCTGCTGCCTCCATCTGCTTCTTTGTCCTTGATATTCCACAAAATATCTTCGGTTCTGCAGAAGATTTCTAATTAGACAGGTTAGTTTGTAGTCCTTGGTAAGGTTGTATAGCTTCAGCAACAAGAGTCTGTGGCTGACAGTGTCGTAGGCGGCTGAAAGATCTATAAACACCGCTCCTGTTATCTGCCGCCTTTGGAAGCCGTCCTCTATATGCTGTGTCAAATTCAACACCTGTGCTGTGCTGTGCTGCTTTTCCCTTGTCTGAATCCTGCCTGTTGAGGGATCAGTAATGGTTCTATCACATCTGTAATTCTTTGGAGGATCAACCTTTCCAATACCTTATACAGGTGGCATAGGAGGGAGATTGGCCTTTAGCTTTTGAGGTCATCCTGGTCTTTCCCTGGTTTATGTATAACTATAATTTTTGCTTTCCGCCAAGATTTTGGTATCTTGCCGCTCTTGACACAATTATTCATTTGCTCGAGTAGCCAGCACTTTGCGCCTGGACCAAAGTTCATGATCTGTTCACTTCTTACGTCATCTACCCCTGCTGCTTTTCCGACTTTGCACTTATTTAGAGCTGAGTCGAGCTCATTCAAACTGAATGGTCGAGACAGAATGTTTCCCTCTTGTTCGGGCTCCCTTTCCAGGGTTCGTCTCCCGATTTTACTGGTATGGTCAGGTTTACCATTTTTCAAACGCTGGTGTGCGATCTGGTCTGCCTTCACATTTGTATGCGTATTGGGTTGGGAGGGATCATTGTTAAGGTGTCGTAACAATCTCCAGGCCTTTTGAATACTTCTACTCATCTCACATTCTGTCATCAGTTTAATCCACTGTTCTCTCTTCGCCTCAGAGATTGAGGAGAGAGTATTTTGCGCAGCCAGATAAGTTTCCTCGCTATAAAGATTTTCTTGATATAGTCGATAGTATCCGTCCAGCAGAGCAGCTGTTTCAGGTGTCACACCCTGCAGATACATTGTCCTACACCCTCTTGGAATTGATGCCCGGGAGCAATGTTTGGCAGTTTGAACAAAGCTGTCATAATCTTCAGGAATAGGTCGCACAGACTTAACCTCCTTGTCCAGCATCTTAGCAAAGTTTTTCCAATCAGCTTTCTTGAAATTGTATCTCCGTTTGAATTTCATATCCTGTGGCCTTATTGCTGGAAGAACTTGACACAGTAGTGGCCTGTGTTGCGTCTTTGGTATGGGCGAGCACACTGATTTGGAGCAAAGCTGTGTGATGTCTTCACTCACAAAGAGGTGGTCAGGGTTAAATCCACGTTGCCACCTGCCACTGTTGAAGGAAGGGGGTAGCTTGCTGTCATGTATAAGAGACAACTGGCAGGATTCAGCCCAGGAGAGGACTGCCTCCCCATTTTCGTCATCTTCAGAGTATCCCCACAAATGACTATGGCTGTTAAAGTCACCGATTACTACAGATGTATTGCTGTTATGGAAGTTCCTGGGTGGTGTGAAGGAAAATGCAGCCGAAGGGAGCTTATACACAGAGGTTACCACGCAGTTACTCAGCTCGATGTTATTTTCCACGGTGCAGTGAGCACTGATTATCTGAAGCCCTGGTCTTACAAATATAGCACTTCCATACTGAGAGTGCGGTGTTTCTGCAGCTAGTTTCATGCCCGGTATTTTTGGTCGTCTCTGTCGCTCATCTCTATGCGTCCCTTGTATACACAGGACGTCGCATTTTTTGTCACGGCATAGGTTGGATAACAGATGTTCTTTGGCTGATGATATGCTTTCAATATTTATAGATATGATAGTTAAAGTTGGCTCTGATAAGGACCGTTTATTTACTCGCATGTTTGTTTGCTTCTGGTGTGAGAGAATCAGGCGTCTAGGTATACCTAGACGCCCAGGGGACGCCCGGATGTGTAAGGCTTAGTTGTCGGGACACACCCTTCGTGGAGGCTTCTCTCATGTCCCCCCCTTGGCGAGTGACATATGGGGAGTGATTTATGGTTGTGATACCAAGCTGGCCTTGCAAAAACACGCGTTATTGCTCATGGTGTTCGACCACTGTTCTAAAAAAATAACATACTTTCAAATTGACGATTAACTGTCATTATTGGTAAAATGTTTCACTAGCACTGAGCTAATTTATTAAGTAGAACACATTAGTGAAGTAAAGTACGGTACAAGTTGCCTTCATGGCCTGCACCTGCTGTTGGATTCACTAGTCAGATATAACTTAAAATGTATCTACGGCCACGTTTTAAACTACTGATTATTGTTCAGTAAGGCTGTTGCTCGTATTGTGATATGCTCCCAGTGATCCGTCTGACACCCACGTGCTTCTTTAACCCTGCGGTCAGAAGCTAGTGCGTTTTCGCTTTTCGTGAATTGCACAGCTTCGCATTCTTTTTGTGACTTCACAAAGAAAATCTGTAACGCACTCGTTGAACGTGAGAACTTTAACACTTGAGGAATAACAGTACGTACACATACCAAGACGTGTACTGTAAAAAAATTTGGCGTCGGAACACGTAGGGCAGGGAAATTGCCCTATTTATCTCCATTGAGAAAGCCGTATCGCTGACAGCAGGTATTGATTCGACGGTGGGCAGAGAGGCGGGCACCCTCAGCGTACGATGCGGCGCGCCATACCGCGTCAATGAGCCGTACGTAACGCGATGTCTGCGCCCGTCGAGGCCCCTGCCCTCCGCAATAGACACGTTCCCTCCGTACGCCCGCAGACAGACTGGAAGGTTTTACTTTCTACACCGTCTACATAGCACGGGCACCTGCAGGAAAGATCTTATTTCAACCATGTTATTTCTTCCACCTTACACATATTACTTTTTTTTTGCAAAGGAGGGGAGGGAGGGGAAGGAATGTGAGAGGTGATGCTGCCCTCAGACAATTGTAAAGTCGTCCTCACACGGGACGTGCTTCTTACCGTTAAGCTCGCCAGACGTAGTTCACACTGTGGTCGGCGCACGCATAAGAAACGAGCTGACTGCATCACAAGGAACGTGGTCCTCGTCATTATTTGCGGCTGAAGCGCTCTCCAGCGGCAGTCGTCGTCTGCATCTGACTTGAAAATCGTACAGTTTATTTGCGAAAACGGACAGGCATAAAATCAGGGCATCAACTTATAAACTGAGTGGGCGTGTTTATCCCATAATCTAGAATCTTTTCTAGATCAGTAAATAAATACTGAACTGCGATCGGTTCCGGCAATAACATAGGAATCTTGCAATTTCTTAGACCATGTTTCTTACCACGTTCACAAAATGGAACAAATTCGCTCTTGAGAGACAGTGCTCATATGTTTACGTAACACTGAATATTACGGAACGTACTTATATTAAATCTATAAGAAAATACCGCAACCTTTTAGAAAACGTGAAGGTGAAGAAAAAATAATTGTACTACGCCCTACACTACCATACGCTGAACTTACGTGACAGACGACTATGTCTTCTAGTTACGATCTCCTGAAGTCTTTAATCACCAATATGTTATTAACTGAAATTTAATTGTAACAATTTGCATAAAGTACAACACATTCTTTTACTACTCTTCAATGCTCTGTTGCCTGAAATGGCATACTTTCATAATATGCATGTTACAATACGAAAAGAACCAAATAAGAAAATTTTTTGAACTCAGACTGTGACGTTTGCCGTCGTTTTATTACAACAAAACGTTCATATAACGGCGCGTTTTCTTGAGATTCTTATCGTGCTGGTGCTCTGATGCAGCATATGTTCAAAGGACATAATTCATTGTATAAAATCCACCAGACGTGGGTTTCAACTATAAACGACGAAATGCAAAATGGGGTCTCATAAATTCTGCTAGTGACGTAGAACGTGACCTACAACAAAAAATACCAATACATTGGGAATGAGATGACAGAGGAAAGCACAATTGGAAGGGGAGTAAGGCAAGGCTGCAGTCTCTTCCCAGTACTGTTTCACATATATGTGGAGCATATTATTCCGAAATGTTTGAAACAAAATAGAAGTGTGCGAGTTGGTGGTAGGACGATAGAACGTATTCGATTTGCGGATGATATTGTGTTATAGGCAGAGAACGAAAGAACTGTGACTGAAATGTTAAGAGTTAAACAGGACCTGAGAGGAATTCGGAATGAGAATTAATCAGAAAGACAAAATGAATGGTGATAAGTGGAAGAAAAGTAAGAACAAGTATAAAGTTAGGACGAGAAGGTATAGAACAAGCCAGTGCTTTCATATACCTGGAAAGCGTTATTACGGACGACATGAGATGTAATGAGGAGGTAACAACACGTATAGCAATTGCCAAGGATTCATTTAATAAGGAGAGGAGGCCTCTGTGTGGGTGCCTGAACAGGGACCTGAGGAAGAGAGCTACATGTGAAGACCTGCCCTAGGGCAGAACACTGATGAAGATGAAAAAGCGTTTAACAATATTCAGTGGTTCAAGATGTTAGAAATTCTGAGAAAAATAGGAGTAAGCTGTAGACTGGTAATATACAATTTGTACAAGACCCAAGAAGGAAGACCAAGAACGAAGTATAAGACAGGGATGTAGTCTTTCACCTCTGTTGTTCAATTTATCGAACACGCAGTGACAGAAGTAAAAGAACAAGATTGCGATTAAAATGCATGGCAAAAGTGTATAATCATAACATTCGCTGATGATATTTGCTATCCTGAGTGAAAGTGGAGAATTACAGGACCTGTTGAATGGAATGAATAGTCTAATGATTAGAGAACGTAGTTGAGGATAAACCGAAGAGATACGAAACTGACGAGTCCGCAGCTCGTGCTCGTGTGGTAGCGTTCTCGCTTCCCGCGCCCGGGTTCCCGGGTTCGATTCCCGGCGGGGTCAGGGATTTTCTCTGCCTCGTGATGACTGGGTGTTGTGTGGTGTCCTTAGGTTAGTTAGGTTTAAGTAGTTCTAAGTTCTAGGGGACTGATGACCATAGATGTTAAGTCCCATAGTGCTGAGAGCCATTTGAAACTGACGAGAAGTAGCATAAATAAGATCAGTGATTAAATTAACATCAGAATTGCTGAGAACGAAGTAGGTGAAGGTATTCTGGTATCTTGGAAGCATAGTAACTCATAAGGACGACATGAAAAGCGGGCCAGCACAGGCAAAGACAGCGTTCGCACTGCTTCAAACATCGGCTATTAATTTGAGGAACAAATTTCTGAGAATCTACATTAGGAGCACAGCATTGCATGGTAGTGAATCATGGGCAGTGGGAAAACCAGAACAGAAGAGAGTCAAAGTGTCTGAATGTGGTGCTACAGCGGGATGCTGAAAATTAAGTGGACGGATCAGGTAAGGAATAAGCAGGTTCTCTGCAGAATCGGCGAAGAAAGGAGGATGTGGAAAACGTTGACAAGAAGAAGGGTCAGGATGATAGAATATGTATTAAGATGTTAGCGAATAACGTCCAACGCACTAGAGGGACAGCAGAGGCTAAAAACTTAAGAAAAAGAGGTAGGGACAGGAGAGGAAGTTGTGGCGGGCCACATCAAACCAGTCAGAAGACTGATGAAGGGAAAAAAAGTGTGAGAAGGACCCGTGCTCTGACGGTTCCGTACAAACCTAATTATGTGTACAGATAGTTCACTATAGGTCTTGAAGTGAAAGTTAAATTTTGTACACCAAGGGATCGTAGACATAAATTTCAACTTGATTCCTTTACCAGTTCCTGAGAAAAAGGGATCTTAACAGACGGAAGCAGACGAACAACAAAATGATCCTATCAGATTGAGATACAGAACGCTAAAAAGGAAGATCAGTATCGTCGCTACCACTACGGGAAATTTATCGTTGGTGCGTACAGGGTAACTATTATTGAACTATATTTTTAAAGAAACGTAAATTAGTTGCAAACTACGGTGTGCACACTCTTTATTCAACATGTAAACCAGTGGCTTCTGGGTGCACCAGAGTTAGAATGCGGTACCAAAGTGCAACATCAAAACTCTCCTTCCTCGACGAACTCGAGCTCCGTCTTGCATGTACCACATCTTGTCGAAATCAGGGTCACTTTGGATGATGGGGATGAAATTCTCTTTCAGAACCTTCACGTACCGTTCGGTAATCACTGTGCCTTCAAGGAATATCGCAACGGTTATTCCGTGACAGGACATTGTACACCACACAGTCACCCGTTGAAGGTGAAGAGGCTTTTCGATTGCGAAATGCAGATTCTCAGTCCCCCCAAATGTGCCAATTTTGCTGGTTGACGAACCCATCCAGATGAAAGTGGGCTTCGTCGCTAAACCAAACCAACAGCGCATACTAATTCCCCTCGTGCCCCACTGCCAACCGTGCAGTTTGAACGTCCTAATGCAAACCGTTCAGAAATTACGATTTTATTTTACGTAGTTCAGTAATTGTCACCCTGTAAATGTTTAACATAAACACATGAACGCGAATGTCGGTCGACGAGGTGCAAAAGGCAAAGTACGTGTGGTGACTGAAGCGGGCACGGATCGCTAGCCTGTTCATACACTGAGGCATTAGATCTGCCGCGTATTGCCCCGTGTAATTACTCGATTGATTTTGTGCGCCTCAGCGCGACTGTGTAAGTGAATTTAGCTTGACGGAATGCAGCAAATGAGGGTTGGTTGGTATCACAGCCATTGCGGCTTCCTTACTCCCAGGACAAATTTTGGCTTTAGTCGGTTACAAAAGTGTATGCAAGAAATTATCCCTGAAAACTGCAGTTAGAAGAACGCAGCAGCTCACAGCATAAGGCATATCGTTGTAGTATGGTACAGACAAAACTCTGCTTTTTTGTTACGGACTGAAAAATTTGCTAAATGTAGAAATACCAACATCAAAAAAATAATTAATGAAGAGTAATGAAATTTCGGGAATACATCTATCTACGAGGTGCATTCAAGTTCTTAAGGCCTCCGATTGTTTTTCTCTGGACTGGAAAGAGATAGAAACATGCGCATTGTTTTAAAATGAGGCCGCGTTCATTGTCAATACGTCCCAGAGATGGCAGCACCGTACGGCAGATGGAATTCTACCGCCAGCGGCGAGAATGAGAACTGTTTTAAATACTTAAAATGGCGACGTTTTCCTTACTTGAACAGCGTGCAATCATTCGTTTCCTGAATTTGCGTGGTGTGAATCCAATTGTAATTCATCGACAGTTGAAGGAGACATGTGGTGGATGGAGTTATGGATCTGTCGAAAGTGCGTTTGTGGGTGCGACAGTTTAATGAAGGCAGAACATCGTGTGACAACAAACCGAAACAACCTCGGGCTCGCACAAGCCGGTCTGACGACATGATCGAGAAAGTGGAGAGAATTGTTTTGGGGGATCGCCGAATGACTGTTGAACAGATCGCCTCCAGAGTTGGCATTTCTGTGGGTTCTATGCACACAATCCTGCACGAATGGGACTTTCTTTTTGTCGGTTGTGACAATGGATGAGACGTGCATGCCATTTTTCAATCCAGAAACAAAGCGCCAGTCAGCTCAATGGAAGCACACAGATTCACCGCCACCAAAAAAATTTCGGGTAACCGCCAGTGCTGAAAAAATGATGGTGTCCATGTTCTGGGACAGCGAGGGCATAATCCTTACCCATTGCGTTCCAAATGGCACTACGGTAACAGGTGCATCCTACGAAAATGTTTTGAAGAACAAATTCCTTCCTGCACTGCAACAAAAACGTCCGGGAAGGGCTGCGCATGTGCTGTTTCACCAAGACAACACATCCGCACATCGAGCTAACGTTACGCAACAGTTTCTTCGTGATAACAACTTTGAAGTGATTCCTCATGCTGCCTACTCACCTGACCTGGCTCCTAGTGACTTTTGGCTTTTTCCAAGAATGAAAGACACTCTCCGTGGCCGCACATTCACTAGCCGTGCTGCTATTGCCTCAGCGATTTTCCAGTGGTCAAAACAGACTCCTAAAGAAGCCTTCGCCGCTGCCATGGAATCATGGCGTCAGCGTTGTGAAAAATGTGTACGTCTGTAGGGCGATTACGTCGAGAAGTAACGTCAGTTTCATAGATTTCGGGTGAGTAGTTAATTAGAAAAAAAGTCGGAGGCCTTAGAACTTGAATGCACTTCGTAGATTTAAGTGATTAATAGTGCAAGATCACAGGTTAATGTAAGCGAGAGAAAAGCCATTTAAAATACGAAATGCTGGTACATTAATAACCTGTCTAACCGCCAGAATGCCGAATGCAAGCACCCAAACGAGCTTGCATTGTGTTTCACGGGGGTCGGATGTCAGTTTGTGGCATGGAGTTCCATGACTTGGTCGGTCAATACAGGGACGGTTAAAGCTGTTTGTGGAGCCGCTGGAATTGTCGTTCGATGATGTCACATACGTGTTCGGCCGGAGACAGATCTGGTGATCGAGCAGGCCATGGCAACATATCGACACTCTGGGGGGCGTGTTAGGTTACAACAGCGGTATGTGGGTGAGCGTTATCCTGCTGGAAAACACCCCCTCGAATGCTGTTCATGATTTGCAGCACAACAGGTAGAATCACCAAACTGACGTATAAATTTGCAGTCAGGATGCGCATGATAACCACGAGAGTTTTTGAATGTCCATCCTTTTGACTGGAGGTCTGGAGCACCACGGCCGTTCTCTGTTGTAAGAAATTGAAACGCCTACAGTCATCCTCAAGATGTTATTTATTGTGTAGCTACCAGTTTCGGCGCTTCAATGCGACATCTTCAGACCGTAGTTGATGCTAAAGGAGTTATCGCGATCAATATATACTATATATCAGTGGCCAACATAACTGCTTTATGCAGACCATCTGTTGATCGTTGGACAGACTACATGAGTTACAAATAGTTTGCGTAAACTAGTTATGTTGGCCACTGACTCATCGTACGTATGGATCGTGATAATACCTTCAGCGTCAACTACGCCCTGAAGATGTCGCACTGAAGCGCCGAAACTGTTACCTACACAATAATATCATAAGGACGGTTGTAGGTGTTTCATTTTCTTACAACCACGAGAGCGCTCCTGCTGTCATACAAAATCGCACTCCAGACTATAACTCCAGGTGTAGGTCCAATGTGTCTAGCATGCAGACAGGTTGCTTATAGGCCCTCAACCGGCCTCCTAACCAACACACGGCCATCACTCGCACCGAGACGAACCAGCATTCACCAGAAATCATTGATTAGAAAACACAACAGACGTACACCCTGCTCTCCTATGAGCTCTTTCTTGACACCATTGAAGTTAGAAATGGTGGTGGTTTGACATCAGAGGGATGCACACTATAGGGTGTCTGGCTCGGAGCTGTCCTTGAAGTAACCGATTTGTAACAGTTCGCTGTGTCACTGTGGCACCAGCTGCTACTCAGAATGCTGGTGAAGCTGCTGTACTAAGTGCCCGAGCCATACGCTGAACACTATGGTTTTCCCTCTCAGTAGTGCCGCGTGCCCGTCCGGAGCCCGATCTTCTTGTGATCGCACATTCCTGCGATGACCGCTGACAGCAATTATACGCAGTGGCTACATTCCTGCCAAGCCTTCCAGCTACTCGTAACTCTATTACACGACATCATTCAAATTCACTGATGTGTAGATAATGGCTTCTTTGTCGCCTTAAAGGCCTTATTGACTAACGTTAAATCGCCACGTCCTATCTCAAAGGTAATTAACGCTCACGACCGTTACAGCGTGTATTTAAAGCATACCTGATTTGCATCCCCATAGTGCCGCTACTAGCGCTGCTCGTATGCGACTGGCGAGTAATCTGAATAATCATCTTTCAGATGTAGAAGCACGTTTACTAATTTTCGTCTACGTCTCACAACACCTTCTTGTTGCGATTTTTTCCGTTAGTGTAATTGCGATAATTATCATATCCACGAGTGATCCTGTTGACCTTCACGCTGTTGGTCAGATAAATTGATGAAAGTGACTGCAACCCTCACAAATACTCCTAAAAACCTTGATTTCACTACTATTACCGAATTAGGGCTATTATTCTGATCTTGTCTGTATCGTCAGCAGCAAGTCGTCTGATCCTGTGATATATTCCAGTGATGTCTCTGTACGTCTTTTATGTATTATTTTTTAAAAGAGGGCATATAATGCGTAAATATAAACAAGCAGACTGTACACTCTACTATAGCACACCAACAGCGCATCATATTCTTGCTTGCGTTTTACGAGCAATCTAACATTACTTGCAAAGCATATGTCGGAAGTTACGATTGTTACACGGAGTTTTGACCGGCAGCTCAAAGAGCATTATTCATTTGGTTATTGTGACTGTGTGACACTAGAGATACTTTTTACAATGAGTTTACAATTTTGTTTATATAGTGGGGCAATGCTTCATAAAATGAGAGTATTACTGTCGGGACCACGTCAACGCTAATAAGTTCGTACTATTTCATATAAATGCTTCGTATCATCCTAAACTATTTCAGCAACGTAATGTGCTACAGATAGCGACCAAAAGTTTTATCAGATACTACCGGACCCTTCCGCTTTGTTACGGGCATCTTTCTCCTTTTATCTACAATTAAATACAGCTGACATTCATTAGACCAAGTCTTTCCGCATTTCTGTACGATCACCCAGCGCCGGTGCTTTCCTTTTCATCTGAATTGTATGCACTTGTGATTTTTTATACTTACGAACAAGGTTTTTAGGAGTATTTGTGAGGGTTGCAGTCACTTTCATCAATTTATCTGACCAACAGCGTGAAGGTCAACAGGATCATTCACGAACACGCCAATTCTGTTGTACGGAAGGCGAACGGAAGTTTTGTTGGAAAGGTTCTAGGATGGATTTGTAAAGAAAACTGATCAGAAGACCCCGCACAATTATCGAGCACAGCTCCAGCGTTTGGAGTCGTCTAATGAACTACGAGACGCGTTGCTGGAGTCGTAACAATGACAGAGATACTCAAAATACATAAGTACGCATCTTCGGAAGAAAGGCAGCTTTGTTGTCTCGAAACACTGTTGCTTCAGTTCAGAGAACAGGTATTCGGCGCATACTGTGAGCAACTGTGCTGGTATTCATTTCTCATAATCATTTGTTCTCTGCATTAGACGAGTTAGCACGTGTATGGGCAGTACGCCATAGCGTTCTGCAACACCTCTAGCTTTTTTGTATCTCTGCCAAGCGTGAAACATCCTCTGACAACACACAGGCAAAGTTGGCACGGAAAGCGGGCTGTGCATACAAGGTGTGTAGTTTTTGCTTACTGTATTAATTCGCCGACAGAGAAACACGCGCGTATCGCTTTCCAAGTTTAGCGTGTAGTAATTTTTCTGGGCATAGGAATGTTTATATGACACGAATGTGAGGACGGAGGCAGGGTCTCATAGTCGTGCTCTCTAATGCGACTGGTCGGGAGCTACAGGTTCGTGGGATCCCGCCACTCTATGTACTGATCGCTGAGGAGACTCAAGTTCTAGACCCTCTGTCTAACCGGGCCAGGTAGCGCAGTGGCTAGCACACTGGACCCGCATTCCGGAGGACGACGGTTCAAATCCGCGTCCGACCATCCTGGTTGAGGTTTCCCGTGATTTCCCTAAATCGCTTCGGGGCAAATACTGGGATGGTTCCTTTGAAAGGGCATGGCCGACTTCCTTCCCCATCCTTCCCTAATCGGATAAGACCGACGGACGACCTCGCTGTTTGGTCCAATCAACCAAGCAACCCTCTGCGTACTGGACACAAACAGTGCCCAGACTCTTACGGGAATCGGCAGAAAGCCGCGAGTAATGAGTATAATGGGCAGGGGCACTGTGAATATAGTGCGGGACAATAAGTTGGGAATGTGGGTCTCATGGGAGGCGTGCCAGAGATAAGTCCCTGCAGTCGCACTATCCTCTGTGTCCTCGGTGGCTCAGATGGATAGAGCGTCTGCCATGTAAGCGGGAGATACCGGGTTCGAGTACCGGCCGGGGCACACATTTTCAACTGTCCCCGTTGACTTATATCAACGCCTGCATGCAGCTAGGGGTATTCATTTCATTGTAATTTCATTCTAACGATCTGCATGGTCACCGATGGTATCTGTTCTTTCGTACATGTCCGCAAGAACAGACACTATCTTCATATATACTTAATATTTACTATCAAAAACAGTCTTGATAAAAATGATTTAAATGGCTCTACGGGACTTAACTTCTGAGGTCATCAGTCCCCTAGACTTAGAACTACTTACACCTAACTAATCTAAGGACATCACACACATCCATGCCCGAGGCCGGATTCGAACCTGTGACCGTAGCAGCCGCGTGGTTCCGGACTGAAGCGCCTAGAACCGCTCGGCCACCACGGCAGACCAATGAGAAAGAACCTCCTTCTGGTGGTAAATCACAACCACCAGAAGGAGGTTCTTGCTGATTGGTCTGAAGATCATCACAGCTGTGGTCGAAACCGGTCACCGGAATAAATAATTTGTGATCAAGACTGTTGTTGATAGTAAATATTAGTAATAACATTGATCACTGTTTGCTCTCACAATGTATTCAAAAAAGTACTTAAGTTATCTGAGAAACTCTGTTATTGTACCGGCTGGTTACGATTCTTACGCGTCTGTGAATTCGATTCGTGTTATAGCGTCTACTTCAGAAGGTCTCTAAATACGTGAACGTCATGTGCCGAGGTAAACATTTCATACAAGCGTCACGACACTAATTATCAGTTACTGATAATTATAAGCACCCTGTCCAGTGTCCGCTTGTATGGGGACGGAGAAACCGTGTAAAACTATACAGAGAGTGGTCTAAGACTCTCGACGTTAATATGGTCGTCTAGTGCAGCAGTCTGAGCGAAGTTATAATTAGGTGAGGAAGCATTTAATCCTCGAGCTTGCTTGTTTATGGATGTTGGCATCGTTACTAAAGGCGAACAGCAGAACTTGATAACTTTGAAGTTCTGTATGCAGAACTCCTCAGTTCTCATTAATCTTAAAGGAGAAGCGCCTGTGCAACATTTCCCGGTAGTCTGCAGGCGTCACCCACGGTAGTAAAAAGAAGGCTCGTTAAGGGGATTCCCGGAATTTCTGTTGCCTCATTTGTTATGCATTCTAATGGAAATTACTGATTGCGTAATCGGTATACCAGGTAATAACAACTCCTTATGTGGTTTCTAGGTGTGTTTCACGTGCTTGGTATTAAGATCAACAAAAGGAAAGTCAAAGGAAGAAGAAGGTTAAATGTTTTCCTCGCGCCATGAGATAGCCATTAATGACTGATCACTTGCTAATCTTGTTTTCTGTCGAATCAGTCTTTTATTCATCCTGTTTTACATCGTACCAGGATAGGACTTAAAATAATGTCTTCCATGAATTGTCGAAATCAGTTATATTTTAATGTTTACCATGAATTATCTAAACCAATTGTATTACATTTCCTGTGTTTGTGTTACTGTATGGGACATTATGGAAGCCAATAAATTAAAAAGAAAGACGGAGTTGGAAATTGCACGTGGCCTGTTCTGTATTATAATTTCCGCTTTTACCGCAGGTGATACAGGGACACAACGAAAAACCCTAATTCTGAATAGGCTGACAGATACGAACCTTACTACTCCATGATCAGAAAGCAGGGTGTTTTAAGCACTATGTGTCAATTCGTTAGGTTGGAAGTCCAAGTCAGTCTCATTTGCATTTGAATAATGCAGAATTGCCTCATCATTGTTCTCCGTAAAGTCCTAGTTGACTTAATAAGAGTTCCGTTTTGGTCACTTGTATTTACGTACAACATAAAGCTTCAGCCGTTTCGGGCTTTGCAATCATCAGAATCTATGAGCTAAGAAAAAGACGGTAAGCTTAAAATTCTTGATACGCTCACCGGACAACATATTAGTCACCCCTTAAAAGAATTGAACCACTTGGTGAGATAGACCAATGGCAGATTTCACAAATGCGCCGAGGAAGCTCTTTTGTAAACACACTTGGTGCAGAAGAGTTGCTGTCATTTTCGTGTTAGTTCTGGAGAAAAATCACTTTCTATGTTCTGGTAAGCCGAAAAGTTCTATTATATAGTTAAACAATTTTAATATTACGGCCTAGTTTGCACTGTGGTTCAAATGACTTTGACCACTATGGGACTTAACCTGTGAGGTCATCAGTCTCCTAGAACTAGTTAAACCTAGCTAACCTAAGGACCACATCCATGCCCGAGGCAGGATTCGAACCTGCAACCATAGCGGTCGCGCGGTTCCAGACTGTAGTGCCTGGAACCGCTCGGCCTCTCCACTTTGCACAATACTGATGCTTTTTTTTTTTACAGCGAGTTTGATGAATGTGTGAGCATGAAATTAACCTAAAATAACCACTGAATTCGCTGCTTACAGACAGAAGTCGGGGTGGTCCATCTCTCCCAGACAATCGGAAGAGATGGACCATTGTTATTAGGGAGAGATGAACCACATGTTTTAATGTGATAGAAATAGAGCACAATTAAATTTAGTTTCAAGGCATGTGCAGTAATCCCATTGAAGCTATTATTTGTCAGAAGATACGGCTTTGCCAACGTAGGGAAGAGCATAACAGCATCTTGTACGCAGACCAACCAATCACTTCAAAGCTCATCAAAAGACGTACTGATCTCAAGCATCCCAAAGGAGTACAGTTATCTACACAAGTCAAATTCCTTAATTGACACTACTTCAGACTTCACTCCTACTAAACCTGAACTTTCAAGATTACCACCTCAAAACTGACTACTACTAAGCCAGCACAGACAAAACGTTTCGAAGAAATATCACCTATTCCTTCTATTGATAAAACCGTGAGTTTTAAGAGAAAAGCAGCAACTGTATCAACTAAGGCGCACAAAGATCACAAGGTTACTAGTGAAGAGGAAAACAGACTGAAGTAGCTCACCGTATTCATCAGCTGCAGACAGTGTAGAAAATTACGAAAATAACTTTGATGAATGAGATGCGACTGAATGTATTGGCTGTGGAGAAATCTAGTGCGAAACCAATAAAAATTACGAATGGATACAGTTTGCTGTCTGTTCACGATGGTCAACATTTGATAACAAGTGTAATTGATCTAGTGAGAGTAAGACCGTCTAATGCTTGAACATAATTAACAATTCATTAGAAGAGCCAACGTTCAGTCAAGATAAATTATAAAACTGATAAAATTGTTAAGAATTAAAATGTTTAATAGTATAATTCTGTATTTACTGCAACATATACGAAACAAAAATATGAAATTTTAACTGTCTCTTTTCTTCAGGTAGAGCCATTTTTATATGGTCCATCTTTCCCAGTTCACTGTTCAGTCTCATCCATGCACCTAAGGGTGAGATGGACCACTCATCTACATTTTCATTTTATCATATTTCTTTTACTTCAAGTGGCAGTGCCTCAGTAATACATTGTGCTTAACTTTATATGACACTCTACAGGAAAATGCTGCTAGAAGTAAAAAAAGTCGAAAAAAATACAAATTTTATGCTGAAGAGAAAAAGTTGTCCAACTTTCCCAGTCTTGTGCTATGAACCGCTGGACTGTACGGAATTCGGGCAGTAAAACGGGTCGAAAGAGAGACGGGATAGAGTCGCAGAATGGAGCTATCGTGTTCGGACGTGCCCAAGACCACATACTTATTGAAGTTGCCCGATTTATTGGCTCTGAGCATTATGGGACGTAACTTCTGAGGTCATCAGTCCCCTAGAACTTAGAACTACTTAACTCTAACTAACCTGAGGACATCACACACATCCATGCCCCAGGCAGGATTCGAACCTGCGACTGTAGTGGTCGCGCGGTTCCAGACTGTAGTGCCTAGAACCGCTCGGCCACTCCGGCCGGCCCCGATTTGTTGGTGTATCATAGTGTAGCACTCGCAGCCATGTAACACGACATAAGAATACGGACCAAAACTAGTGCCACGCCGTGTCAATAACGTTGATTTCAAACCCTACAGGAACTGCTGCTTTCAATGAGCGCAAGTGCGATTCAACCAGTTTCCAAGCGAACATTGTGAAGGGAACGGCATGTAATGTATTTTTGGAGTCCGATACCTCGCAAGACATTTGCTCACAGCACTCTCGAACTTACACGGCTTCAGTTAGCCTAACAACGTACAAGGGGCGTTCAATAACTCATGCCACACATTTGTCCCCATGGCCAATTTAGGTTGAAAAAAAAGTAGAATTTGCTGTGGGACATCATGGAATATTCCCGCTCTCATGAAGTTCCGACAGATGGCGGCGCTGTACATGGCCTTCAAAATGACGTCTGTAACGGATGTGCGTTGCAAAGCAGGCAGCTGTCGTGGAGTTTCTTTTGGCGGAAAACCAAAGCATGTCAGATTTCCATAAGCGCTTGCGGAGACCCGGCGTTGAATAAAAGCAGGGTCTGTTGTTGGGCGAGGCGTCTGTCACCATCGCAACAATGTCGTGCAAACCTGTCCGATCTTCCACCTGCACACAGCTGTGACTCATGCGATGATGGAACGTGCGGACACTCTCATTCGAGGAGATAGACAGATCACAATCGAACACCTCGCTGCACAACTGGACATCTTTGTTCGTAGTGCTTACACGCTCGTCCACCAGTTGGGGTACTCCCCATCCACCCTACAGCCCGGATCTCGCATCTTCCGACTTCCGTCCGTTTGACCCAATTAAGAATGCACTTCACTACACCTTTTACACACCGCTGGTCGATTCGACGCCTTGCATCACTTGAAAACGAGACACTCACGACTCGTAGGATGCCACGACACGCCTCCAGTCAGCCATTGTACAGTTTGTACGAGGGGCGTTCAACAAGTACTGCAAAACATTTCTTTTCTGAAAGCAGATTCTTTTTATTCAGGATTCCAATACAGCATATTATTCTCCACTCTTTCAGCTACAAAATCCTGTTTTTCGACGTAATCTCCGTTCAATGCGACGGCCTTACCCTTCTTACTGGGAATGCCTCTTTTCTTCAGGTATCACTCTACTGGTCGACATCGGAGCTACATCAATAACCTCTCCGTCATCGAGGTACTACTACTGCACCAAGGCACAGGTGGTGCACCATGAGCCATAGATGGCAGGTGCGAACGACAACTGTGGAGTCGTGTCAGGGCGAATAGACGTGCGATTGTTGAACAACTAACTGCATAGATGAACCAAGGGACTACCAACAGTGCCTCCTCAGTGACCATTCAGCAAACGTTGCTGTGAATGGGCCTCTACAACAGGTGCCTTGCTCGTGTACCCATGCTGACCACTGTTCATCGGCGACAGAGACTTGAATTTGCACCCTAGTAGCTGGACATCCGCTGAGTGATGACAGGTGGCCTTTCCAGATGAATCACGCTTTATGCTCCATTGGAGCATAGGAGAAAACGTCCAGCCGCAGGGCATTCCCTGGGAAGGCTCTATGGAGCAACCTAAATATGCATCTGTCCTTGAGGACCACGTCCAACCCTAAATGCAGTTCGTTTTTCCAAGGAATGATGGCATCTACCAGCAGGACAATGCATCGTGTCTCACAACTTGCAGCTTACGTTTAAAGAGCACCAGGATGAGTCCCCTGGTCACCAAACTGCCCGTATTTAAACCCAATCGAGAATACATGGGACCACCTCGATCGGACTCTACAGAACACAGCCGTGAAACCCGGTCCAGCTGGTCACGGCTCTGGAGTCGACTTGCCTCCATGACCATGTCGGTACCTCCCAGGACATCATTGACACACTTCCTGCACGCCTTGCAGCGCTCCACGCTGCAAAAAGTGGTTATTCAGGCTTTTGGTAGGTGATCACATTAATGTGACTGGACGATGTAGAAGCACCAGAACAAGGAATTTCACGATTCCAGGGAAGTTGTTATCGTTTGAACAGTTTATCCTTGCTTGCCTCCTTGGATTTCTTCGCTCACAATTGTGTGGCTCACATGAAAGAGCTATCGTTTTTGCTTTCTCCTGTCGATTATCTGATGGAAGGCGTGAAGGAGAGCACTTGCGGGGATTCCTTGATCTTGATATGCAGCCTGTTCGCAAATTTTTGAAAGAAATTTCCACCATTTGACGGTAAATTATTATTCATTTATTTCAAACAATCATGATTTCAGCTTTCCATTGTCAAGTGAAAGTTCGTTTGGACGACGGTTGAAACCCGCATCCAACCATTCTGATTTGGGTTTTCCGTGGTTTCCCTAAATCGCTCCACGCAAATGCCGTGATGGTTCCTTCGCAAGGGGACGGCCGATTTCCTTTTCCATCTTTGCAATAATCAGAGCCTCTGCTCTGTTTCTAATTACCTCGATATCGATAAACCTTAATCTTAAAGTTAAATTTGAAATGCCACAAAATGTCCAACATGCCAGAATGACATGTCATTGTAGAAACAACGTAGAACTGGTCTTATAAACCAGTCGTCGTATTTCAGGATATGGTTACATATCGAAGATACATAAAAAGGTTCACATTATTCCCGTATCGTGTAATACGAAGACATGTTTATAAGACCAGATATATGTTATTTCGACGATTACATGTCATTTAGGCATGTCGAACGTTTTGCGACATTTCATCCTGCACCTGAGAATGGCTGTAAGGCCGAACTCATGATTGTATGAAATAAATCAATATTAATTTAAATGACTAATTCCTCACGAAGAAAAAAGTCATGTTCCCAAAGTTTTGCTGTGATTGGCATCCCGCGCATTTCGGCAATATCTCCCTTCAGTGTAGGACAAGTATTCCGACAATGTAGCATCTCGGTTCTAGGTCGCTGTATGTGTACGATCGTCCACAGAGTTGCGTTTTGTTTAGTAATTGGGTATCGCGTGCTATCAGGCGGCATCAGTTCCCCTACGTTAAGATAGCGTGCGTTCATCCTATTAATCATGCTTAGTCGGTGGCTGAGAAAATTCCACAGGTTCTGCGCTGCAAAAACCGGGCTTACCAAGAAGCAGGGATTTTGAGCTGCGTAGTATTAGTTCCGGCGTCGTGCGTCGTTCCCCCGACAGTGAGGAAATAGTGAGGATGTTTACCGACAGAACGCAATGCGCAGTGCGCCAGCGCTTTAAGTCAGGCGTCACAGACCAACTGTTTCTGGATGGGTTCATACTGAAGTGAGAAAAGCAATGGGATAACGATGTGCACTTTACAGATGGCAGTAGCATCGCGAACACTAGCTATAAAAGGGCAGTGCATTGGCGGAGCTGTCGGATGATGAGCTTCGCCCTGACATCTACCCTTCCTACCAACTCTAACCCCATCTTCCTGCCTCCTCCTCAGGGCTCCTTCTCCTCCTCCTCCCTCCTCCTACTCCCCCTCCATCTCTTGGGCCTCCCGGCTAAATCTTTGCGCGGGCGAGTCAACGTTTCCCCATTTGTAGCAGGCGGTTATTGCACTGAAGAGGATTCGGTGCAGTTTGTAGTTCGTAGGGATTTTGTCATTGCCAGTTTGATACCACTTGGGCAGTAACGTTTGATGAATATTTCGCCGCAGTACGGTCCAGTTCACCTGTGGTCCCCTTTCTTCAAGGGATTACCAGGTGCAACCTTTGTCACGGTTTTGATGGTGCTGGTTCATTAATCAGTGGTATATATGATTCACAGAAACCTAACGGAACACTATTTCGTCGTGTCATCATTCTTTTACATTGGAGTTGGTTCAAGTGTGCCTCCACGTCGTATAGATGTAGTGTTCGCTCGTGCAGTGTAATGTGTTTTACGTTGTTATTAATTACTATTATTGAAAAGTGCTGAGAGAGTGAAACACGAAGCAAAGACATAACCTACTCCTCTCGAACAACAACAACAACAATAATAATAAGGTTTAAATGGCTCTGAGCACTATGGGACTTAAATACTTTGGTCATCAGTCCCCTAGAACTTAGAACTACTTAAACCTAACTAACCTAAGGACATCACACACAACCATGCCTGAGGCAGGATTCGAACCTGCGACCGTAGCGGTCGCGCGGTTCCAGACTGTAGCGCCTAGAACAACAATAAGGCTACAAACACAACGTCCTTATCCGACAGTCAGATCAGAATAAACACTCTCCCATGCTCTCACATCTTAGACACAGTGTAAAAACTTGTGATGTAAACATGGACGTATGCCCATCGTCTGGTGCTATGAAAATTTCTTCTGGCCCTGGATTCGAACTTACTGTCTCAGTCAATCGTCACAGTAGGGTGTACTGTCGCACACTGACGACTTCAACTAAAAGTGCTCTTAAAATTTAGCTACGCTCGACTACTTGGGCTCAGCAGTGGAAGCGGTAAATTGATGAAGAAAGAATTTTGTTATCTGCGATATAAATTTTTGTCTGTGATCAACGATAATGCTCCGCTTATTTCCCTCCTTCGTTTTTTCGTATTCGTTATTCTTTTCCTCCAACTCAGTCATACGAGTCGCTGTTTTATTTGTATACAACGCTTGTTCGGTGTGTATAAACTTGGATAGTTAGGTTACTTTCTTCGTTTGTAGAGAGTCTGTATGCTTAGTTTTCATGCTACTAGTGCTCTTGAGAAGATTCTGTGACCATCTTTGAGCGAGGTATTTATTTTGCACAGAGTAAAGGGAAGGAAGAACAGTATTTGACGTAGCATAGACTATGACATCGTTAGACAATCGGACAGATATGTTGGGATTGGGGAGGAAATCGGTCGAGTCCTTTCAAGAGGAACCAGAGCAGCATTTGCATTAAGTGGATTAAGGAAACCATGGAAAACGTTATATCAGAATGTTAGGACGGGGATATGAACACCATTCAAAAATAGTTCAAATGGCTCTGAGCACTATGCGACTTAACTTCTGAGGTCATCAGTCGCCTAGAACTCAGAACTAATTAAACCTAACTAACCTAAGGACATCACACACATCCATGCTCGAGGCAGGAATCGAACCTGCGACCGTAGCGAAACACCATTCTCTCGGAAGTAAGTGTGCTAAATAGTGCGCTGTCTTACCCTGTGGTCTATAATTAAAACTTTATGCTGTTGTCACTGTAACTGTGCGATCCATCTTAAAAACCTTATTTAACAGCAGTGACGCAGTTGCCAAACCCTATACTCAAAACAAGATTCAAATTCCAGCACTTTTTCATTTAGGTTCTCAGTGGATGCTTCATCCAAAATACTGGAGCGGGTTCTCTACTACTTAACATATAATCCGAACATCAGAGCAAGTTTTCATTTTTCTCAGACTAAAAAAATATATAAAATGGAACAATTACGTTGAGTACCACTACAAATTCGGATACCAACCGCGGATCAAGCCCTGAACCAAAGTTACATATTCTGACATGGTAAGGTATCCGAGCTGAAGCATATCTCAGTAGATTCAAAGTAGTGCTAAGTATCGAGGTTTGATATACGTTTCGGTATCTGTCGGTACACGATATATTTCGAAAATTCAGAGTGCTGTTTTGGTTCAACTCTCTCGTTTAACTACATATCTTGCTTGGTAAACGGATTCTCGTATGGGGGAAACATAATCTTACAGGCAGCCCATGTCTAGCAAAGCACTATTTTGTTCCGTGTAACAATGCAGGTTGGTAACTTCCTCACTTTTCAGTGACAAAATCGACGTTAATGAGCAGGAACATATGATGAAACTTCCTGGCAGATTAAAACTGTGTGCCGAACCGAGACTCGAACTCGGGACCTTTGCCTATCACGGGCAAGTGCTCTAGTGGTAGAGCACTTGCCCGCGAAAGGCGAAGGTCCCGAGTTCGAGTCTCGGTCCGGCACACAGTTTTAATCTGCCAGGAAGTTTCATATCCGCGCATACTCCGTTGCAGAGTGAAAATCTCATTCAGGAACATATGATGCCGACGAGGCAGGTGCGTATATCGATTCTACAGCTAGTATCCATCATTTGTGACCAATTTTGTTTAGCAGAAATTGAGCCCTTAAGTTAAATTTGCGCTAGAAAATGCTAGCAGAGAGTTTCAGTGGAGACTGATCTGAAATATTTTTTCTGTGGCCTTAGAGGAATAGTAAAACCAAAATTTCATTGATGTGTCGAGTGGCCGTTTTTCACAGTAACTAGAAAAAGTGGTCGTAGACATTTTATATGTCTTTGTTTAATCTCTTGTTAATTTTGTTGATTTTGCTCGTGAGAGCAAAACTTAAATACGGACATTTTGTTTAGAATTGACTTTATCATTATTTTTCTTCACACGCGCTTCAGAAACAAAACAGAGTGCCAAAAGTAACGGTGACAACGCAACCGTGCAGAAAGTGTAGCAGTTAACGATAGAAAATGAACTCAGTGTGTTCGAAAGATTGTGCACCGTCTTCGGCAGTACAGTCTGGACCTAACAAATTTGTTTAGGAAAAAAAAACGACCAAGAACACAATGCACTTCCGCTACGAAACGGTAATTCGGTGAAAGCTGGAGCCCCAGCAGTTACCGGCTTTAGCAAAATCAGCGTGAGCCAGCAGAAGCTGTAACAACGAAAGTTGTTTTTAAGTATATCCTCAATATAGACAGAAACTAAGACAGTAATTGTTTCTGAACATAAAAGAACCACTGGGGAAACAAAAATGCGGACACGCAATCCGAAGCGCCACAGCAAAACTGAGATACCATTTTCCGATAAAATTCAAAAATATCTTCGTTAAATAGGGTTATTTCTCATCACGTAAAAAACAGTTTTAGCGTACGAAACGGATAAGATTTCACGAAAATCACGTTCCCTGGAAGGATCTAGCAACGTCGTGAGATAGTGTTACTGCCGATACAAAGCCACTTGCGTTACTCCTGTAGACGAAGCGTTTTCTCTTCAGGAAATCATTGTGACTTTTCCTGCGAAGAACGAGTCTTCCATTTCTGATGTTTCCTATCGCTGTGGATAAAGTATGCTGTTGTGTTACAAATATACAGTATGTCGACGACTGACAAAGTGGCGTTCATCAGGCGCAACGAGCGCTAGTCACAGATAGTCTTAGGTCACCAGCGACGATTATTTTCCGTCTTAGAAATGGCATGACTGGGTTTCTACTGAATGTGTTTACTCACGATAGCGATTTTGACCTATTATGTATATCCAAATGGCGCTGTAAAAACATAATTAATACATCTGTTCTCAAAATCTGTACATATTATTAAGTTCCCCTGAGCGTTTATTCTGTCTGTATATTGAGGCTGATCTCAGGAACTACTGTAGAGGTTTGGATACGTTTTTTCCTAAAAGACAGTCTGATTTACGAGTAAGTTTATGTATATAATTCATTGCTCCTATCAATGATGATTGTGTAATATAGACATTGTTGTCTGCTCCATATTCAATTAGCTTTTGGAGTGACGTCTCTTGGCAATGACCGGAGCTACGAGCTGGTCCTGTAGAGGGGGGCGGTATCTGACGGGAAAAGCAATAAACAGCCGCCGCAACCTCACAGAGCAGCGAATCTTGACCAGAGTCCATACATATTATAAAGTAAAATTTCCCTGCCGCGTCTGTCTGTTCGTGAAGGCTGATCTCACGATTTTGGTACGTTCTTCACTGATAGATGCCGCGCGGGATTAGCCGAGCGGTCTTATGCGCTGCAGTCATGGACTGTGCGGCTGGTCCCGGCGGAGGTTCGAGGCCTCCCTCGGGCATGGGTGTGTGCGTTTGTCCTTAGGATAATTTAGGTTAAGTAGTGTGTAAGCTTAGGGACTGATGACCCTAGCAGTTAAGTCCCATAAGATTTCACACATATTTGAATATTTTTTCACTAATAGGTAGGCTGATTGTGTATATCACTACATATTATAAACAAGTCATCTGGCAATGGATACTTAATACTACCGTTAGTGCTACCCATGAAAACTGTGCCTGAGTACTAGTATTTAATAAAAACAAAATTATTGCTTTTAAGAACTTTTACCTCATCCTACCTTGCTATTGAGTGCGTCAATGCATAATAGCCCCTTTGAAGAGGACACTTATCTCGTGTCAGCCATGTTTCCATGTTCCGTATGCCTACTAAGACAAAGAGTTTTCGTTATTCATATAGCAGAACGTAGCATTTCATTAAACAAGAACATTATGCTAAACCTGGTGTCAAAGTATGAATTCACTCAACGCATTATAAACACATTACTTACTGTAATTACTATCGACTTCGTGTCATTTTCGCATTTAATTTTTAGTGTGCGTTCTCCTGTTCTGAAACAGCGAAAGTACACGAACGTGCTTGTCGATCCTACCAGAGATCGTATCCACAGTGTCAGAGATAAGTAAGAATGTGTCTTCTATGTTTGTTATATTTTTTATTAACGTAAAATTTTAGTTAAAAATTGTCCGATTTCGTACCTCATTGTCGACAGGATGCTAAAGACGCAGTATTTGCTCCGCTAGATAGGAACGGGAAGGGCTTTCGTGCAGTAACAGTCTCGGCGTTCGCGTTACACTCTGAAAACGCAAATAAGGATGATTGGACGAGGGTTTAAATTCTGCCCCTCCTGAAATCTAGTGTAGTATTGACTGAACCACCTCGTTCAGGATACTGGTAACTGTACATACAAGTGGACAAAATGTCAGATCTTGCCCAACAAAGCCCTTTGCGATTATCCCATTGTACGGAGTTCTCTGTTTTCAAGACTTGTCAGTTTTATTTAAATTTTTTGTCTCCTGATGCTCTCCCTGTCGCCAGACGTCAGTCGTCAGTTAGCTCAACGCAGCCAAGTCGTGTGCACAGTTTTTTTTTTAAACAACGTAAGCTTTGTTCTGCGTTCTATCTTATATTAATTGTTTGAATGATATTGCAGTGCCTTTGTTGTTAAGAAGACGATTCAACGTTCCTTCGGAGATGTATGCGTGCACGCATGCAAATCCGAAGTACCATTCCGTTATACTTGTTAACAACACAGTCACTGCAATATCGTATTCATCCGCCGATACCAGGCAGCGACTTTCAATCGAAATGATGTCCCCTTGTAAGGGAATTACATAATGTGCGCGAGTGCAGGCTGTGGCGCATGGGCGATGATATGTGGAAATTTTGGTCTGACCGTGAGTCGTGCACGGATAGCAAAAAGCGGTTAAGGTGACCTCTGGCGTATAGCGGGAAATCTGGATTTCGATTCCCAGGAGGAGGAGATTAGTGTTTAACACCCCGTCGACAACGAGGTCACTAGAGACGGAATACAAGTAAAAGAAGGGGAAGGAAATCGGCCATGCCCTTTCAAAGGAACCATCCCGGCATTTGCCTGAAGCTATTTATGGAAACCACGGAAAACCGAAACGTGGATGGCCGGACGCGTGTTTGAAGCATCGTCCTCCCGAACGCGAATCCAGTGTGCTAACCACTGCGCCACCTTGCTCCGTGGTTCGAGTCCCGGTCCGGCATTAGCTTCCATCGCCGTAATTCCATTATACAGCTGACGGGTTGTCCGTATTCGCAACTGCGAATACATTTCATGTATTAACTGTTCGTGTATCGCCTTTTCAGTGTCGGGAATTGGGGACCAGTCCTGTATTTGCCTAAATGAGCTTGGAGAACCGCCTAAAATGACTGACTGGCGTTCTACAGACCAACCGTCGTTAATTCGCCGCACAGATTCACTCACCTGCCTCTCGCTCGCTGCAGTTTGTGTTGACGAATAGGTCCGTAGCAGAGTACTACGGGAAAGGGATATCGTTAAGTAAGAATTACAGAAATCGATCCCCGTCTATCCTACATTTCAGACAAGATTTTAATCTTCCTACTCTTCATATAAGGGCCAGTGTGGCTGAGCGGTTCTAGGCGCTTCAGTCTGGAACCGCGCGACCACTACGGTCGCAGGTTCGAATGCTGCCTCGGGCATGGTTGTGTGTGATGTCCTTCGGTTAGTTAGGTTCAACTAGTGCAAGTTCTAGGGGACTGATGACGTCAGTCTCATAGTGCTCAGAGCCATTTGAACTAAACCGCCGAGGTGCCGGATGGCGTGTGGTTAATGAGCTGTGCCTATTTTCCTGTTGGGACTGAGTCGTAACGGTCGCGCCCCGCGCAGTTTACGAGCGAAGAACGCACGTGAACCAGGACTAGAACAATAGGCTGGTGCCTTTTGTTCCACCCCCTCACGCAATTCCTGGGCCTTCAGAAGCTGTGCAAACTGTCTTCTGGCAGACCTGGACAATGGCCGCGCGGCAGGACAATGCAAAGCGAGCTTCGCCGCGGAACTGCTGCTACTACAATGTGCGCACACAACTGACTGCCCCCACGAACACCACACGTGTCTCTCGCACATGCTCGCCTCAGCTGGACCGCATCCAAGCGCCGGTTCGGTACGTGCCGCCGCTTATTTCTGCTATTCTTCAGCACGACTGCCAAACTATTTCTAAAATTCGCAACATCTCTTCCAGTGGTGCAGCGTCCGCACTGTGACCACGTGCTGACCACAAAGGAATCACGCACCCAACGGCCAGCTGTAGTGCAGAATTAGATGTAACCATTGCTGCTCCGAGAAATTGAGGACTCAACGTTTACAAGCCTGGTGAATACCAGACAGAGACATCAGCTGCCGAACAGCGTATTTAGCGAAACCGGCTATGGTGGCAGAGAAGAAGTCGTAATATCTCTTTATTTTGGCTCCTCCAGCATAGGAAAAATCGAAATCGATATTAATTCAAAGAAGTACATTGCTCGCTGGTCGTTCATTGTCTTCCTTTTTACAGAGGCGAAGGTGACGCGAGAGAAACAAGACGCAATAACGATTTGTTCTGCCATTACGTAAAAGCAGCAACATTGCGTTTCGGTAATCTGGGCGGCTATTATGTTGAAATATTGATAAATAATAATGTGCATTCTCAGTACTGTGTTGGAAAAAGAGCTAAATAAATCGCAAATATAGGACACCCTGTATTTGTTTTTTCTGTGTTAATGAACAGACCTTTTATACTTCAGAGCGAAATCTAGGATTTGGACTGGTGAATGAGACTCCTATGAAAATTACTGAAATTTGTCAGGAATAATTATGCATCTTTGTGTATTATCTGAAATAGATCGGTTTATACACTATGCCCTCCTCAAGCTGTAGTAGAGAAAAAATAATAGTCAGCTGAAAAACATTAAATGTATAATACAAGGTTTGCAAGTACTGCATCAGAGTCAATTATTTTCTACTATGTTTTTATTAACTCGCTTTCTTGTATGTCTGTTCGATACAAATTTGGCAATCGATTTTAAACTTCACGATGAGGTGGAGACTTGAAACTTTAAAATAGCCCTGAACTGGCTGACAATGCAGTATGAACTCGTCGTCTTGTCAGTCTGTTCAGTAGGGGTGGGGGAGGAAGTGAAAAGTATTGCAAACACCTCACATCTAGGCTGCCCTACGCGACCAGCACAATGCGTTTCACGGGATATACGTGCAGGCTGTGAAGGCTGAACAGAGAGAGGAGGAAAGAAGGCCGGCCGTTGTGGCCGAGAGGTTCTAGGCGTTTCAGTCGGGAGCTGCGCTGCTGCTACGGTCGCAGGTTCGAATCCTGCCTCGGGCATGGATGTGTGTGATGCCGCTAGGTTTAAGTAGTTCTAAATCTAGGGGACTGATGACCTCAAATATTAAGTCCCATAATGCTCAGAGCCATTTGTACCATTTGAGAAAAGAAGGATATTATTACTGAGAGGTATGAATGTGACGTGTACACATAATGGGGGATAGAAGGATATGGACAGAAAGACGGGGGATCGGGAGATGATCAGAGAGAGGGGTGAGGAGGTGATTCACAGAGAGAGGGTGAGGAGGCAGTGAGCAAAGAGAGGGGGTAGGAGGTGACGGTTGAACGGAGGAGGTGGAGATGAATAGGGAGTGGAGGAGGAGGAAAAGATGCAACCTATATGTGTGTAATGTACGCGTGTGGGGCGAAGGTGTGGGTACAAAGCTAGTATTGGAATAACAAGCTCATAAAATCATGTACAATCAGTTTGGCTTGCTTCTTTACTTTTTTATTTATTGTAAATAGCCTTCCGCTCCCTGTATTTTACCCCTGCCACCTTCAGAATTTGAAAGAGTATTCCAGTTAACATTGTCAAAAACTTTCTCTAAATATACAAATGTTAGGAACGTAGGTTTGCCTTTCCTTAATCTATTTTCTAAGATAAGTCGTAGGGTCAATATTGCCTCACGTGTTCCAACATTTCTACGAAATCCAAACTGATCTTCCCCGACGTCGGCTTCTACCAGTTTTTCCATTCGTCTGGCATTAGAATTCATTAAAGTTCAACAAGGCTACCCTGCATGCCAGCACAGAAAAACCACCTTCCTGCCGTTACCTGGAAGCAATTCCGCAGTTGATCAGGTGTGATGTTAATAACCACCTCCACAATCCGGTCACTCACCTGACGTATGGTATTGATTTTGGTTTTATGCACATAGGACTTGATGTAATCCGAAGGAAGGAGTCTGGGTAAGGTCAGGTGACCTCGGTGCTCACATACTGGTGAACCTCGACCGATCCGCCGTCCATGGAAGATGCGTTTGAGATAATCTCGAACACTGACAACGAAATGGGGAGGACTCCCGTCCTGCTGGTACGCAACGGAAGGCAGAATTTCATCAGACTCCAGTTGTGGTTCCAGGGAATTCTCAAGCAGCTGAAGGTAACTGATACCCGTTATCGCTTCCTCTGAAAATAAGAATGTTTCATAAATCTTAAATCATGTTCATACCTAGCCATATGCGCCGTTTCAGGGGTGCTTCTTTCCTTTTACTGAACCTCGTGTTGGTTGTTAGTGTTCCATATCCAGCAGTCGCGACAGTTCACAGCACCGTGGGCATGAAATGCTGCCTCATCTGAACAGAGGTAGTGGTCTAACACGTTCTCGTTTTCCACGACCTACAAAAGGTCAGCATACATTTCCATGAGAGCGGGATGTTCTTCCTCCTCCTGGTGCATTACCTGGATGAGAAACGCTATATTCTTCAGCGTAAAACGTCGAGAACCTCAGACAGTGTCTCGTGGAATGTTCAGATCACAGTTCAGCTGACGAACGGAAGCGCGTGGTCTCTTCAATGCTCCGGACTGCATCGCCAGATGATGATGATAGTCCAGGATGTTCCTCATCAAGCACAGTTCCTCTTCATCTGAATTTGTTGACAAGAAACCTGAGATTGGTGCTCGTTGATGCCTGTTTGCCATATCTTCGGCGGTGCAGCTTACGCATCACCGCGCATGTTTCCGGGAAACGATGGCTTTTTCTTTCTTCTATAGACAGATCTCAAAGACCTGTGAAAGAAGAATTGAGTACATTCATGTTTTCATGAAAATGATTCATTTCTTTTGAGGCGTCTGTATTACACTTCACACGTCCGGAGGAATATCCCTGTATCATAAGGTGTATCTATGTCATTTAACAAGTCGTGGATGTATTATGCATATGACTTTTGGGCAGACTGTGGCAACGTCTGGCAGCAGAGAATTAAAAATCCTGTTTTGTGAAACAAAGCTCAAAAGTTATGTTTTGATTAGATAGGTGAACAGTGACATATAAGTAAATAGGGTCTATGTTTCATTGCTCACACGCTTCTTTCCAGACACATGAACTTCACTTGCCATACGCTGAACTAAGCAAAGACGGCGTATTGGGAAGTAACCAATGCAAAGAACATATAAAGGTAATAATCATGCCAACAGTCTCGCTCTTACTGACTTTGGCTCAGCCCTGCACGTGGGTGCACGCATAACATTGTATAACACACGACCTGCCGCGAATAATCATGTCTTACTACACGACTTTGTCCCTCATTGCCATGACAGGCGAGGACATATAGAAGGCAGCCACGCCTGAACTCGCTTTGATCGGCGCTTGGTTGACCTTTCTTCCACCCCGGTTCGCCGCACGCTTCCGGAAGGAAACCCCTGAGGGGCCGTTCCCCACAGCCCCCCCCCCCCCGCCCCCCTTTTGCAGCCCTCTCTCGAAGGCGTAGTGTAGGCGTCGCTTTAAGATGAAAGGATTTCCGGCTTTATAGGTCGCCGTGGGGTACTGCGAAATAAGCCGAACAGCCTGGAGCGAGGGATCAGTTCGCAGTCTCTGAAGTAGCTGATGATATCCCCTCTTCTCTTTTTATTTTTATTGGCGTTTGGTGTACATATCGTGCTACCAGCATCGTATCACTTCACTTTAGTTTCGTTTTTTTGGGTGTTTCGAGGATTACAACCATGACAACTCGCTATGATGTGGATCTTGTCAGTAGATTTACAAATAAGGTAGGCGGGTACATGCTGGCCACTTACAAACCTGGACCTTTTAAAAATATAGATCAGCAACAAAATTTTCATAAATTAATCTATGGAATAGGAGCTGTCATTTAGAAATAATTTCAAAGTATTTTTTAAAAATTTTATTATTTGCTGGCACCTGTAATCCACAAGAGAAGTTGTGAAATATTTTATGGCTGCATACTTTGCTCCTTTAGGTTAAGTTATGGATAGTGAAGGCTGTTTTCGTTCCTAGTGTTGTAATTATAAACGTTATCAATATTTTCAAACTGTACACGGGCCTTCCCGTCAAGATTCGTAATACTACAGTTAATATTCGTATTTTTTTAAAATAGATATTATCCTCACTGCACGTTATTGTGCACTGAATACATGTCTACGCGTGGAATTACCCCAGACATTTGTTCCACATTACATTAGCGAATAAAAGTATGCAAAGTGAGTTAATTCTCAAGTGATGTTACCACTAAAATAAAAAATTACACGTAGAAAAAATATTTCTGAATTCAAGCGGTTGAGAAGATCTGTGATACGTGATTTCCGTTTAAAGATCTGATCAATTTGCAGAACTGAAAGATTGAAAAATCAGTTCTATGTGTTCCTTCACCCCTTTAATGTGACTGATGATAGTATATCTTGTCTTGTGCAGAAATGAATGAACTGTATGTTTTGTAACAGACAGGCTGTTTGTCAAAACCAAATAATAATAAAATATTTGAATATTTTGTTTAACGCTCCTTCTGTTGTTGCAACTTTTTTGCCCTGAATTGACATGCTTGCATCATTAGCAAAGAGCATTATTCTTCTTTGTCAGTATAAGATGGAATGTCATTCATATATAGGAAGATCAGGAATGGTCTCAGAGTTGAACTCTGTGAAACGTCAGCAGTAAATTTTTCCCACACAGAAGAATGTTCATCATGAGAGGTGCATGAGCTTTATAACGTTACCCGTAGTTTACAATCAGTAAAACAGGAAGCGAGCCACTTACATCTCAAAAGCCAAAAATTTTTAGTTTCTCTAAACGAATGTGGTGTTTATCACAATCAAATGTCTTGGGTAGCACACTAAAGATCCCAGTAGATTGGGCGTACATACGACGGATACAATAAATCTTTCAGCACCTATAGAGCTCAAAATAGTCAATAAATACACACTGCTTGGCATAAAAAAGTGACGGCCTCAGCTTGTTCGTGACATACCAGTGTGCCGTATAGTTCCAACGAGCCGACGTCAAGTCATACGCCATGGCTTCCCACACCACGACAGCAGGAGTAAGACCGCTGAGCCTTTCCAAAATGTAGGAAGAATGAGGTCCATCCATAGGTCGCAACCATACTCGCCAACTATGGTCATCTTGGGTAGAGCAGAACCGCGACTCATCGCCGAACGCAATCTGACACCATTCAACAGCAGTCCATGCTTCAGAGCCACGGCACCAGTTCTAACGCAGCCATTTTTGTTGTGATGTTAACGGCAGCTTACGCGTGTAATGGTAATTAGCTAGTCCAGCTGTTACTTGTTCTCCGACCAGTAGTACGGGGTGACACCTGAGTGTTGGTGGGAATCTACGAGAGTGAGTCAAATTAAAACCTTAAATATTTTTGTAAATATTATTTATTGTGCAGAAGTGGTACAAAGCTGCATCACTTTTCAACATAATCTCCCCCACGCTCAATGCAAGTCCTCCAGCGCTTACAAAGTGCATAAATTCCTGTAGAAAAAACTTCTTTTGGTAGTCCGCGCAACCTCTCATGCACCGCGTGGCGTATCCTTTCATCAGAACGGAACTTCTTTCCTCCCATTGCGTCTTTGAGTGGTCCAAACATATGGAAATCACTTGGGGCAAGATCTGATGAGTATGGTGGATGAGGAAGACACTCAAAATGCCGGTCTGCGGTTGTTGCAACTGTTGTACGGGCAGTGTGGGGCCTTGCATTGTCATGTTGGAAAAGGGCACCTGCTGACAGCAATCCATGTCGCTTTGATTTGATTGCAGGCCACAGATGATTTTTTAGGAGATCTGTATGATGCACTGGTGACAGTGGTCCCTCTAGGCATGTAATGCTCCAAAATAACGCCTTTTTCGTCCCAAAAGAGAGTCAGCATAACCTTTCCTACTGGTGGTTCTGTTCGAAACTTCTTTGGTTTTGGTGATGAGGAATGGCGCAATTCCTTGCTCGCTCTCTTCGTTTCCGGTTGGTGGAAGTGAACCCAGGTTTCGTCCCCAGTAACGATTCCTGAAAGGAAGCCATCACCTTATCGTTCAAAGCGCCGAAGTAGTTCGTCACAAGCATCAACACGTCGTTCTCTCATTTCAGGAGTCAGCTGCCGTGGCACCCATCATGCAAACACTTTGTGAAACTGGAGCACATGATACACAACGTGGTGTGCTGACCCATGACTAATATGTAAACATGCTACAAAGTCTTTCAGTGTGACTCGGCGGTTTTTCTTCACTATGGCTTCAACTGCTGCAATGTTCTGTGAAAGCACAACTCGTTGTGCTTGACCTGGACGAGGAGTATCTTCCACTGAGTCTCACCGTTTGCAAACTTCCTACTCCATTCGTAGACTTGCTGCTGTGACAAACATGCATCACCGTACTGAACCTTCATTCGTCGATGAATTTCAATAGGTTTCACACATTCACTACGCAAAAACCGAGTAACAGAACGCTGTTCTTCCGTGGTGCAAGTCGGAAGTGGGGCCTCCATCTTTATACTGATACTGCGACGGTATGTGTACATCTGCACTATGCTGCCACCTACAGGCCATTCTGCACGCTGTTTGTAGCACGCTTACCAACTTACAGGACAGCAGTGCGAAATTTCGATTTGTTATTACAAATTCAAGGTTTTCATTTGACTCACCCTCCTATTACTTGTTCTCGGACTGCAGGCGCAGATGTGAAGGGGTTATGATGTGCTTGGTGCACAGTACGGCTGTCCTCCCCACGCTGGTCGAAAATGGTCGACTGGAACCTATCTCGACGAGTATGCATGTTATCATGTTTCCCACGAGTCCAACATCGAGCTACTTCTACATCCGAATGTCCCGCAAATCTGGATATTGCACGATTTGGCAAGCAGGCCAAACGGAGACCCCAAATAGGGCCCTTTCAAATTCTGGCGGTTGCTGACAGTGCTTGTAGCGTTTGAGTTTTTGGTGGAATTAACTGTAGCTGATTAGCAAAATAGCACCGACTAACAATGATCCCCAGTAGATCACTCCCGTGAAGATCTTGTGTCCCAGGTGTTGGTCTTCCTCTTTTCTGCCGGTGTTTCGTAGCCTAGTAAGAAACTGGTTTACAAAAGGGACAGTAGAGAAGCCGCAAACAATGAAAGTCTTGGTATTCTGGCGAAACATGTATTCAGGAATGAAGACACAAATTCACAGGTAGCCCTAGCACAAGTATTCACAAATTGTTACACATCGGATGTAGCCGCTGGGAGATCATACTTGCTGTAGGACGAGTTGGATGTGCACAAGATCATTCACAAACCCGTCTTCAGTATGAAGACTAGTCTACAGAGACAGCACAGAAATGAAATAGCGGGTATCACTGTACTAACCATGGGTCACGCTAACAGCTACAGGGGTCCGCCACAACAGTTTACTTCGCTACATGCCGGTCTGCAGCGATGGTATCTTGCTGTACAGACGTAGCACTAACGCAGACGCAACCGTCGTAATTACGGAGTGTTCCAGAAACATCACGAGTGGTTCCCGGATGACTAAACCTATGCAGTCCACAGGGCAATGGAAAGCACTTGCCATAAGGTCCTCGTAGCCAACCCAACAGGGGTGAGGAGTGGAACTGTTCCTGCTATTCTGGTCGCCTGGAGTGGTAGAGTTCCGCCCCTCACGTTGGCTGCCGTGAACTGGCGAGAATTCCTAGAAGGCGGGAAACTGTGTGTGTCTCCGACACTGCATGGCTCCAACCACGATTTTAAATTACGGCCAGAACAGCAAACTAGATTTCGCCGTCTTGGGCGTTTTCTACATTAATTAAACAGGGAAAGCTAAAACTATCCTACCCCCTCTAGCCGATGGTCCTCAATGTAGACAGTGCCTCGGTAGTGATATTAATTGAGTGATCAAGTTTGATGAATTGTTAATTAATTGAAACTTCCTGGCAGATTAAAACTGTGTGCCGCACCGAGACTCGAACTCGAAACCTTTGCATTTCCTTGGCAAGTACTCTACCATCTGAGCTACCCAAGCACGACTCACGCCCCGCCCTCACAGCTTCTGTGAAGTTTGGAACGTAGGAAACGAGGTACGGGCGGAAGTGAAGCTATGAGGACGGGACGCGAATCGTGCTTGGGGTGATCAGATGGTAGAGCACTTGCCCGCGAAAGGCAAATGTCCCGAGTTCGAGTCTCGGTTCGCCACACAGTTTTAATCTGCCAGGAAGTTTCATATCAGCGCACACTCCGCTGCAGAGTGAAAAACTCATTCTGTTAATTAATTACTCGACAGATCGGAGCTAGGTATCAGTTTACTCGGAATTCTGTATGGAGTTAGAATCCATGACCAGAATTAAAGGAACAATTTGATTCCTCTCTGTTTCTTTGTGGTGAAGACTGCTCAGGACATATGCTGTGGCCTTGCCACGTGTTTGTCAAAGTCACTGCGTTACATGCTGTCTCACACGAGCATGCAGCATCTCCATGACCTTCAGTTATTACTCAATATCTGACGCTGTACCTGGCCTGGTAACAGCACCAAACACAAACAATATTAAAGCACTCCGTGGTCGTTCTACCTGTCATTGATAATTGCAACTGTAATCATTTACATACCCCCTGCTGCTATATAAGAGTACGAAGTTACATCGACATCCAACCGTAGCTTCTGGGGGTGCTCACTTTTTCAAACAGGCAGTGTATGTGTAGGTTACAGTCACTTCCTTTACAGCTTTGTAAGTTTTTACGTTTTCTGATGCTAGAACAGTAACGAATATTCCCTCCCGTACGTTCAGTGCCCAAACTGGAAAAAATATCATATCCACCGTATGCGTGCACTTGCTCGCATCGAAAGGAAATGCACATACAGCTTAACCAGTTACATGCAACATTGATTTTGAGCGCTACAGAGCTTTGCATGGTTTATTTCCTATAAACGTTTCTTCCAATCATTTTTACCAAGGCTTTCAATTTATTGTGGGTTCTCTGGGGCACATCCTTTGATTTGTAAGGAAACTTAAAGGATGTACCTGAGCTGTGTCGGCTCGCTCCAAGACGATTTATGCGTAAAGGGTAATCTTCGGCCGGGTGTGCTAGGAGGGAGCTAGGTGGCGATCGGCCGAAGCGAGGTGAGCTGGGTCGCGGAGAGGAAAGTGGGTGGCAGACGGTGGAGTGGAGTGAAGTCCGGAGAAGGCAGATCGGGAAGGCATGAGCTTGACTATGCAGGACGGCGAATGCAGCAGCGTGTTGCTGAGGGGCTGGCACTGGGTTGGAATGGCCGCTGCCTTTATCTTGCTTGTCGCACTTTGCCATACCTGCAAGTGTCTTAGTTTCTTTTCGCCTTCGCCGATGGTGATTGCTGGGCAGACTTGAAGGTGAAGATTTCTGCTATTTGTAAACCGGAGTATTGCACGTTGCTGTACTCTTACTCCGCGCTTTGTGGTCGTTTCTGACTGAACGGACTTACTCGTTGTGCGAGAAAGAAAGTGACCTCTGACTAACTGTGAGAGGTTTGCGCCCCGATGTATTTATAGTATACGAGGGTGAGTCAAATGAAAACCTTGAATTTGTAATAACAAATCGAAATTTCGCGCCGCCATCCTGTAAGTTGGTAAGCTTGCTACAGACAGCGTGCAGAATGGCCTGTAGGTGACAGCATAGTGCAGATGCACACATACCGTCGCAGTGTCAGTATAAAGATGGCCGCCCCACTTCTGACTTGCACGAGGGAAGAACAGCGTTCTCTTGTTCGGTTTTTTGCGTAGTGAAGGTGTGAAACCTATTGTAATTCATCGACGAATGAAGGTTCAGTACGGTGATGCATGTTTGTCACAGCAGCAAGTCTACGAATGAAGTAGGAAGTTCGCAAATGGTGTGACTTCAGTGGAAGATGCTCCTCGTCCAGGTCAGGCACAACGAGTTGTGACTCCACAGAACATTGCAGCAGTTGAAACCATAGTGAAGGTATTCGCCGAGTGATACTGAATGACATTGCAGCGTGTTTACAGATTAGTCATGGGTCAGCACACAACATTGTGTATGATGTGCTCCAGTTTCACAAAGTGTCTGCAAGATGGGTGCCACTGCAGCTGACTCCTGAAATGAGAGAACGACGTGTTGATGCTTGCGAAGAACTTCTTCGGCGCTTTGAACGATTAAAGTGATGGCTTCCTTGCAAGAATCGTTACTGGGGACGAAACCTGGGTTCACTTCCACCAACCGGAAACGAAGAGAGCGGGCAAGGAATGGCACCATTCCTCATCACCAAGTGGTTTCCATATGTTTGGACCATTCAAAGACGCAATGGGATGAAAGAAGTTCCGTTCCGATGAAGAGGTACGCCACGCGTTGCATGAGTGGTTGCGCGGACTACCAAAAGAATTTTTTTCTAAAGGAATTTATGCACTTTGTAAGCGCTGGAGGACTTACATTGAGCGTGGGGGAGATTATGTTGAAAAGTGATGGAGCTTTGTACCACTTCTGCACAATAAATAATATTTTTTTAAAAATTTAAGGTTTTCATTTGACTCACATTCGTATGTTTGGTGTGTTAATGCTTCTTAAGGCCCATGTGAGAGCAACTTGGCTGACATCTTAAAGGGCTTTGGCTTTACATAAGGAACAGCTCCTTCTCATATTGGATGTAAATTCCATTCTCTGGTTTGCCTAATGTTGCATTTTAGTGTACTGGAGTGTTGCCTACGGAGCTTCGGTAAGACTTAAGTGTATACTGCGTGACCGTGCTGTTACGCCGGGTAATGATGTGGGCACGTTATTTTGGAGCAGAGCACGCTGTAAGATAGAGGCACATTTGCCACTAATCCGAGTATTTAAACCTTACTGAATTTCAATCTGTGGTATGCCCCTCCCCCCTTTCCCCGAGTACTGAACTGTTTGCAGTTTTAAGGTTTTATCAAGCTACTTTTAATTCCTAATTGCTAAGGTAGGTACTTATTTGGAATTGCCATTCATGCTTTGTTGTGCCGTTCAGGCAAAAAATATTTCAGATGTTGTTTTGTGTTTATTTTATTTAATCGTAAGGCAACCCCCCCTCCCCCCTCCGCCCCCATCGGGCACGCCGTTCGCTGTGTGCCGGTCTCTCAATTTGACGCCACTTCGGCGACCTGCAGTCGATGAGGATGATACGGTGATGGTGAGGACAGCACAACACCCAGTCCCTGGGTGGAGAAAAGTACCCGACCCAACCAGGAATCGAACCTGGGCCCAGAGGATTGACAATCCGTCATGGTGACCAGTCAGCTACCGGGGGCGGACTGTTTTGTGTTGATTAGTCGCCACATGCCATTAAAGTCCGTTAACTGAAGATGCTCTTGTACTTAGGCCGATATGCTTGACATCCTTGTTAGCTTGGCCGTAAACATTATGCACGAATTGTTGTTTCAGCGCTAGTGTAGACACGGTAGCTGTGAAACCTGTATTCCCTCTCCTTGAGGTTTACTTGGGCAGTTGTTCATAATCAAAATTTGCACTTTGGCTATTGAGTGCCTTAGGTGGGCACTTGATATTTACACTTCAACTAATAAGTGTGTCTGTACTTGAGGTGCACCTACCATAGAGAATTTGTTACTCAAAGGATTTTGGTAAACTTCGGCCTGGCCGGGCCCACATCGGCGCCTTGATATCCGGATAACAACCACACATTAGAAGTGTCGCCCGGTCTGTGTAATAGTGGCAAGGGGTGCTCAGTCTGTAATTAAAGCCTATTGCTTCTAATTTGCGGCCTGAACAAAGCAGTTAAGTTTCATTAAATTTTAAATCTTGATTAACAGCCCATTTTAACTTTTTTTTTATCTCCTTAAATGAGCCTTGGCCTTTCAAAGCCTTGGGGATTAGCGGTGGGGGAAAAATTAATACTGTGATATCTTGATCGGTGTGTCTGGTAATTTTATGTGACAAATTTTGTATTCGCTTGTATCTTACAAAAGAAGAAAGCGTAAGTGAGCCTCACTCACGATTTCAGAGCTGTGATTTTTCTGTTGTTGAGAACAGACAAAAATTTTAAATTCTTAACCCAATTCCAAGTTGTGTAACGAATTCGTTTCTGTCTTTAGCTTAAAGAAGAGCGTGTATGTGCTCAAAGTTTACATTTATTTAAAATTTTTCTTATTACCAGTGTTGGCCCAGCTAATTGCTTTTAGGGCCCCTTTAAATTATTTCAGTTATATAATTTGTTATATATGTTTTCGGAATTTGTTTTTTGGTGTAATAAAGGTGTATTTGCTATGTGTTATACTGGTAACACAGTGGATGTTGTTGAAATGAAAACCCCGGGGCCCAGTCCATTCATTTTGGTCCTTTACCGGCGTTATTTTGACGTGAATTTCCCGTACCAGTACCCTCAGAGATAAAATACAATACAATGTTGTACACTGAGGAACTAAAGAAACTGGTACACCTGTTTAATATCGTGAGGGGCCCCTGCACGCACTCAGAAGTATCGCAACGCGACGTGGCATGGACTCGACTAATGTCTGAAGAAGTGTTGGAGGGTATTGACACCATGAATCCATCAGGGCTGTCCGTGAATCCGTAAAGAGTACGAGGAGTTGCACATCTCTTCTGACCAGTACATTGCAAGGCGTCCCAGAAATAATGTTCATGTCTGCGGAGTTTGGTGGCCAGCGGAAGTGTTTAAACGCTGTCCCTGGAGCCACTCTGTAGCAATTCTGGACTGTGGGGTGTCGCATTCTCTTGCTGGAATGGCCCAAGTCTGTCGGAATGCACAATGGACGTGAATCGATGCAGGTGATCAGACAGGATGCTTACGTACGTGTCACCTGTCAGAGTCGTTTCTAAACGTATCAGGGGTCCCCTATCACTCCAACTGCACACGCCCCGTACCATTACAGAGCCACCACCAGCTTGAGCAGACCCCTGCCGACATGCAGGGTCCATGGTTTGATGAGGTTGTCTCCATACCCATACACGTCCATCCGCTCGAAATATTCTGAAACGAGACTCGTCCGACCCCCGGCAACATGTTTCCAATCATCAACAGCCCAATGTCGGTGTTAGTGGGCCCAGGCGAGGCGTAAAGCCTTGTATCGTGAAGTCATCAAGAGTACACGAGTGGGTCTTCGGCTCCCAAAGCCCGTATCGATGATGTTTCGTTGAATAGTTCGCACGCTGACGCTTGTTGATGGCCCAGCACTGAAATCTGCAGCAGTTTGCGGAAGGATTGCAGTTCTGTCACGTTGAACGATTCTCTTCAGTCGTCGTTGGTCCCGTTCTTGCAGAATTTTTTTCCGGCCGCAGCGATGTCGGAGATTTGATGTTTTACCGGATTCCTGATATTCACGGTACACTCGTGATGTGGTGTGGACCCACTTCATCGCTACGTCGGAGATGTTGTGTCCCATCGCTCGTGCGCCTACTATAACACCACGTTCAAACTCTCTTATATCTTGATAACCTGCCGTTGTAGCGTAGTAACCGATCTAACAATTGCGCCAAACACTTGTCTTACATAGTGGCTGCCGACCGCAGCGCCGTCTGTTTACATCTCTCTGTATTTGAATGCACATGCATATTCCAGTTTCTTTGGCGCTTCAGTGTGAGAGAAGAAACTACCGGTTCATATGGCTCTGAGCACTATGGGACTTAACATCTGAGATCATCAGTCCCCTAGAACTTAGAAGTACTTAAACCTAACTAACCTAAGGACATCACACACATCCGTGCCCGAGGCTGGATTCGAACCTGCGACCGTAGCGGTCTCACGGTTGCAGACTGAAGCGCCTAGAACCGCTCGGGCACATCGGCCGACAGAAGAAACTAATATACAGAATGATTCCGTGATGTCACATACTTTAAGGGCTGATGGAGAAGGGTAAATATATGAATTTGGGGGAAGGGATCAGAGTGCGGAAACGACTGACTGGAAAGTTATAAACGAAAATCGTTCTGATATCTCTAACAGTGGAATACTTGTACTGGTAATGTTGTTGCTAAGACTAGTATAGACAATTTTCAGAAATGGTAGTATGGACAGAAATAAGAAGAAAATGTTCAGTAAATACAGGCTCTAAAATGCATACCTGAAGAGCTATGAACGCTTGTCGTCTTCATTGTTGTGAAACAAATTTCTTCTACTGAACAAGTGCCCATAACTCTCCACGTATTCAATGAAGCACCCATGTTTGCTAGACATTTTGTCCTTGTTCGGTCCATACTACAACTTCTGAAGGTTACCTACTCTACAGTCTTAGCAACGACTACATCGGTACATGTATTCAACTGTCTGAGAAATCACAACGATTTTCGCGTATGACTTCAGAGTCCGTCGTTTCCTCACACCAGGGTACCTTACCTCAAGTTGATACGTTTACCCTTCTCCATCATCTCTGAAAGTTTGTAACATCGTGGACTCACCCTGTATAATGAATAAATGAAAAATAGAGCAAGAGTGCATAAAAAGGAAAGAGTATATCAACGCAATGAGGAAAGACAGATTAGGTAAACAACTGATCAATCAAGTCAGTAGGACGAACGAGGAACAGGTAGCTTCAATGAAGACGGAACTGAAGAAGAAGAAGAAGAAGAAGAAGAAGAAGATGATGATGATGATGATGATGATGATGATGATGATGATGATGATCCGATTCTCAATACAATACTTTGTTTTTCGCACCCAGAGCCTTACCAAGGATGATAGCTATATGGAGTGCCATTTAAGTCTTAATATCAACCGAGAATCGATCTCCGACCCTTTGGAAATGTAGGGTAACACTGACCTGTTTTGCTGACAGTTATGTAGCTCAAATGTGCCTGATGTCGGCTTGTAGCTTCTGATTATACCATGCACGCGAGACATATGGCTAAACGGCTATGTAAAAACGAGATCATGTGAAACTCAGCTCGCCCTATTTGCCCAAGAAATTCACAGTGCCGTAGACACTGGCGAGCAGATTGATGCCGTATTCCTGGACTTCAGGAAGGCATTTGATACGGTTCCGCACTTACGTTTAGTGAAAAAAATACGAGCTTACGGAATATCGGACCAGGTTTGTGATTGGATTCAGGATTTCCTAGAAGAAAGAACACAACATGTCATTCTTAACGGTTCAAAATCTGCAGATGTAGAGGTAATTTCGGGAGTACCGCAAGGAAGCGTGATAGGACCTTTATTGTTTACAATATACATAAATGACTTAGTTGACAACATCGGTAGCTCCGTGAGGCTATTTGCAGATGACACGGTTGTCTACAAGAAAGTAGCAACATCAGAAGACTCGTACGTACTCCAGGAAGACCTGCAGAGGATTAATGCATGGTGCGACAGCTGGCAGCTTTCCCTAAACGTAGAAAAATGTAATATAATGCGCATACATAGGGGCAGAAATCCATTCCAGTACGATTATGCCATAGGTGGTAAATCATTGGAAGCGGTAACGACCGTAAAATACTTAGGAGTTACTATCCGGAGCGATCTGAAGTGGAATGATCACATAAAACAAATAGTGGGAAAAGCAGGCGCCAGGTTGAGATTCATAGGAAGAATTCTAAGAAAATGTGACTCATCGACGAAAGAAGTAGCTTACAAAACGCTTGTTCGTCCGATTCTTGAGTATTGCTCATCAGTATGGGACCCTTACCAGGTTGGATTAATAGAAGAGATAGACATGATCCAGCAAAAAGCAGCGCGATTCGTCATGGGGACATTTAGTCAGCGCGAGAGCGTTACGGAGATGCTGAACAAGCTCCAGTGGCGGACACTTCAAGATAGGCGTTACGCAATACGAAGAGGTTTATTATCGAAATTACGAGAGAGCACATTCCGGGAAGAGATGGGCAACATATTACTACCGCCCACATATATCTCGCGTAATGATCACAACGAAAAGATCCGAGAAATTAGAGCAAATACGGAGACTTACAAGCAGTCGTTCTTTCCACGCACAATTCGTGAATGGAACAGGGAAGGGGGGATCAGATAGTGGTACAATAAGTACCCTCCGCCACACACCGTAAGGTGGCTCGCGGAGTATAGATGTAGATGTAGATGAAAAAAGAACATATTATAATGAAACGGGTAGGAACTGTTGTTCCTGCTGTTACATACACCTCTCTGAAGAAGCCAAACGCAGTAGTATGCCTTTCAATTTCTGCGCTCATCACCCTACTCCACCATTTTTTCCTGTAATGTTGGTTCTCGAGAAGTATAGTTTTAAGGCGTTTAGAACCTATAATCGAGTCCTTGCTACATTCTTCGAAAGTTTTCGAAGTACAGACATTATCCGTGAAAACGACTTAGAGAGATCGAAATACGTTGTTACACAACAAAATTTTAATGAGCTTGAAAACGATGTTTTCGATACTTCTGTTTTGAAGATAGTGATGCCTGAACTAGGATTTTTCGATAAAATTAATGATACTGTACCATTACTTTTCTGTTAAAATATCTATTTTTACATTCTCGGTCATGAAGATTTCGAAAACATTAGGAAAAACAACGAGTGGACGAGGTCGAGAAACGTAGAGAGCTTACGAACACAGCTGAATGGGATCATCACATTCGGAAGCGGACAACGGCGAAGGTAATAAGATCTTGTTAAAAGTTCTGGAAATAGTTTAAACTCTAGACTTCAGATAGAGCGTCGGGAACGAGCGATAGAGAGTTGCTTTGCATCAGAGGAATTCCTTCAGTCCGGTTTTGGTAACCGGTCTGAGATTTACACACTAATATAGAGTTCCAGGAAGTTCAACATACTCGCTAGTCTGTAAACAGAAAAAAATGAGTCTAGTTCTTTTGTTCTTGTTATTTGGCATCCTTAGCCTGCGAACCCTGTTCCGGGTCCATCTGCTTGTCCGTCTTCTTACAGGTTCTGAAGGATTGTAACAGACAACTTCCTTCAGAATAATTACCTTTACCTTCGCCATAAAAATCAGAAACAAACTGTTCCACTGCAAACTTTGACAAGTATGGGGTATCCTCCACCACTCAACTAGCGATGGTTTGCGGAGTGCAGAGGGACGCAAGTTTTGACAGTTGTTAGCAAATTATCCGAGTTTCGCATCCATCGCTTTGGTGAATCCCAGTGAACTTACTCGTATGAACAGTAGGCACCAACTTGTGTCCCATCGGTTCTCCGATCCTAGTAGTCAGAGGATTGGGGTGCAGTTTTCATACTTTCAAGTAAGGTTCATACGTGTTCGTCTGAGTGTATTTCCCGGGTTTATATAAGACAACCCTCTAATGACCTCGTTGTCGACGAGACGTTAAACACTAACTAAACACTGTAAGACGGCACAAGTTTGCGAATTTTGATTGCCTCATGCGTCCTATAAAGACTTCTGAAGATAAAGCTACTTAGCTTTGTCATCAGTAGCTTGTAAAACTAATACCAATAAGTACATCCGAAAAAAATTAAAAAAAATCTTCCTTCAATTTTGAATAGATGACGTCCAACCAAATTGGAAGAAGTAAGATCATTTCTCGTCCTGGAATCTTCGCAGTATTGTGCCTCAGACGGTGGTACAGAGAAGAAATTGCTTTGATCGCTTAAATCTAACAAATGCTATTGTACCACCACTATTTTGTGGTGGTACCGGCTCGTAGAATTAAAAGATGGAGTCGACTGATTGAGTCTGAGGTACCAAAACAATAACTGCATATTTATCTTTATTGTAAGCTACGTAAGGAAATGTAATAAACGATTTGCAGACATAGATTTTAACTTGGTGTCAAACGATCGAATCAGCACGTTCCAAGTTTTATAGATCAAAGGCCTCCTGACTACAAATCCTTAACGGTATCAAAAGAATTTAAAAATATGTTAAAGAGAATTAAAATAATATATTTACAATCGACACTGTAACAGAACACTCAAATAAGCTAAATAACGATACTGTAAGGTGCAAAATCAAACTTCAGATGTTCTTACTGAATACTAAATGTTTAACATACACAGTTGGAAAAATTAAGAACAGTTGTTTCCATTTTATAAAGTGTAGTGATGTTTGCCGTTTCAATTGGCTGCCATTAACATCCACCTAGGTACATGACAACCTATCCACGTCTTGGGCATACAATTAAATGAACGTTAACGGTGCAATGATTTACCTGAAACTGTTTTATAACAGTCTGCATTTCAGAATTTACCTAACATTCCCGGTGGCCAATCACATTAACACTGTCTGTTATAAAGGCTGCATCCAAAACTCAACTACCCATTCACTCTGACCAGTCGGACAAACGCAGTTTGTTATGAAAGTCTGAACTTAATCACAGCAAAATCGTTAGCAAAACATAAACTCACAGGACCTGATGACGCAATTTTTATCCTAAACTTTTGTCATTTCGACAGGGAGAACGTCAGAGACGAACCAGTGTTTCAGAGGGACATGGAGAATGAAGGTATTCGTCGTAGTTACGTTCAGGGTTCCATTCGCTATGAATAATGCCAGACAACCGCAAAAATTTTAGAGTTAGATTTTTCCAGTTTTATTTACTAGTGGTTAACTAGTCACACTTTTTAAAGAGTTTTACCTGTTGTATTTTTACTGATGACTGTAGTATCATATGGTTATTAGTGTCGTTTTAATCGCGTTCATACGGATGGTTTTATTAATTTTAAAGCTCACTCGTGCCCGACAACTAGTTCTCGATGCTAAAAACGTGAGCGTTCTGTTCCACAGTTCTAAACAGCAGTCACCATAATCTTTTCGCATGCGTTTCATAGTGCCAGTTACGGTAGCATCTCGCTGAGGAAACCGCAACACGGCATGTCTGTATGATTTTAAACTATCTTACGGCGTACCATGTGTTATGCTTGCCAGTTTACTATGTGTGTACAAGGCGCTGGATAGCAGGACTCATCTTCTGGAACCAGATTAAATGCTTTTTGTTCCCTCTTAAGCCCTGGTTTCACTGGACCGTACGAGTGGCTACGTTTATTTTTTCTAAGCCACAAAGAGAAATGTTATTTCAGTCGCGTTTCGCTTATTCTTCGCTTGTGTGTTTAACGTGTCTCATCAGACGAACGCCGCCCAATAAAGCTTCCCCCCCCCCCCCCCCCCCCAGGAGCATTTTTCCATCTACCACTCATCTGCAATATTTGGTTTCCCGAACTTTCCTCATGTCTGCTGTTTGTAATGCACTGTCTTTCTCTGTTATTTCACTTCTTCTCTTAGACCAAGGATATTGCTTATCAACATCTCACTGAAATTCAAACTGCTTAATGGCCCCTACTCGGCGGACAAGTTATACGGCTAGCAACAAGACTATACCGGAATTCAAATTATAGAAGCATTACTGAGCATCAGATATCTTACCGCCTTCACTAAACAAAGAAGTGTTCGTGGACTACTCGTTTTACCTGACCATTTTACTTTTGTCCATTTCCAATGTAACAAAACTTGTATATTTAAATTTAGCTGAACGCATTCTCGAGTCACGTATAAATACAGGGTGTTTCAAAAGAGATTTTACAACTTTAAAAATTCGTACAAATTTATTCAAAGAAGATATAGAGCTGGGTTTAGTGTTATTTTGTATGGCAGCACTTCAAGTTTTTTACCTTAAACTAAAGATGTATGTGGCTTCCGTTTGTTATCTTGCACACATCTCATCGAAAGTAAATTTCTTCCCAAACCGTTGCAGCATTGCAGGTGTAACTTGCTCAGTGGCGGCGTACTAACTCTAAGTTCAGGTAGAGAAGCCGGCACAGGAGGTACATAAAAAAAAATCGGGTGGTGTCAGGTCTGGGGAACGTGGGGACCATGCAGTTGGCGTATCACGGGCAATCCATTGATTTGGAAAGCGGTCACTGAGAAAATCCCGAGCGCCAGCCAGGTAGTGGGGTGGTGCACCATCTTATATGAAGTAAACATTTCGTTCTTGGCCATCCTCATCGATCTGTGGTATCAAAAATTGTTGTAACATTTACAGGAACACTATACCATTGGTGGTTCTCTGACGGAAAAAAGTGGTCCTACACTCTGTTCTTGCTAAATGCACAAAAATCGTTGTTTTAGGGCTATCACGAACATGTTGCAATGTTTGATGTGGATATGTGTGTTAAACTTGACACTTACGTGAAAAGTCGACTCGCCAGAAAAGATGATTTTTTCCAAGAAATGTTTATCCTCATGTAGCCCGATTTAACATAGCCGCGCAGAAGTTCTTGCGAGCAATTTTATCAGTGTCTTTTATTGCTCGTACGATCGTCAATCTGTACGGTTTCAAAGGCAAACGGTTTCTCAACACACCCCAAACAGACGTATGTGGGATTTGCAGTTCGCGAGGTGCACGGCGACTCGATTTCGTAGGGCTGCTGCCAAAACGTTATGTGACTCTCTCAACGATGTCGACGGATGTGCTTGGACGACCTGATGATTTCCCATGTCTTACCGAGCACCCTGTTTCTACAAAACATTTATGCCACTCATAAATTGTAGGCCTACGAGGATGATCTTTAGCGTACTTGGGACGGAAGTTGCGCTATAATGTTGTCGCCGACTTCGATTCTTCAAACCAAAACACACAGTTAGCACGCTCGGGCCCAGTGAAGCCAGCCATCTTTAACGCAACAGCCGCTAGCGCTCCTTCTGGTGCGATTTGGCACTAGCGAACTACGCGAGACAAACTTGGTCTATTTCCCTACAAATTGACACTACAATCACCTCTGAAGGTACTATGAATTTTCAAAGTTGCAAAGTCCTTTTTGAACATCTTCTATATTCCTATACTGTACAGAGCAAGTGTATACACTATGTGATCAAAAGTATCCAGACACCGTAAAAATATACGTTTTTCATATTAGGTGCATTGTGCTGCCACCTACTGCCAGGTACTCCATATCAGCGACATCAGTAGACATTAGACATCGTGAGAGAGCAGAATGGGGCGCTCCGCGGAACTCGCGGACTTCGAACGTGGTCAGGAGATTGGGTGTCACTTGTGTCATACGTCTGTACGCAAGATTTCCACACTCCTAAACATCCCTAGGTCCACTGTTTCCGATGTGGTAGTGAAGTGGAGAGGTGAAGGGACACGTACAGCACAAAAGCGTACAGGCCGACCTCGTCTGTTGACTGACAGAGACCGCCGACACTTAAAGAGGGTCGTAATGTGTAATAGGCAGACGTCTATTCAGACCATCACCCAGGAATTCCAAACTGCTTCAGGATTCACTGCAAGTACTATGACAGTTAGGCGGAAGGTGAGAAAATATGGAATTCATGGTCGAGCGATGCTCATAAGCCATACATCACGCCGGAAAATGTCAAATAACGCATTGCTTGGTGTAAGGAGCGTGAACAGCGGAAAAACGTTGTGTGGGGTGACGAACCACGGTACACAATGTGGCGATCCAATGGCACGGTGTGGGTATGTCGAATGCCCGATGAATGACATCTGCCAGCGTGTGTAGTGCCAACAGTAAAATTCGGAGGCGGTGGTGTTGTGGTGTGGTCGTGTTTTTCGTGGAGGGGGCTTGCACCCCTTGTTGTTTTGCGTGGCACTATCCCAGCAAAGGCCTACACTGATGTTATAAGCACCTTCTTGCTTCTCACTGTTGAAGAGCAATTCGGGGACGGCGATTTCATCTTTCAACACGATCGAGCACCTGTTCATAATGCACGGCCTATGGCGGAGTGATTACACGACAAAAACATCCCTGTAATGGTCTGGCCTGCACAGAGTCCTTACATAAATCCTATAGAACAGCTTAGGGATGCTATGAAACGCCGACTTAGTGCCAGGCCTCACCAACCGACATCGATACCTCTCGTCAGTGCAGCACTCCGTGAAGAATGGGTTGCCATTCCCAAGAAACCTTCCAACACCTGATTGGACGTATGCCTGTGAGAGTGGATGCTGTCATCAAGGCTGAGGGTGGGCCAATACCGTATTGAATTCTATTAGCTTGTGTGCTGTATTAAATGCGATGTTTATTACAAAATACACTCTAAGACAGTTGACTTGCTCAATTTATGAAGCTCTGTGTTTTGAATAAATCACCCAGTTTTTCTGAAACTGTAATAATTTGTTTGTCTGTACGTGTACATAACATCTGTTTCGGTCCTATTCGGGTAATTCCTTCATGGTACGTCGCTTTTTTTCGCTTAGAATGTATGAGAGAAATGTAAGAGCACACATGATGCAACGCTACCTGGTATATTGGAAAGTTAATCAGCGCCTAAACAAACAAGGGCAACATACAGCAGCCAATTGGATAAGCATTTGTGTTTAGAGCGCCCAATGTAGATTTTAGCTATTTGAAGTTTCATAGTAACTATACAGGGTGGCACGTTGGGTAAATGTCAGATCAGAAATGGAATGATCCGAGGTACAAGCGTCGATTGTTCCAATCATATTTTTCCCTCAGTTACTATTCCCTTCACCTCCGTTTGTGATTAAGTTGCACCGTGGTTCGGAATCCATGTCAGACCCTCCGTCCTCCCATAACTGGCTTATTAGTTGGTTCAAAAGTGGCAGGAATGTAAATGATAACCAGTTTCAATACGACCGTGCCTCGAAAATCACTACAGTGGTGAAAACAACCTTTGAGTTGAGATCAGCTTTATATTTTTTTAGCAGCAGTAATTAGCATTACACAATACTAATAACACGAATAATCTACAGAAGACCGGAAAGACTGATACAAGCCTACCTTGGCAAAAATTAGTTTGGGTTCCAGAGAAATGTATGATCACGCGAGACAATATTCGTTCTACAGCTATCTTAGAAGAGAGACTGCAGAAAGAACAACACGTCTTCGCAGCTTTTGTGAAATTATAAAAAGTTTTTGACCATGTTGTCTGTGATACATTCTTTGAAATTCTGAAGATAGCAGGGATAAAATATAGGGAGTGAATGCCTATCTACAGCTTGTACAGAAATCAGACCCCAATTATAAAAGTCGAAGGGCGTTAGAGGGAAATGGGAGTGATACATGACTGTAGCCTATTCCCAATGCTATTCAATCAGTACATTGAGTAAACGTAAAGAAAACCAAGGAGTAATTAGGAAAAGAAATTAAAGTTGAGGGAAGAGAAACAAAAACTTTGAGGTCGCTAATGACATTGTAATTCTGTCAGTGACTGCGAAGGTGTTGGAAGAGCAATTGGACAGAATAGATAGCATCTTGAAGAGAGGTTAGATGAACATCAACAAAAGTAAAACAAGGATAGTAGTATGTAACTGAATTAAATCAGGTATGGTGAAGCAACTGAATTAGGAAATGAGACATTGAAAGTAGTAGACGAGGTTTGCTACTTGATATGCAAAATAACTTATGGTGACAAGGAAATGAAACGTCGACAATAAATAGTACCGACAAGACAAGAATATAAGCTTTTGTAACGTCGTGTGACCTAGGAATGCTGAAATTAAATGATTTGATCAGATAGCTAACGAAGCTGTATTGAAACGAAACTGGTAATGGAAGTATGAAGGGTAAAAATTGTAGAGGGAGACCAAGGCTTCACTAGACGGGTTCCAGTAGTTATCAGAGAAGATACTTGGAGGGTTTAGCTTGGAAAGGTACAATAACATACTATTAAGATTAATGATTAAGTTATTTCGGCTTAGAATACATGCAGTGTCTGAGAATTAGTCTCCTGAATCGCAGACATATAAGTGACACAACAGTGTTTTCGACTGGTAGCTGTTACGTGATTTACAACACATTTCTCTATATACAGAGAGCCACAAAAAACGCAACAACAAATAACGTATTTAATAGTTGTTAGAATCTTGGACGTAATTCGATTGATGCTAATTACAGCGTCCCACATCTAAGGTATTTTCCCAGTTTCGGTTTTGGACCCGGTGGCTTTCTAAGCGTGGAGAATGTGTTGGTAAAACCCCAGATCACGTGATCTGAGGTAAACCGAATGAGCATCATTCGGGACATTGATTTTAATGGTAGAGTAATTGGTTATATATACACTCCTGGAAATTGAAATAAGAACACCGTGAATTCATTGTCCCAGGAAGGGGAAACTTTGACACATTCCTGGGGTCAGATACATCACATGATCACACTGACAGAACCACAAGCACATAGACACAGGCAACAGAGCATGCACAATGTCGGCACTAGTACAGTGTATATCCACCTTTCGCAGCAATGCAGGCTGCTATTCTCCCATGGAGACGATCGTAGAGATGCTGGATGTAGTCCTGTGGAACGGCTTGCCATGCCATTTCCACCTGGCGCCTCAGTTGGACCAGCGTTCGTGCTGGACGTGCAGACCGCGTGAGACGACGCTTCATCCAGTCCCAAACATGCTCAATGGGGGACAGATCCGGAGATCTTGCTGGCCAGGGTAGTTGACTTACACCTTCTAGAGCACGTTGGGTGGCACGGGATACATGCGGACGTGCATTGTCCTGTTGGAACAGCAAGTTCCCTTGCCGGTCTAGGAATGGTAGAACGATGGGTTCGATGACGGTTTGGATGTACCGTGCACTATTCAGTGTCCCCCGACGATCACCAGTGGTGTACGGCCAGTGTAGGAGATGGCTCCCCACACCATGATGCCGGGTGTTGGAAATTATTAATCGTAGAGAGTATTTCACAGTAGCGGCAGCGCAGCGACTGTTAAATATCGATTTTCTCAACAACGGCTGAGAAGTGCATCTTGGTGCTTTGCCACATTACACCTCTGGCCATGAGCTTTTATTATGCGCAGTATGAATCTAATCTGAATTTCACAATTGGCGGCCTCCCCTTGTCAGTCCAATTTCGCCACTTTCGTGGATGATGATGAAAATGATGAGGACAACACAAACACCCAGTCATCTCGAGGCCGGAAGTTAGAGTCCTCCCTCGGACGTGTGTGTGTGTGTGTGTGTGTGTGTGTGTGTGTGTTTTGTTCTTAGCATAAATTAGTTTAGGTTAATTCAACTAGTGTGCAAGTCTAAGGACATCACCTCAGTCCTTTAGGAAGTCACACACATTTGAACATTTGAAATTCTTGCAAGTATGTCCGAATAAACATTGCGTGGATCTTACAGACACTGTCAAATATAGACACTGCAGTATTGTATGCTAGAGCCAAGGCAACCTGTCGATTAAACTAAATAAGTCTCTCTTAGTGCAGGAACCACATGGCCCGCCAGGGTAGCCGAGAGCACTAACGCGCTGCTTCCTGGACTCGGGTAGGCGCGCCGGCCACGGATCGAGTCCGCCCGGCGGATGAACGACGACGACCGGTGTGCCGTGGATGTGGTTTTTAGGCGGTTTTCCACATCCTACTAGGTGAATACCGGGCTGGTCCCGCCTCAGTTACACGACTCGCAGACAACTGAAACACATTCACCCTATTTCACGACTTACACTAGACACAGACAGCTGGGGTACACTCTTTCCATCCTGGGGGGTATGGGGTGGCGGCAGGAAAGGCATCCGGCCACCCCTTAAAATTAACCATGCCAATTCCGTACTTGACCCTGCCGACCCTGCGCACGATGCGGGGTAAAGGCAGTAGCAAAAGAAGAAGAAGAAGAAGAAGAAGAAGTGCAGGAAACACATAACTGTGCGAGCACTATGGGAACCAGACAATAGGACATATGGAAGTTTGGATCTGTCCAAGAATCGTTCTCGGATAGCCGAAGCGCCGAAACAAACTGCTGGCGTAAAGCGAGAAATCCGGTTTCGAGTCCCGGTCCGACACACATTTTAATTTGTCCCCAGTTAACTGTATAGCTGTGGTGGTGCCTCCTGGTTCTTCGATACAGTTTTTCGAGACGACTCAGTGTAATTTTGATAGTTCCATGAAGGTCGTTGGCTGCAGCGTTGGCGGTGTATAGGGCGTCGCGCATTTAGTCCTGGGTGTGGTAGCAGTGCTGCTGCACAGAGGGCATCGTTATCCGCTGAATAGCGGCAATCGTAGCAGTTGAGCTGTTCATGTTTAATGGATAATCCGTCGGTCCCGTCTGCTAGCGGCTTACAGCCTTTGTCCACAGCAAGCATGTCGAATGTACGTGCCTCCCTCCCTCTATCCATTTGTCACCAGCAGCCGGCGATCGTAATTTCACTGGGCGCTTTGATCCACACTACGGCGGAATGATCACTGACAATGAGCGTCACGAAAGCCGTAACGACGGGTGTCCAACGCGTATTCCGAGGCGAAACGCACGCTTTGTAGCGACGCATCTGCCACAGCTACAGGTGTCGCAATTAGAAGCACATAAGCCATTCCTCTGTACAGAAATGTGCGTGATCGGGCATGAAAATTAAATCACTGGTATGTGTGATACAGCGGAATTTATCTGAGCCTCTTCGGGTGTTTCTGTCAGTGTAAAACTTTTTTTGTGACGACGAATGTACATTATTTAAGTCGTATGAAAATTCTTTAACAGCCACAAGAATTCGAGCAGAAGAGCTCATGCCTGTATTTTGGCCACGACAGCTCCGAAAAATTAGTATACGTTAAAAACAATGTTTGTTAGCTAATAATCTATATACAGGATGGTCAGAAACAGACTGAAAAGCTTGTGAAGGTGTTGCAGTGTAGGCTGTGCCGAGAAATAGTGCTTAAGACAAAAATTCTGTACGTTGCAACGTTTCGGAGTTTATTACCATTGAAAATAGCCAATCGGGCGGTTGCGCGCGCCATATATTATTAGCGTCAGTGGTTCTCGTAGCGTAGGTGATAGTGCTCCGTTCTGTTGTTAGATTTTAGGAAACTAAACGAAGAACGCGTTTTGCGACACCGTCTCTGGCGGGTCGCTTGAATTTGCGCTCGCAACGGCCTGATTGGATAATTTCAAAGGTAATTGACTGGGAAACGGCGCAAAGTATAATTTTTTTTTCTTAACAATTATTTCTCAGCACTACCTATCCTGCCATACCCTTACGAACTTTGCAGACTGTTTTCGACCACCCTGTGTGTATTCAACCTGTCCGTTGAGGTCCGCAGCTCGTGGTCGTGCGGTAGTGTTCTCGCTTCCCGCGCTCGGGTTCCCGGGTTCGATTCCCGGCGGTGTCAGGGATTTTCTCTGCCTCGTGGTGACTGGGTGTTGTGTGATGTCCTTAGGTTAGTTAGGTTTAAGTAGTTCTAAGTTCTAGGGGACTGATGACCATAGATGTTAAGTCCCATAGTGCTCAGAGCCATTTGAACCATATTTTTGTCCGTTGAGGATCAGAACGTTGGCCTTCTTTTTCAACAGCTAATGTAAACAACATCAAATATATATAACTTGAACAGCGGACTGTGAACCTGTCGGTTTGAAACCGCTAACGTCGCTATTTGTATAAATCAACAGTGGCTGGTTCCTGTATTCTTCTTTGCAAAAATCAACTTTTATTTTGTACAGAGCACTGTCTCAAAATGGCAGGAAGAAAGTTTTTGTTCCAAGTGTCATTAATACTGAGGCACTATATTTTATTTATGATAATAAGTGCTGAAATATTGCATTAGCTTTTTATGTAGGAGAAGTGTACCAACAGAAATGGCGTTCCATCTCTTTTAAATTTTGGAACTCAAAGGGAAACAAAGCTTGGCAGGAAGACCACGCGCCATTTACTAACGCATGTCTGAAAGACTTTCTCCGTGGTTTGGCGCTTAGATCGAGTCTGGGACATAAAACAGTGGACTGAGTGTATAGTAGCAGTGGAAACCCATTTTTTTGAAAAATGGCACTCAGAATGTGTTCTATCTCCGCTCTCTAATTAACAAATGACAGAAGAATTAAATTCCAGAGACGCATATTTCTCAGGTGGTTACAACTATTCCATCTGGCAGGCTCAATGGCATGAGCTGTCACAGATCTTTAATGAAATCAGTAAGAAGTATAGGAAGGGTAAACTGAAAATACTGCTGGAAAAATGTGATGAATCGAAAGGAGGTCACAGGAAGGACTCATTTAGCCTGTAGGAAATTCAAAATAACCTTAACAATAGGAGTGAGGAAGGAATTCCACTGTTAAATGCAGAGGAGATAGTAAATACTCGTAAGTGGAAAGTGTACGCCGAAGGCCTCTGCGAGAGTGAGGACTTCGCTGCTGAAAGGGCAGAAGTTCCAGTTTAATGTGCAGAATCTATGAGACTGGGGACATTCCATCTGACTTTCGGAAGAATACCATCCACAAATTTCCGAAGATCTCAGACCGATAAACGCGGGAAGTATCAAAATACAGTTTAACAGCTCGTACATTCAAGTTTCTGACAAGAATATTCAGGAGAGTGGAAAAGAAACTTGATCTGTTGGTTAACGATCAAGTTTGCTTTAGGAAAGCTTAAGGCACCGGAGAGCCAGTTCTGACGTTGCGCTCGATAGTGGATCCAAGACTTAAGCTAAATGAAGGCAATTGTCACAGGTTTTGTCCACCGATAAAAGCATTTGATAGCGTATTTAGTTCCTTCAGTCGTGATTGGCACTCACTTTAAAACTCCTGCAAAGTATCAGTTTGAAATACGTATCGATGTATGCGGGAAGGTAGACTATAGTACTGCCTACCGCCACCTGATGGTGTTGCTGCTTCCCACAGGAGGCGCATTGCAGTAGCACTTGTTCCGGCTTGCGAGTACACTGGTGGACATCGATAAGACAACATGGTGTCGTGTCCTGACATAGGTGGGAGAGGGAAAAAAGGGTTGCTGGTCAGTCTGCGCTCCCGAGCAGTACAGAGCAGAATGCAGGACAATTCACAGTGCAGGCATTTGATTGTTTTCTTCTATCTGAACCAACACTCGTACAGGCATTTACTAGAAATGCAGGTTGTGAGACTCGGTAGGGAACTCGTTGTGGAAACTCTTGAAAAAGTTGTTTATTCCAGACAGGACTAACTAATACACTGGAAGCTAGCTCTAGGGCTAGAAAAAGCATGAATAACACTGTTACAACAGAAGCTAGTGCGGAAGTCCTAGGAGTGGATGCCAACCACACTAGCAGCATCTTAAGGCAACAGCTTAGTTGCTAAACAAAACATAATGAATGTGACACTGTTCACTGAGGCACTCTCAGAGAGAGATAGAGAGAGAGAGAGAGAGAGAGAGAGAGAGAGAGAGAGAGAGAGAGAGAGAGAGCAAAGCTGGACCGAGGCTGGAGTCGACGGACGCGGATTCGGCGCCCAGATCGTCTGACTGAGAACTCTGCCAAAATGCGGAATCTAGGGGTTTTAAAGAGTCGCGGGGGGCACTGTTTTTCCCACTTACAGCCACCCAACCAATCCCGTAGGTCTCCTGCAGGTGCCTGCCAATCACGGTTTAGTTAGGTCCCCTCTACTGCTCCTAAGGCGGGGATGTTAATGCAGTTGCACTAAGTAAGTCCGTATTTGGTATTAACATTGTTCAGCTGAAAGCTAAACGTAACTGCTCTGCCAAATAAGGCTTGCAACATTATTGTTATACGTCATTTAGCCCCACCCCCCCCGGGCTCCGCGGAATAGGGACTGCTAGGTCAACAGTTTTTGGCGTTTTCGCTCTCTTTTTAACCCATGTGAGCCTACTGACATTGCTGTTCTCAGGGCTGGTATCAGGCTGGCCTTATACGCTAGTACGTGCCTGTTGGTTACAAAGTTCTACGGTGACAACCTACTGCAGCGTTTAGACGACATATGAAGTTACATGTTAATTCCTTGAAGAGTAACTAACGACATGGGACCGCGTCTGGGTGCGTCTGCATTTTCGCAAGGCTCTCCCCTTACGGTTTACTTCATGCAACAATATCTCTCCTAGTTTCGTCTGCCCACAGCATCGTCTCTGCTTCCGAGCCTTGGAACGTCTGTCCTCCTTTCTCAAAGCTTCAAGATAACACTACAGTAGCAAGAAATAATCAATATATTACAATGGATCCTTACAAGGAGGGGCATCGGTGAACATCGTGGTTTCTTTGAAAAGAAAGAGTGACTTCTTCATACATCCGCAAGAGGTTGGTAGCCGCATGTGGGGGAAACAGCACCAAGTCGCAGATTCTCGTTCCTTTGAATATCAGAGTTCAGAGCTGGCAGGGACTGCGCTGGAAAACCCTAAATTCCTGGGCGTCCCGCAATTGCACGCAGACCAAACAATATCCAGCGCGTCCATGTCGTGATAATGGGTTGGGTTTGGGTTGTTTAGGGGAAGAGACCAGACAGCGAGGTCATCGGTCTCATTGGTTTAGGGAAGGATGGGAAAGGAAGTCAGCCGTGCCCTTTCAAAGGAACCATCCCGGCATTTGCCTGGAGCGATTTAGAGAAATCACGGAAAACCTAAATCAGGATGGCCGGACGCGGGATAGAACCGTCGTCCTCCCGAATGCGAGTCCAGTGTGCTAGCCACTGCGCCACCTCGCTCGGTGCGTGATAATGGGGCACAGACAAATCACGTTTGATAAACTGGAGAAGGCAACAACTGTATCACTGGGGACGCTCCACCCTGTCATCCATGAGGGTTTGAAGATGATGTGTGTACACTGGGTGCCCCATTCCCTCGCCATTGCGCAGAAACAGAGGCGTGTGGAGATATGCGAACAGTTGGTGCGACAGTACAGATGCGGCGGAGTTCTTTGAGTGCTTGGTCCCGTCGACGGGTCACGGTTCCTCCACAAGACTACAGCAAAGAAACGGCAGGCTATGGAGTGGAAGCATAGTGTGAGCCCTCGCCCCATTAAGTCACAACTGAGACGAGTAGCGACTGTGTCGAGATGAGTAAGGGATACTGCTGCTGGTGGACTGGCTCCCTCCCAATACGACCCTTAACAGTGGTCGGTACTACAGTTCACTGCATCAACTCCGCCAATATATTCAACCCCCGCCGCCACGGAAAGGGGGACCGAGGCTTTCTGCTTCGAAACGACAATGCGCAGCCACATGCCAGTCACCAGACCATTGCCACCGTGCGCAACTAGGGTTTACTGTGCTGCCACACCTTCCGTATTTGCCGTATCTGGCGCCTAGCGACTGTGCCCTCTTCAGCGAAATGAAAGAGGCCATTCGGGGTAAGAAGTTCACCACAATTGACGAACTTAATGCAGCTGTTCAGCAGTGGCTTCGGGTACCCCCCAAAAATGGTTTGCTACGCAATAGGGGGAGCCGCCAGAACAATGTCGAAAATGGAGAGACATTGGCAGGGAGTACCCGTGCGATCGCGGTTGTGGTATGGGTGCACAGTGTGCGGTCAGCGATGCCTACTTACCTGAAGATCATTGGCGCTGTACAGCATGAGGGGATCAGGCTGACCACAGGTGCTTACAGGACTCTATACCTAGTCTCTCATGAGGCTGGCAAACCGCCATTTACCATGTGGCAGCAACTTCTCGTGATGCATCCAGCGTTTAAGTCCCTCGCTACTCCTATTTCCCCATCATACCATACCATCGCTCGTCCAGCTATGGAACGCCTCTTTACCAACCGTCCACGGGCAACAACGTCAACATCGTTTGGGTTCTGCGCGAAGTGTGAACTGGAGACACTTGGTGAGGGCCAAGTTCAACCCTAAATGTAGAACCCCGGAAGAAGGTTTTAACCGCCTGTCACCTTTGTTACTGCAGTGGCCCAGAGTAATTTTAGTTCAGTACAGGTGTCTTGCCGGCCAGAGTGGCCGAGCGGTTCTAGGCGCTACAGGCTGGAACCGCGTGACCGCTACGGTCGCAGGTTCGAATCTTGCCTCGGGCACGGATGTGTGTGATGTCCTTAGGTTAGTTAGTTTTAAGTAGTTCTAAGTTCTAGGGGACAGATGACCTCAGATGTTGAGTCCCATAGTGCTCAGAGCCATTTGAACCATGAAAAAATTTTATGAGATCTTAACTGAGCACCACAACTCCGTAGCTGTGCCTAAGGATGGGGGGACTCCATTAGTTGCTTTATTGTTTTCCCTGATCGTGCCCTCAAGTTGCTATTGCTTCACGAGTTTACAGTATTCGACGCGGAATTAGACGCGATCTTGAGGGCACTAGACGAGATGAGACGTGTTGCGAATGCTAACTTCCTCGTCTCTTCTCTTTACTGACTACGACGTTTGGTTCAAATGGCTCTGAGCACTATGGGACTCAACTGCTGTGGTCATAAGTCCCCTAGAACTTAGAACTACTTAAACCTAACTAACATAAGGACAGCACACAACACCCAGCCATCACGAGGCAGAGAAAATCCCTGACCCCGCCGGGAATCGAACCCGGGAACCCGGGCGTGGGAAGCGCGAACGCTATCGCACGACCACGAGATGCGGGCACTACGACGTTTGTAGACAAAGCGGTACAGATAAAGTAGTACAGAATATCCAGGACGCACTACTCCGACTGCAAATCCTAGGGAAGGAGGTTTCTTTTTGCTGAGTGCCACGGCACTTGCGGGGAACGAAAGGACGGATGTAGCAGTCAAAGAGGCGGGTTCGATCTTCACTTCGTTCATTGTGCCATCCCTGTGCATGCTTTCGCCACGCTGTTGAGGTACAGTCATGCGTCGATGGGAGAAGGAGTGGCTAAAGTGTCAGACAGTAAGCTGCGTCTAATAAACCTCGCAAGGTGGCAAGTGGTGTACCTCTTCCCAGCCACGCAGCGGGATGAGGTACTCGCGCAGGCTACAGTCCTATGACACATGGCTTCTTGCTCCGGCGAGAGGATCCTCAAATGTGTAGTATTTGTGGCGTGCACCACATTTTATTAGACCGCGTTTTATTTGCAGACCTGAGGGCAGCAGCAGATTTTAAGTGATGTTCTAATGAAAGTGACGAGCGTTCTATAAGTGTTCAGCTAGTCACATTTCATTGTGCCGCTATTTTAGCTTCTCTGTAGTTTTGCTTAGTTTTTAAACCCAGGTATAGGACCTCTCACCCTTTCTTATTTGTTTTGCGGCGTGGGAGTTAGTGGTTGTGTAGGTCAACATTAATGACTTGGGTATGAGCGAGTGTCATTTTGTAGGTTTTTTAATATTACTGGTATTTAGAAAAAAATGTAATATTAAATTTATTGCTTTTACTGGCGGCCAGCTTCTAAAATGACATGCATAGAAAATTTTTACTTGTGGATGATGAAATTATATATTCCGCCAACCAGCATCAGATTCCCATCAGACCGACGAGAACGTTGACCGACGGCATTGTTTAGAGACCGGTGACCGATCAAAAAATTACGCAGTTTGCGTAATTACATTGCCCGGATACTGATAGAAAAGACCGGTAAAAGATATCTCAGGGACGCTGAAATGAAAGTTTGACAAGGTAATAGACGTTTGAACACTAGTAGCGTTCGGCTATGGCCACCAAACAATTCGTCGGCAACTCTCCTTCGCTACAGCCTGGAAAATTTCTAAAATGTAGCATAATAATTTGATATATGGCATTAATGAAAAAGAAAAGTACAGTCTTAATTAAAACAAGGCTTTTGAAATTAAATTAGCGTAATTATGTGCCAAACGTTACAGAGCGACACCTATATTTGTGAAACAGCCACCGAAAACAAACGAGAGAGAGAGAGAGAGAGAGAGAGAGAGAGAGAGAGAGAGAGAGCGCTCACAGCTCATGCTTTTGTATAATCCAAAACCAAATTACGGCAACTGCCTTAACTTGCTTTACAGTTTTGATAGATAAACATTTCTCTGGAACATTCGTTAGCAGAACAGCAATAAAAAATATCTTACTTACTTTACAGATTTATTTTCACCGATAAAATAAATCCTTAATGTATTTCAGCCCTAATTAAAAATTTGGGGCATATTCTATTAATTATTCACAAAAGTAACATTTCAGTTTACTCCTCACTTTTTAGCCATTTCATTAACATTAGTTTCTTTTGATATTTGTAAGGGTACGGCAAGAAAGGAAGAATGAATTTATTGTTGGTGTTAATAACGATCATCCTCCTTTAATTCCTCTGCATTACTGCAGATGACGTGTCACTGAGCACATTTGTTCTGCAGTACACGTGAGGCGCCTAGTTGTTTCCACTGCACTGTGTGGAATACGAAGGTTCTTTTATAGTTCACTAACATGCTGTCTTCAAGTTGATGTCCCCAGGGCAGAAAACAGCACGCAGGTCGTAGGTTCTGTATCTTGAGGCTGAAACTGACTTTCAGCGAGGTTCTGTTCTGAAATAATGTATCACTTCTTTGGGATGCCTCTCGCGTATTTTAATATAGCCACACGAGAAGACTAAATGATCTTAATAAAACACCTTCTGATACAGCAAAGTACATGATCAAACACAATGTTTACGAAAATGTATCTTTACACTATTTGTGGCAATTGTGTGTGCCTCATGACTACCAGAGTGAATCTAGGACGCTGAATTCATGGACTGTGCGACTGATCCCGGCGGAGGTTCGAGTCCTCCCTCGGGCATGGGTGTGTGTGTTTGACCTTAGGATAATTTAGGTTAAGTAGTGTGTAAGCTTAGGGACTGATGACCTTAGCAGTTAAGTCCCATAAGATTTCACACACATTTGAACATTTGATTTGCGTCTCCACTGCTTCTTGGAGCCTAATATGATGGCTGACTAAGCCAGAAATATTACAAGGGCGCTGATAATCTCTCCGTTGAGCGCCCGTAAACTACAAAGGCACACGCGCGCGCGCGCTCACACACACACACACACACACACACACACACACACACACACACGGTATACCTGTAATCTTTTTTCGTTCGTTCAACAAATGGTTCCTGTGAACAAAACAAATTATAGTGCCAATAATTTTGGAACGTCCCAAGTAAAATGCGTCAGTATGTGGAATGAACTTCATACTTCCATTATCTCCATGAAGGAGACGCAAAAACGGTTGCCAGCGGTGTAACTGGCCCGTATTTTCATGCCGTTACGGGCCAGCGGCGGCGGTCGACTAGTCTGGCGGAAGCGCCTACCCCACCTCCGCTTCCAGTGTAGGCGCCAGGTATCTGTTACGCCCGTCGCCACTTGCGGGGCTGCACGCCGGTGCGTGAGCTACTGGGCCGCGGGCCGCCCAACTGGGTCATCCGTCTGCAGCCGCTGTCGTTACGTCACGGCCGGATCGGCGCGCGGGCGCGGAAAGCGAAAGTCTGCAGCCGCGCCGCTCGCGAGGGCAGAGAGCTGCTTTCCGCGGCAGGCGGCCGTCCTTGGGCGGGCGCCACGTGTCTGCAAGCACCAGGTAGGCGTCACGTGGCCGGCCGGCCGGTCTGGCTGCCGCACTGACAGCTGCGAGTGCTAAACGAGGCGCCCGGCCCAAGTGCCGTTACCTTAACCGTGCCGCCACAAAGAGCGCAGTCCGCGCCAATTTTTCTACGCGCTAGCGAGCCGCCTCGCCTTAATCAGTTGGCACTTGTCACACGTCATCGATTCAGCTTATTTATAACAAATACTTTTTGCTTTCGAGACTGTTTGCGTCTGGATGTAATTTGATCACGTGCTCGTTTTCAACCTGAGTTAACTTCACCACTTTCGTAGACAATATTTCGACTAGTAACTTAGGCTCCTTCTTCAGGTGATGTTAGAAGTTTCGGTATCTTGGGTTCTCGGTGACAGGACTCCAACAATACGCAGCTCCTGGAGACTCATGGAAAATGCCCATAAGCAGTTCACATACTTAACCTAATAGCATAAACTAGCACCATCTTCCGCCCATCGTGGTAAGGACTCCACAAAACAGCGAGAGAGCTGTATCATCATCCTGAGCCATGACCTCTGAACAGTCGCTTACAACTGTCGCTTCTGCATTCGAGACACAGAGATTTCGCATGATAGAATCCCAGATGTCCTTAGTTCAATAATCTAGGTGATCAAGAACCGCCGTGCTTCTTGCTAGGGGGGTAGTCAGTCCATGATCTGCGAGGTGCTACAGCCGAACAAACCAGTGCACACGATCAAAGTGCAAAAAGAACTAGGGACAAACAACTTGAAACGTCCCCTTTGAACAATAATACATGACTGTGCTTAAACTGACACACAATATTTTTAGCGCAACGCAGTCTGACCTTCAATAATCCCTACAAAAGAATGGCCCTGACTAACATTAACCTATACCTTTCACAAATCACTTACCTCACAAAAATCTTCGTTACTCGAACTACAGCAATACAGCGAGCGCCACTACTGCCAGCTAAATAAAAGATTCAAACTACTGAAGGCACTAACTACTGATAGGCATAGTTAGCAAATGAAAGATTTTGATAGAGAACAAACAATTTATTTACCTGAATAATCATAATATATATAGCAGTTCATGCCATCCAGTATTACAAATTTCAAAACTCCGCCATCTCTCTCCCCACATCCACCACTGCTGGCGGCTCACCTCCAACTGCGCAACGCTACGCGCTGTTCACATCCAGCTGCCGCTGCCCAACACTACAATGGCAGACAACAATGCAAACTAGCCACAGACTGCACACAGCACAGCCAGTGATTTTCATCATACATAGCGCTACGTAACGTTGCCAACAAGAAAACATAAACAGCCTACTTACAAACTTCGTACCAGCCTTAAATTTTCTTACCTTCACGATCCTTAACTCAAATGGTTCAAATGGCTCCGAGCACTATGGGACTTAACATATGAGGTCATCAGTCCCCTAGAACTCAGAACTACTTAACCCTACCAACCTAAGGACATCACACACATCCATGCCCGAGGCAGGATTCGACCTGCTACCGTAGCGGTCGCACGGTTCCAGACTGAAGCGCCAAGAACCGCTCGGCCACAACGGCCGGCGATCCTTAACTGAAATGTACTTTGGCAGTAATAGACTCGTTCTGCACTCAGTTTCAAATTCCCGTTCTTTAAATGTTATCAGTAGTTTTTCGCGAAAAGAAAGTCGTCTTCCCTCCAGGAATTCCCATTCACGTTAAAGTAGCGTCTCCGTAACACTCGCATGTTGATCGAACCTACCGGTAACAAAATCTACAGCATGCCTCTGAATTGCTTCTCAACGTCGCACTAATATTGTGTACGCTGTCTCCTTTATAGATGAGATATACTTTCATAAAATTCGCCCAGTAAACCGAAGTCGCCGGCCGCGGTGGCCGAGCGGTCCTAGGCGCTTCAGTCCGGAACCGCGCGACTGCTACGGTCGCAGGTTCGAATCCTGCCTCGGGCATGGATGTGTGTGATGTCCTTAGGTTAGTTAGGTTTAAGTAGTTCTAAGTTCTAGGGGACTGATGACCACTGCAGTTAAATCCCATAGTGCTCAGAGCCATTTGAACCATTTTTTGAAACCGAAGTCGACCATTCTCTTTCATTACTACCGTCCTTACGTCCTCGTTCCATTTCATATCGCTTTACAACGTTAGGCCGGAAAATGTTAGCGACGACACACCACTAATATTGTATTCGATAATTGTTTTTCCTACTCATCTGCATTAACCTCCAATTTTCTATATTACTACAATCCACCATTGATCACATCAGCTAAAAATTTTGCCTAATTCATTTTCTATCATCCTACAGTCCCTCATTGACGACACCTTCCCGTACACCATAGCGTCATCGGCAAACAGTTACACATTGATGCTCACCCTGTCCGTCAGGTCATGCATGTATGCAGAGAATAGGACTCGTTCTACGGAGTATCACACTCCCTTGGGACGCACCCGGCGCTACCATTGTCTCTCTGTGCTGACAATGCATCGCTTCATGTGGTTCTCGACATACTCGTCCCCTGCCACAGACGTGCGCTAACCTATTTAGCGAGTTGGTAGTCCACCCATTTTCTTTTTTTTCTCTTCTTTTTCTTGCTGAGTGCGTCCAGTGATGGTTTTGCTCCCCTAATGCTAATTTCCTTACCATGTGATGTGCTGTGAGCAGAGGTACGCTTTTGGCGTGGCGCCCTCTATCCCAGAAGTTTTCACACTTTTTCCTCCGACGGAACACTTTGGGAATCCTGGTACTCTGATGGAACACATTATTTCGCAGGTTAACAAATTTTTTGAAAAAGATAAAAAACTTGTTTTATTCAGTGATTATTTTAATTTTAAATGATAACTAATAACACAGAAAGCATAATAAAAAATTTAAAAAATATTTATTACCGTAGAAACATCGAGAAAAACACTATCTTATTAATAGTTTTCAGCGAAGCACTTACTCACTTACCGCGAACAGGTGTGTTCTGCGGAACATAGTCTGGGAAACTCTTCTCTACCTTATGTTGTGGATGGTATTGGCTGCTCACCAGTTCACATTCTACTGACAACTGCTTTTCATCATTATGCCTATTTTTTTCTTTGTCTTCATCTCGTCAACCTTCAAGTTCTCAGATAGCGTACTTCATCCTCTGTTTATCATCGTATTCGTTTCCATATCAGTTACTTTTCTCCACTAGGTCGTCCCTTTTTCGTGGAGTCTGCAAAACTTTGTCCATCCTCTCCTTCTCCTTGCCTCCATTTTTCCTTCCATCGGACTCGTGCACCGTGATCTATGTCTGACCACATGTCTTACTAATATACTTTTTCTATCCTGAATCGTCTGACTTGTTTGTTTCCTTTGCTCTTCTTGCACTTTTTCATTGAAACACGTGCATCGCCAATACCACTTCCTCAACATGATGTTCTTAGCATGCGTCACCAGCACAGCATCTCGAAGTCCTTAATTTTATTTTTAGCAGAGTATGGAAGGTCCTAGCTTTCAGCAGTACATTGCTATGCTCAAGATGGGTACTAAAGTTTGAAAGTATTTCTGTGAAGACTTCATTAAAACGGACTGTTTTTCTTGAACGATGCTTTGACGTGTGCTATCCTTGCTCTAATAGTTCACTGTATCCATTTGACTCAGACATTCTAGACAGCAGAGCTTCTACGGCGGTAAGATTTCCTCCTCCCAACAAAACTGCTGCATGTACTTTTCCGTCTACAGATTTTATAATTTTATTTATTTTCATTTTGTAGCTTTCAGTTAGCAGGAGGTTTAAAAGGTCTTTTCGTTTTCTAGGCAATGCCATCTACAAAACTTAGAGCCTTATACACTGTTCCATTAATTTGGACCCAGTTTTCATTTTTTATTTTGAATTCTTCGGTTGCATCCTCGGTCTAAGCGTTAAAAAGTTGCGATAGTCCGCAACCTTATCTAATTCTTTTGGAGAATTTTGCTTCTAATTTTCATTCTCATGTTTGTGAGAAACCAAAGTGAAAATTATTGTGCGGCCTCAACAATGTATTCAGAGATTTTTGTGGGTTTTAAACACTTGGCGAAATCAATGTTATCACAAGGTTTCTATTCACCGCTAAATCCACGATAATCAGTAACGACCCCTGTGGTCAAATTGTCGTCGCAGATGGAGATAGCACGACGACACACACTGGATACACTGACAGGTCAACTCTTCAGTGCTGCATGCATTCGATACCAACAGTCTGGCTACGATAAAATGCGCTGATGTCAAGTCACTCGCTGCCAGTAAAAGATCTGACCATCTCCCTGTCACGACGGACAAAGATAGCAACAGAAGTTGGCTCCGAACTCACAGAAGGAACTCCATTGATATTCTCCTGAAATAATTAAACGTCGATCCCCGCTGGAGACATCTCGTAGCAGGACGATTTTCGTAGTTGGTTCACACAGTGGACGAATCGTTACCACAGTCAAGTCGACCTTCACTGTGCTGAACGGTAAATTCTAGGACGTTAGGAACCATCAATCTTAACCCTTTCCTACTAAGAGAAATTTTTTTAGAATTTTATCTGATAGGTATCAGTTTGTATACTATATGACCTCTGTAATTACTTTAAAAATACTGAAAAAGTTCTCATGGTGATAGTTCATTCAAAAAGTCGCTAGCATGATTGTGCTACTCAAAATAAAAAAAAATGTATAATATCCAAAAGGCACTTCATGCATGTGTTTGGACACCTTACATAAGTTAAAAGAAACATTCTCAGCGTAAAATAATGCAGGAATTGCCAGGAAATAAGGAAATATAGGAGAATATATTTTATTTATCTCGGTGACCAATGGCTTTGTCTTTTCGTTGAAGTTTGAAATGATCTGTTGCGCTCTGGTGGTCAGAATACTGAACAAAACAACTGCCAAACGAAAGCTGCGAACTCGCAGAATCGTTGCTATCCGGTGTTACACAGGAAATTGATATAGCTGAGCCACAAAAAATTTGAAACTGAATCCGCACGATCCCGCGGGCCAGGGTGGAAAGGGTTAATACAACTTGCGATTTAGTCTTAGAATTAAGTCGAAAACTAAAATTCACAATGGTTGTTCTTTGCAAAGCTCAAATGGCGGTTCTCACATACCCCGAGAGTATGGCAGCATGAGGAAAGCGTCCTAGAAATGGAAATGAGCGTACGGGATTGTGGGCATAATGTTCTTTCTATAATCTCCAAAGTCTAGAACAGAAAAGTGGTAGGACATCTTTTTTGCATCTCGTTTTTTTCTAATTGGAAAATAATCTAAAAGACACTCCCTGCCTCCTTCGTCCCAGTCTCCCCCCCCCCCCCACACACACACACACACACGGACACGGACACGGACACACACACACACACACACACACACACACACACACGCACACACACTCATACGCTAGATCTCTCGGGCGTTTAAGATGCTCAATATTTTTCTTATCTGGGTGCTCTGTAGACATATGTTGCAAAATCTGAACAATATTTTTCTTCTAGATTAAACTTGTTTACTGGTTTCGCGACGACGACGAGTGTGTGTTATGTACATCGTACGAAAATTCTATTGGAGAAGTACAGCTCATGCTGATACAATAATGTGCAGAACCAGGACGAAAGTAGGACCATACAAGGAAAAAACAGCTACAGTATAGTACAGAAGGTAAGAAATACGCAACGAGACGAACAGAAATGACTCCTTTATTCAAAGACAGTGATTACATTCAAGTCATCGCGATTCATATTGGTCACCTGGACATCACAAAATGCGGGGCACGGTTCTTCATAGCGTGTGTGATAACCACGGACTGCAATGAATCCTCTGCAACGTGCTCCATCGCTCGACAGTGTTCCTGGGTGCATTACGTGTTCCAGCCTCTCGCCATATGAGGGTATCTCAAGCATTTCGGCACATGATTAATTGGGTGGGGGGTGGTGGTGGCGGGGGGGGGGGGGCAGGTGTTACTGTGTGGGGAGGCTTTCTGAATTACAAAATCTTCCAAAGCTGTACACTCACCGGTCATCGTTATCGTGAGACTGTACTCGTTTCCCATGTGTGTCTTTTCAGGAAATCATTCGGCTCTGGCTTCATTTTTATGGATTACAATACGCGACCGCATCGAACAGCGCAGGTGGAGCAGCTCTTGGCACGAAAGAATATTCGGTGAATGGACTGGCCTGCCCGGAGGAGGATTGGAGCGGCCTACCAAAAGAATTCTTTATCAACCTTGTGTCCACTTGGGACCACGTTTCAGAGCGTGCACTGGCGTCCATGGTGATCACACACCGTACTAACGACCATGTCCCGCCTTTTGTAATGTCCGGGAGATCTCCTTGAATCGCAGTGATTTCAGTGTAATAATTGTCTTCCAATAAAAGTGTCGTTTCTGTTCGCCTCATTAGGTGTTCCTTCCAGTTACCATCTATACTACACTGTAGCATTTCTTTCAGTGTACGACCAAAGTTTGATCGAGCTATGCTACTAGACAATGACGCATTATGTGAAAATTACTTCAGTCTTTAAGTCTTATATAATCAATACAGCTCCTAAAAATCATTGCACGTTAAAAGCAAACATCTCTTAGCTAATAAACTATTTATATGTTAATCTATCGATTAAGAAATAACAGAAAATTGTTCAAATGGCTTTGAGCACTATGGGACTCAACATCTTAGGTCATTAGTCCCCTAGAACTTAGAACTCCTTAAACCTAACTAGCCTAAGGACATCACACACATCCATGCCCGAGGCAGGATTCGAACCTGCGACCGTAGCGCCTAGAACCGCTCGGCCACCACGGCCGGCAACAAATAACAGAAAAGTTAAATTCCAGAGAGGCATATTTCGTAGGTGGTTAAAATTATTCCACCTGGCAGACTCAGCCCCATGGGATGTCAACTGTCTTGAGTGAAACCAGTAGGAAGTGCGGCATGCTAAACCGAAATGGGGCCCGGAGAAATGTATGTGAACAAATTGAAACAAAATCTGGGACAAATTTTTTGGCCTATTTCCAAAAGAAATATATATATATATATATATATATATATATATATATATATATATATATAATATTGTGTGTGTGTGTGTGTGTGTGTGTGTGTGTGAGAGAGGGGAGAGAGAGAGAGAGAGAGAGAGAGAGAGAGAGGGGGGGGGGTTGGGGCGTAGCTAGGTAGTAAGGCACTTGGTGCACAGTTTTAACCTACCCCACCATCACAGAACATGATAATTTGTTTTTTGGGAGGGGGAAGTAATTTTTAATAAAGCAGATTAAACAACAAAGATAGTTTTAGTGATAGGTGACTTAACGTGCAGTTTACAGTATTTTCATTCTAATTAATTTAATTTAATTTTAAAATTGCGTCATCAGAATCGATATTTTTAACTACCCGATTTTCAATTGACAAAATTGTCGAACTTCGAAGTCGTGCTTGACTCACAATGGGTCTAGAATAATTCTTAATTAAAGTTCAAAAAACGAAAATAATAACAATGGCTCCAATTACACTATTCCAAACAAGTAGATAGTAAAAGAAAATACATTACAGTAGAAAGTTTCACAATAGGCAAAAGAAAATTCTCTCTAGTAATTTCAACCCAGAGTGAGTGCTTACGTACAATGGTGTGCAAAACTTAGGACTAAAGTAACTTCCGCACGATCTGTCACTTCAAAGTGAAATATCTCGATGAAACGTGGACCATACGTACTCGATCCAAGAGCTGCTCGACCTGTGCTCTTCGATGCAATCGCGCATCGTCATCCATAAAAATGAAATCACGACCGAATGCACTCCTGAAAAGGCGAACATGGGGGAAAAAGTACAGTGTCACAATACCGTAGATCGGCGAGTGTACAGTTTTCAAAGATTTGGAGGTCAGTGCACCCATGGAACCTTATGCCTCCCTACATCATAACACCTGGGCCACCGAAACTATCATGTTCGACAGAGTTCCAGGGTGCATTTCACCCCTCGCTATACGAAGATACGTCCTAGAATCATTCGCGAAGAGCATGCGACTCCACTCTTCGTTGGTTCAGTCCCTATGCTCTTGGCACCATCGTAAACGGTGCCGCCGATGTGGTGGTGTCAATGGTCGTCAGCCAAAGAGGCCACCAGCATGCATTTCAGTCATGTTAAGTGTGGTTGTAATTGCACCCGCTTTATTCTCTGTTGCCTAGTGTAGCGGTCACCTGCTGCTGTAGTTGATCGTGGTCGAGCACCACCTCTTTTTCCGACAGCAGGACCTGTGATTGGGAATGTTCCCCATGCATGTAAAACAATGCTGTGAGCAGTACCAAACTCCTGAGCTACTCTTAGCAATTCGTCCTCCTTCCAGTTTCCCAGTGATTTTTCCACGTGTCAAGTCATCCAAATGCCTACGTGCTATGTTAGATTGAAAACACCACCACAGTGGATCGCAACTGCTCTCTGACACACACACACACACACACACACACACACACACACACACAATTTCCTTTATCCGTTCCTTCGAGTGCCTCGTGTTGCGGGGCCGAGCACGACTGCGAGACCTCTGGCTACATGCTCCCGCACTTTCATTCACTTCGACCGAGTACTTAATATATTATGATTCTTCATCTACTTCATCATTAAGTTTTACGGAGCATGGCGTTTGCATTACGTAAAAGAAAAGGTAGATTTGTTCTGGTAAGAGCGCCGCTATCGCATTTAAATGAACGTAACAGGCGTGTTTTTGTTGGAAACACTTGCTACCGGGTAGAAACCCTGATCTTAAAAGAAACTGTAATTTAATGTATACAGTAGGTAAGCAATTCCACATTTTGTGTAAAATTGCTTTTTCGAACCCAGGAGAGCCGGCCGGAGTGGCAGTGCGGTTCTAGGCGCTACAGTCTGGAACCGAGCGATCGCTACGGTCGCAGGTTCGAATCCTGCCTCAGGCATGGATGTGTGTGATGTCCTTAGGTTAGTTAGGTTTAATTAGTTCTAAGTTCTAGGCGACTGATGACCTCAGAAGTTAAGCCGCATAGCGCTCAGAGCCATTTGAACCATTTCGATCTCAGGAGACCCTAATCTGGATATCTCCTCCATGCACAACCTCAGCTTTTATACGATCTCTGTACCCTCGCTAATGACATATTTCTTCTATTTTAACATTTCAAATTTCTGTTTACCGCAGCATAATAACATTACGGAAACCATCAAAGCACAATCTATTCGTAAAAACAGTGCAGTGACGGACAATGTCTCTTGTACAAGAATATTACGTAGCAAACTAAGATCACTCACTGACATCACTGCCTCAAGTAATGTGTGAGAGTAATTTTTGTCAGCACGCTATTTTAACGGTAAAATGCATGCAAAACGGTCAATACCAGTACAGTGTTTAGCTGCCCGCCCGAACCCAAAAGGTGTAAGGAATGAAACAATGACAATACATGTATACATATATATTTCTACAAATCGTGCCACATAACCTAGATAGATTTGTAACGCCCAAAAGAAGACATCACAGGTTGGTACACATACAACTACATATATACAGTGGAATCCATTCTACGTTGCATGGCGAATTGGTACTGTGTAACAGCCACTCCCTATCGTGCTCCATACATGAATGTATTGAGGTAAAATTTATTGTTTGTAGGCACCCTCCTCGCACTGCTTTGGCGACGCCTCTGGAGGCTGCTTCGGCGAAAAAAACTACAATGAATGAGATTAACTTTCGATACATCCTCAGCAAACAGTCACGACAAAAACTAATCAATAGAAAAACAAAAACCTAGAAAGATGTCTAAGGGACGAGGGCACAAAACCCATCGACATTCCTGATAGTTGGGAACAAGTGCATGTCTGATACTGGCAGAGAACGGGATGTGTTGCATCAGACAGTCATATAACGATCAAGTTTCCCCGCTGACAATGTTTCACGTGACGTAACTGTGGCATTCCACTCCGTTGAGGGCCAGAGAGATTGGCCCGATTTAAATTCCATGTTAGAATGCGTTACGTCTCGTGGCTCGGTGTCGGCCTGATAACCAGTCTGAGTCGACATTAAAGCAGACGGCGAAAGCTTTAAGTATGAACTACCAGGCGGGATTTAAACTCCGCAAAGGTCATGAAATTTCGGAGCGCCCAGCAGTTAGATGTTAGCAGTGCTGGCAAACAGCGTGATTCACTCCTCGACTGAGTAGGATCAAACTAGTGCACATTGTGTGAACTAATCTGTTTTGTTCACTTCCGTTGCTGGTACTCATTCATTGAGGTACAGGAAGATGCATTCAAGGTCAGAGCTCGGTAGATATACATATATACACTGGAATAGTAAGAGCCACCTCGTACCGTATTCCATACACGAATGTATAGAGAAAAAGTTTATTGTGTGTATGCCTTACCAGAATGTCATTCTGTACGCGATGTATAATATGGAAGGAGGCTACAGTGTCCTCCTCCGACATAGGTTCTCCAAATTTACAAAACGGATTTTAGGAAACATCAACTTTCGCCGGTGGCTTTTATTTTCTCCCAACATGTTCACTTTCGTGTAGCCTTTTTTTTTTTTTCTTTCTTTTTAGTCGTCACTCTTCTAACTGGTTTGATGCGGGCCGCCACGAGTTCCTCTGCTGTGCCAACCTCTTCATCTCAGAGAGGTCGACACTCTACAGCTCCCTCTTGTCCCGTAGAAGTTATTCCCTTATGTCTTAAGACATGTCCTGCCGTCTTTACCTTCTTGCCAGTGTTTCTCATATATTCGTTTCCTCGAGAATCGGCTATTCCCCGGAGAACCTCCTCATTCCTTCCTTACCTTATCAGTCCACCTAATTTTCATCATTCTTATGTAGCACCACATCTCAAATGCATCGATTTTCTTTTGTTCCAGTTTTCCCAGTCCGTGTTTCACTATCATACAGTGTCGCACACAAGACGTACGTTCTCAGAAAATTATTCCTCAAAATAAGGTCTTTGTTTGATTCTAACTAACATGCGCATTTAAGCTGACTGTACGATAATTCTCGTATTTGTGAGCTCTTGCAGTCTTCGGATTTGGTTGTATGATATTTTTCCGAAAGTCATATAGTACATAGCCAGACTCATACATTCTACACACCAATGTGAATAGTTGTTTTGTTGCCATTTACTCTAATGATTTAAGAAATTCTGATGAAATGTTACCTATTCCTTCTGCCTTAACCGATCTTTAGTCTTCCAAAGCTCTTTTAAATTCTAACACTGGATCCCCTATCTCTTCCAGATCGACTCCTGTTTCTTCTATCGCGCCATCAGACAAGTCTTCGCGCACATAGACCTTCAGTTTACTCATTCCGCCTATCCGCTCTTATCCTCTGCATTCAACAGTGGAATTTTCATCGCACTCTTAACGTTACCAACCTTGCTTTTGATTTCAGCGAAGTTCCTTTTAATTTTTTGTATGCTGATTCAGTGATTCCGATGGTCATTTCCTATTTATTTTCTTCGTTGTACTCCTGTATTACTGTATTTCCCACAACATTTTTGTCTCACTTTCTTTCATCGATCAGCTGAAGTAATTTGTATTGTAAACCGTTATTTCTTGGCAGTTAACTTCCTTGTACATATCTTTTCATTTCCATCTTCTGTGATTGCAGTTTTTAAAGATGTCTACTCCTATTCAACTCAACACTCTACTAAGCTATTTATTATCGCAGTATCTGTAGCGTCAGAGGACTTTAACTGTATCTCTTCATTCATTAGCACTTCCATTTCCCACCTTTCTGTGCACTGATTATTCCTGACTAGTCTCTTTAACTTCGGCCTATTCGTCATCAGTATTGAATTGTGATCTGAGTCCATATCTACTCATGGGTAAGCATCCGGAATCTCTTGCCAATGGAGAACTCGTCATGACACTTTTTCAATTACAGGCCACACGTCCTGTGGATACAATTTGTATGTTTTTAATGCTGTGGTTTTCACTGGCTTCTGCGTCCTCATGCCATTGTTGATTCTTCCGCCTTCAGGGGCAGTTCCCCATCCCAAGGACAAGAGAGTACCTTGAACCTCTGTTCGCTCCTCTGCCCTCTTCGACAAGGCCGTTGGTGGAATGAGGGTGACTTCTTACGCCGGAAGTCTTAGGCCGCCTACCTGTTAAGCTGCGGTCTCTGAATTGTTCCATGTCTGCTGCTGTACCTCTTGATAAAGGTCGTTAACACTATAAAAACAATACTTCAGTATACACTGCAATAGCGTCTTGTCTGCGTTCTCCTTCACAGACCCACTATAGACTATAGTTCTGCGTCAGCAGCCACCTTCCGATACTGTTGCTGTTGACTTCACCAGGGATAGTCCTAACTTGCTTAAGATGCATACAACATTCCATCATTACAGACCCAGTAGTGGTAACGAAACTTTGGTTTAGACTTTATTGATTCTGACTTGGTCTCACAGCCACGAAAGACTTGTTCCATATGAGGGAACGAAGGGGTGTAATGGTTTTACGTCGCGTCGAAGACGACGTCATTGGTTACAGATTATCCTACATAGTGATGACTGCGGATGCTTCACAGATTCATATGTCTGTCATTATTGTTATTCCTCTCATTCGTCCCTACAAACAACGATCGGAACTCCCCCCAGGGGGTCCACAACTCTTTTGTGGATACGTGCGTAGCGAGCACGGGACCCCGAGCTAATGTGGCCTTCCTTCCTTTCCGGGCTGCATACCTTCCCTTTCCGCATCCTTCCCCATCCCTATCTTCGCCCCTCCTCCCCTCACCTCTGGCTCTTTCCTTCCCTTTCTCCCCATCTGGGAGTATGGTTTGTGCCTACGTCCGGAGACGGACGCTCGTAAATGTACTGCATTCTTCGCCTTCCTTGCTTTTATGTCTTCTTCCTTCCTTTGTCCTTCTCTTTTCCTTACCTCTTCTCTTTACCCTTTTCTCCGCTGCGGCGTTTGAGACCTCTCTTCCTTCCTTTCCCTTTCTCTTTCTTCCTCCCTGTGCGTGTCTGAAGGCCGACCCACGCCCTTCGTGCGTAGCCGGTGACGGGGTAACGCGTAATTCCCCGCCCCGGGTAGACAGGTAGGACACGTACGTACCCCCTGGTAACGGCCAGGCCCAGGGAGGGGTGATTACCCGAGCTGATACCTTCCGAAAATGCCGATTGGTCCCTCCGTCCGTTTGTCGGGAGGTGTGACCTGAGGTGTGAACAATCACCTAAGGCGGGAGTGCCCTCAGAGAGGGCCCCCACAAGGGAGGAGCGCGCCATCGGAGACGCCGGTAATCATGGGGGATTCTTCCGCAATGGTTTCCTCACCTTCCACTAAGTCTAGTCACAAACGTAAGCATACTGAGTCTCAGCCACAGACGATTCTTCCATCGTTGCCACAGTTCCTTGTTGTTTCTCGGTCTGATGAAGGTCACGACTTCTCCACGGTCAACCCTTTCATTATTCAGAAAGGAGTCGACGCAATAGCAGGTCCTGTAAAGTCTTGTTCCAGATTACGGAATGGCACCCTGTTGTTAGAAACACACAGTGCCCTCCAGGCACAAAAATTGCTGCGTACTTCTCTGCTCCACACCTTCCCTGTCCGGGTGGAACCGCACCGTACCTTGAATTCCTCGCGTGGAGTCGTTTATACACGCTCCCTCGATGGATTGTCTGACGAAGAACTTCAGCACTATCTGTCTGACCAGGGCGTAACGGCAGTTCATAGAGTAATGAAACGGGTTGACACGAACATCATTCCAACCCGCACTGTCTTCTTGACATTTGACACAGTTCAACTCCCATCGAAAATCAAAGCAGGCTATGAGATAATTTCCGTTCGCCCTTACGTCCCTAACCCTACGCGTTGCTATCGATGTCAGCGGTTCAATCACACCAGCCAGTCCTGTTCCAATCCAGCCAAATGTGTTACGTGTGGCACGGATGCCCATGAGGGTGCTTGTCCACCTCCATCCCCTCGCTGCATCAACTGTATGGGTGACCACGCTGCTTCCTCTCGAGATTGCCCCGTTTTTAAGGATGAGAAGCTCATCCAGGAAATAAGGGTGAAGGAAAAGGTGTCGACCTTTGCTGCTCGAAAATTATTCGCCAGTCGCAAGCCCACCGTGCCTCAGTCAGGAAAATACAGCACTGTCCTTGCTTCTCCTCGGCCAACAAAGGAGGCGGCCACGCAGACTTGCGACCTCACCTTTAGTACCACGGTCGTAAGATCGGCCAGCGCAAAGATCGCTCGTTCAACCTCACCACTTTCGCCTGCCCACTCTATGGCTCACCCTTCGTCGGGTTCTGCTACATCTCGAGCCCAAAAGTCTGACGCCAAGTCTTCGAAAAAAGAGCATACTCGTGAAGAGTTTTTACGTACCGCAGCTTCACAACCATCGGTTCCTCCATCTAAACAACATTCTTCTAAGAAGGCTACAAAGAAACCCAGTTCCTCTCCTTCTCCGCCAAGGCGTGCCCCCTCTACAGCACCACCTGGCGGAAATCGCCCTCGGCCATCTTCTGTGTCGCCGAGGCGCACTGCTGGTGGCCGGTCAACCGGCCGATCGCTGGTGGCAGGGACTGCTCCTGACCAACTTATGGATCAGGATCTTCTGCCTTCGGCTGAATGCCATTCCATGCTGTCGGTTGCTAGCTCCGAGCAGTCTTTGAGTTGACAGCAACTTTAGTCACATTCCTCCATTTTCTGTTCACCCCATGTCCATTATCCACTGGAATATCCGCGGCATTCGAGCCAGTCGGGATGAATTGTCGGTCCTCTTACGCTCCTACTCGCCGGTCATCTTCTGTCTTCAGGAAACAAAGCTGCGTCCCCATGACCGCTTTGTTCTCCCTCATTTTCAGTCTGTCCGATATGATCTCCCCTCTGTTGAAGGCTCTCCAGCCCATGGAGGACTCATGATTCTTCTCCGTGATACTCTCCATTATCACCCAATCCCCTTAAACACTTCCTTCCAAGCTGTCGCCGTCCGTCTTTCACTTTCCGGATACACGTTCTCTCTTTGTACTGTATACATTCCATCGTCCACACCAATGGCACGAGCTGATCTCCTTCATCTTCTTGGTCAGCTTCCACCCCCCTATTTGCTGGTTGGGGACTTCAATGCCCACCACCCGCTTTGGGGATCTCCACACCCTTGTCCACGTGGCTCCGTATTGCTAGACGTCTTCCACCAAGCGGATCTAGTTTGCCTCAACACTGGGGTCCCCACATTTTTGTCTGCCTCCACGACAACCTTATCTCATTTGGACCTTGCGGTCGGTACTGTTCCGCTAGCTCGGCGCTTCGAATGGTTCGCCCTTGATGATACACATTCGAGTGACCACTTTCCATGTGTCCTCAGACTGCAGCCTCAACTGCCATATATGCGCCCGCGACGCTGGAAGTTTGCCCAAGCCGATTGGACACTTTTTTCGTCTCTCGCGACATTCGATGACCGTCGCTTTCCCAGCGTCGACGATGAGGTCACACACATTACCGACGTTATCCTTACAGCTGCGGAACGTTCAATACCACGCACCTCCGAATTGCCCCGGCGCCCCCCAGTTCCTTGGTGGAACGAGGCATGCCGTGACGCAATACGTGAGCGGCGACGTGCTCTTCGCATTTTCCGTCACCATCCTACTTTGGCCAACTGTATCCGCTATAAGCAGCTCCGTGCGCGATGCCGTCGCGTCATCCGCGATAGCAAGAAGGCCAGCTGGAAATTCTTTATTAGCTCATTTAACACCTTCACTCCCTCCTCGGAAGTTTGGAGTCGGCTTCGACGGTTCTCAGGCGCGCCTAGTTTCTCCCCGGTTTCTGGGCTCACTGTCGCGCATGATACCTTAGTGGACCCCGTCGCAATTTCTAACTCGTTGGGTCAGCACTTTGCTGAGATTTCGAGCTCTTCAAATTACCCGCCAGCGTTTCTCCCGAAGAAACGTGCAGCGGAAGTGCGACCTCTTGCTTTCTCCTCCCAAAATCACGAAAGCTACAATACTGTTTTCTCCATGCGGGAACTCCAACATGCCCTCTCATCTTCTCGCTCCTCCGCCCCAGGACCGGATGGTATCCATGTCCAAATGTTGCTGCATTTATCCACCCATAGTCTGCGTTACCTCCTTCGCCTTTATAATCGAATTTGGACCGACAGCACCTTTCCCAGACGGTGGCGGGAAGCTATTGTCGTTCCCGTTCCGAAACCTGGAAAGGACAAACATCTCCCCTCTAGCTATCGCCCCATTTCTCTCACGAGTAGTGTCTGTAAGGTTTTGGAGCGTATGGTGAATTACCGTTTAGCTTGGTGGCTGGAATCCCGCAGTCTTTTAACGCCAGCCCAATGCGGATTTCGGAAGCATCGTTCTGCAGTTGACCATCTTGTCGCTCTCTCCACTTATATCATGAACAATTTTCTCCGGCAACGCCAAACGGTAGCAATATTTTTTGATCTGGAGAGAGCATACGATACCTGTTGGAGGACAGGCATCCTCCGCACACTGTTCTCTTGGGGCTTTCGAGGCCGGCTGCCCCTTTTTCTTCGCGAATTTATGGCAGAGCGCACTTTTCGGGTGCGGGTGAACACTACTCTCTCCCGTACTTTCTCCCAAGAAAACGGGGTACCCCAGGGATCCGTGCTGAGTGTTGTACTGTTTGCCATCGCCATAAATCCAATTATGGATTGTCTCCCTCCTGATGTCTCGGGCTCCCTCTTTGTGGACGATTTTGCGATCTACTACAGCTCTCAACGGACCAGCCTTCTTGAACGACGTCTTCAAGGATGTCTCGATCGCCTCCACTCGTGGAGCATCGAAACTGGCTTCCGTTTTTCACCCAGTAAGACCGTTTGTGTCAATTTTTGGCGACGTACGGAGTTTCTTCCGCCCTCCTTACATCTCGGTCCTGTCAACCTTCCGTTTTCAGACGTCGCTAAATTCTTGGGTCTTATGTTTGACAGAAAACTATGCTGGTCCTCCCACGTTTCCTATCTTTCGGCTCGCTGTCTGCGATCGCTTAACACCCTCCGTGTCCTGAATGGTACCTCCTGGGGAGCGGACCGAGTGGTCCTTCTCCGCCTCTATCGCGCCTTAGTGCGCTCGAAATTGGATTATGGAAGCATAGTCTACTCCTCTGCTCGGCCGTCTATTCTTCGGCGTCTCGACTCTATCCACCACCGTGGATTACGTTTAGTGTCTGGAGCTTTTTACACTAGCCCTGTGGAAAGCCTTTATGCTGAGACTGCTGAACCTCCGCTGTCCAATCGGGGAGCAGTCCTCCTGAGTCGTTATGCTAGCCGTCTGTCTTCCATGCCTGCTAATCCAGCCCACGACCTTTTTTTCGACGCCTCCTTTGATGTAGGGTATGCAGGCCGCCCCTCCTCCCTACTACCCCCGGGAGTCCGCTTCCGTCAACTGCTCCATTCTCTTTCCTTCCGCTTTCCTAAAACCATCCTGACAACTTGGGGTACAGCACCGCCTTGGCTCCGTCCCCGGATCTGCCTGCTCCGTGACCTTTGTCAATTTCCCAAAGATGGTACCCCTACACTTGTTTATCGTCGGGCATTTGCTGCTCTATGTGCAGAAATGACGGACGCCACATTTATTTACACCGACGGCTCGAAAACATCGTTAGGTGTAGGGAGTGCCTATATTGTTGGCGACACCCCAAATCGCTTTCGGCTTCCCGACCAGTGTTCGGTTTATACTGCGGAGCTTTACGCTGTTCTCCAGGCTGTCCACTACATCCGCCGCCATCAGCGGATACAATACGTTATCTGCTCAGATTCTCTCAGCTCTCTCCTCAGTCTCCAAGCTCTTTACCCTGTGCACCCTCTGGTCCACCGGATTCAGGACTGTCTGCGCTTGCTTCACCTGAGGGGCGTCTCGGTGGCGTTCCTCTGGCTCCCGGGACACGCTGGTATCTGTGGGAATGAGGCGGCCGATATAGCGGCCAAGGCCGCAGTCTCTCTTCCTCGGCCAGCTATTCAGTCGCTTCCCTTCACCGATCTTCGGAACGATTTATGTCGCCATGTTGCTCATTTATGGCATGCCCATTGGTCGGCACTTCCCTGTAATAAATTGCGGGAAGTGAAAGCCCTTCCTTGCGCTTGGACCTCTTCCTCCCGAACGCGTCGTCGGGAGGAGGTAATTTTAGCTAGACTCCGGATAGGGCATTGTCGTTTTAGCCATCGACATCTTTTAAGCGGCGATCCTCCCCCACTCTGTCCCCACTGCTCTCAGCTGTGGACGGTAAGACACCTTTTAATTGAATGCCCCTATTTTAATCCGTTACGCTCCCGTCTACAGCTATCGCCTGATCTATCGTCGATTTTAGCAGATGACACGCGCTGCGCCGACCGCGTTCTACAGTTTATTAGTGACAGTGAAATGACGTCAGTCATTTGAAGCCTTTTTCGGGGACAATCACCCCCTTTCTGTAGTGGATTTTTAAGCAGTCTTCTAATTTTAGTTTCTCCAATTTTCTGACTTTGTTCCCATTGCTGCTGGTTTTAAATTTCGGTTTTTTACTGTCTTAAGTCACGGGCTGGGCGCTAATGACCATAGAAGTTTTGCGCCCTAAAACCACAAAAAAAAAAAAAAAAAAAAAACGATCGGAACTTTCTGCCAATTGTTTGATTTCTCGAGGATAGAAATCCGCACCTAGCTCACGGACGCATTCGAGAACCGCTCGTCGATGGAAAATCTATTCCTCCCACCCCTCCTCCAAATGGTGTTCAAGTTCACCGAAAAGCTGAGAATGGCATGGTCCTAGATGTGGACTTCCCAGTCAGCTCGCCCACGTCTGTGCGGCCTTGGTTAAATTGTTGGCAACATTTCACTACTGTTCGACGCAACATTGCATTGTTCCACAAACTACTAGAACTACACGGTGAATCTGTGTGCAGTTTGTATGTTTTCCCCATAAGCACCCTACTGTCTCGCTTACTTCACGTTTGGGGTACGATTCCAGTTGCTGCGGCGTTTGTCACGCACTGTGATGCACCTACTGTATTATCCGCAGCGCAGCAGAACTGTGTCTGCCGGAAATCCGGAATATGCGCTCTCGTCTGTCAATGCGCCGCTCTTATGGTGCACCGGCCTTGGCGTGGGACGACGTATGTAAATCACTTTCCGAAGTCCCCACGTACGAAATATGATATCTGGGGCGCTGACAGAAAAGCAGAGTATTTAAAAGAAAAAAAAAATTAATGCGACGCGTGCACCAAGGTCTCTGCACATCGAACTGGTTGGTGGTGTTTAACCGGTGTACAAGGAACTGGTTTGTTACAGAAGGCTAGTAGCTTTCAGCTAAACCTGTTCCAGATCTGCAGTCCCCGCGGTGAACGCCAATCATAAAACACTGAGAGTTGCATTAGGAACGTAATTCCGAAAATACCAACCATGTGCGGCTCAAAAGTTGGTGTGTACTTTCTCTGTGGACAAGACTCGAAGTGCGGTGAGGTCGATCACCAAATAGAAGGAAAATGGATGAACGTACTGAAACAGCATTTCACGCAGACTGAAGTTCGACTATTATTTATGTCACACTATACTGATTACGATTATTGATCTTTGATTGTCAAATTTACCTGTCTTTGAAGGTAATGCGAAAATTATACTGTAGAACAGCCACACAAAACCTTTGTTCCACCTCCTCTTTCTACCAGAAACAGAAATTTGTGTTTGTTTTTACGCAAACATACTTCATCACCGACGTAACATAGTGAGTGTATATTGATTTTGAATATGAATGCTAATAATACGTGAATATGGAACCCATAAGGATTATCATTACTGCGCTCATTTAATGAAAGCTGTAGTGTTATTGGCAAAACCAAGACTGAAATGAATGGAAACCATTCTAATGCGTTTTCAGTAGCGTTTTCACTGTACCATTGTACATTTAAAAGCCACAGTTGCTCCTGCCGTGTAACGACGTCCATTGCTATGTTCTTAATAAGTTTCTATTTATCTTTACTGTTTACATTGAATTTCTGTCAACGATACACTACACTAAACTCTCGCTAACACTGCCCTCAGTAGTTCGGCCTCTCAGTAATCCGGCCCACATCCAGCATCTAGTCGCTCAAGAAAAAATGACGCTTAAAATAATGAATTCTCATGTTCAGCAATGTTGTTAATTACAATGTTAAAAAATGCTATACTTGTTTGAAATTCTGGCTTTCCTTAGGGTTCCGTATCGTGGTTTCTAAAAGGAAACACGTTATGCTAGATCTCAAGAAGAAACTCGAGATAATTTGAACTGAAGTTCTTCGCAGAAAGACGTTTCTTCTGACTACACTGTTGGACGAGGAACTATCTATGAAAGAGATGAAAAAGATGACATACTAGGAGGGAACATGAAGCTATCTCACACCGCTAGTGCTGGAACTGCAGTCATCGTCGTACGCAACAATCAGAAACATGCACTACTGATGTAATGCTTGTAAAGCCGTTGTGTGATAAAGCATACTGCAGTCACGTATCGTCATTACGAGAACTAAAAATTTGGCACATGTTTCATCGCGAGTGATACTTCCGTACATGCACACCCAGGGACTAATATTTCTGTGCGGCTGATCCCGGCGGAGGTTCGAGCCCTCCCTCGGGCATGGGTGTGTGTGTTTGTCCTTAGGCTAATTTAGGTTAAGCAGTGTGGAAGCTTAGGGACTGATGACCTTAGCATTTAAGTCCCATAAGATTTCACACGCATTTTTTTTTAAATTTCTGTGAAAATGAACGTATGTCTGGATGTAACAAAGAATAGTCCCTATGTTTTTACACTAAATTTAAGATACTCTCAATAATCCGGCACTTCCGCCAATCCGGCACCTATATTTGCAAGGAATGGCCGGTTTAGCGACAGTCTAATGTACTTTATATTACCCGTCGTGTTTCCTGTGACAACCTGTAAATTTCAGTCGCAAACCTTTGTATTAAATAAATACAGCATGCAGTCTTTAACGAAGTGGTGCTCAGAAATCACCAGTGGTGAAATATATTCGAGTAAAGAGGAAGTATTTTTATTCATTATTTTCTATAAGTTCAGGAATAGAGCGTAAAAATTTGATTTACATTTTAGAAATAAATTATCCATTCTTAAAGATACTGTCAGATTTTGATAAAAGGGCTCACAAACAATTTGTGAAGTCGTTATTTCCTCCATCAAACCGCTGTTTGTGTTGATTTTGTAAAACTGAATTGATTGGAATATGTGCCTCTGAAGACGCAGTAGCACTGCCTGGGGAATATTAGAGCAAAAAAATCAAATTTTTTATGTCTATGTTAGGGCACGATGGTTTTAACAGGGTGGAGGGATACGATGTATTTGCTGCGAGGATTATACGGGGTGGTCCATTGATAGTGACCTTGCCAAATATCTCACGAAATGTGAATGTTACTTTTAAATCTATAAGTGTGACTTTATGAAGGTGGCAGAGGTTCATGGCAGACGAAGTTCTGGCTGATTGTGTAATGAACTGCTGGGCAGAGGTTTGAGAAGAGCATGCAGAAGATTCAGAATCTAGAAGAGACTCTGATGCAGATGATGCAGTTGTTGTCTCTGCCGTTTCAAACACTACCACAGTAACTAATGGTTGTCTGGGTAACACTGTGCCGAGCGTACCTGTGGGTGGAACGTCTGGTAGAGACAACAGGCAGGGTAGACTGCTTGTGCTTGAAGAAACATTTCATGTAAGTTGCGAACTGACTGATACTGAAGTGGCTACAAATATAGATTGACATGCACGGTCTAAAGTTGGTTATGATTCCCTTTCCGTTGGAATATATCGTCCTCCTGAGGGCATATATTTACTAACAGATTTACTAACATATATTTACTAACCAGTGAAACTATCATATCTGATTTTATGCTCCTGATTCATGGCTGTGAATATCTGCCTTCCCGTGACTCGAGGTAGACTTCGAAATACTAAATTGAGCGGTTTTACTGGATAGTATTCTAAATAAGTACATACTGACGTGCATTTCATTGTTTTTCTGGGTAGAACATTTTGTGTTAAACGATTTTCTGATAACGTCATCAGAAAACTGTAAAATTGTTCGCTGACGATGCTCTTGTCTACAGCAAAGTATATCGTTGTTGGAGGTCAGTAAGGAAATTCAGAACAGTTCAGAAAATATTCCTACGTGGTGTGTTGAATGCCAGCTCCCTTTAAATGTGAAAAAAAAAATGGATCGCTAATGGTCCGTAAAAATACTTCTGGAGCAATTACACCGTAAAAATATCTAGGTAATACACTATCCAGTCATATTACTGGGACACGTGACAGAACCGTGAATAACCACCTCCTGCGGCACGGACGGCTGCGAGACGTTCAAGAAGAGAGGCAGGGAGATTCTGTAAGGTACCGACGTGGATTTGGAGCCACTTGGATAGGTTTCTCGGTTGAGGATCCATGGCACGAGCAGCCCAGTCGAGGTGGTCCAACAAATTCTGGATTGGGCTTAAATCCACGGAGTTTGGTGGCCAGCTGAGTACGGTAAACTCATCTTGGTGCCCTTCGAACGACGCACGATCATTGCGAGCTGTGTGATATGTTGCATTGTCCTGCTGGTAGATGCCGTCGTACCGAGGAAAAACAAATTGCGTGTAGGGATGCTTCCTAGGATAGATGCATAATTGTTTTGATCCATTGTGCCTTCCAGAACGACGAGACCACCCCGGGAATGCCCTCCGGCCTGGGCTCCTACGGCTGTTGTTCAAAGTTGTTTGTTTTCCGACGTTTCATGTCGTACATGCCATCGGCCATCCGTCCGATGGAGCATAAAACATGATTCATCTGAGAAGTCCCATCTGTCGCCTCTCAATGGACGTCCAGTAGCGCTGTTTGTTGTTGTGGTCTTCAGTCCAGAGACGGGTTTGATGCAGCCCTCCATGCTACTCTATCCTGTGCAAGCTTCTTCATCTCCCAGTACTTATTGCAACCTACATCCTTCTGAAGCTCCTTAGTGTAGTCATCTCTTGGTCTCCCTCTACGATTTTTACCCTCCACGCTGCCCTCCAATACTAAATTGGTGATCCCTTGATGCCTCAGAACATGTCCTACCAACCGGTCCCTTCTTCTAGTGAAGTTGTGCCACAAATTTCTCTTCTCTCCAATTCTGTTCAATACCTCCTCATTAGTTATGTGGTCTACCCATCTAATCTTCAGCATTCTTCTGTAGCACCATATTTCGAAAGTTTCTATTCTCTTCCTGTCTAAACTATTTATCGTCAGTGTCTCACTTCCATATATGGCTACCTCCACACAAATACTTTCAGAAACGACTTCCTGACGTTTATATCTTCACTCGATATTAACAAATTTCTCTTCTTTAGAAACGATTTCCTTGCCATTGCCAGTCTACATTTTATATCCTCTCTACTTCGATCATCATCAGTTATTTTGCTCCCCAAATAGCAAAACTCACTGCTTTAAGTGACTCATTTCCTAATCTAATTCCTCAGAATCATCCAATTTAATTCGACTACATTCCATTATCCTCGTTTTGCTTTTGTTGATGTTAATCTTATATCCTCCCTTCAAGACACCATCCATTCCGTTCAACTGCTCTTCCAGGTCCTTTACTGTCTCTGACAGAATTACAATGTCTTCGGCGACCCTCAAAGTTTTTATTTCTTCTCCATGGCTTTTAATTCCTACTCCGAATTTTTCTTTTGTTTCCTTGACTGCTTGCTCACTGTACATATTCAATAACATCGGGGTTAGGCTACAACCGTGTCTCACTCCCTTCCCAACCACTGCTTCCCTTTCATGACCCTCGACTCTTATACTGCCATTTGGTTTCTGTATAAATTGTAAACAGCCTTTTGCTCCCTGTATTTTACCCCTGCCACCTTCAGAATTTGAAAGATAGTATTCCAGTCAACATTGTCAAAAGCTTTCTCTAAGTCTACAAATGCTAGAAACGTAGGTTTGCCTTTCCTTAATCTAGCTTCTAAGTTAAGTCGTAGGGTCAGTATTGCCTCATGTGTTCCAACATTTCTACGGAATCCAAACTGATCTTCCCCGAGGTTGACTTCTACCAGATTTTCCATTCGTCTGTAAAGGATTCGTGTTACTATTTTGCAGCCGTGACTTATTAACCTGATAGTTCGGTAATTTTCACATCTGTCAACACCTGCTATCTTTGGGATTGGAATTATTGTGTTGTTCTTGAAGTCTGAGGGTATTTCGCCTGTATCATACGTTTTGATCACAAGACGGTAGAGTTTTGTCAGGGCTGGCTCTCCCAAGGCTATCGGTAGTTGTAATGGATTGTTGTCTACTCCCGGGGCCTTTTTCGACTTAGATCTTTCAGTGCTCTGTCAAACTCTTCCCGCAGTATCATATCTCCCATTTCGTCTTCATCTACATCCTCTTCCATTTCTATAATATTGTCCTCAAGTACATCGCCCTTGTATAGACCCTCTATATACTCCTTCCACCTTTCTGCTTTCCCTTCTTTGCTTAGAACTGGGTTTCCATCTGAGCTCTTGATATTCATGCGAGTGGCTCTCTTTATTCCAAAGGTATCTTTAATTTTTCTGTAGGCAGTATATATCTTACTCCTAGTGATACGTTCATCTACATCCTTACATTTGTTCTCTAACCATCCTTGCTTAGCCATTTTGCATTTCCTGTCGATCTCATTTTTGAGACTTTGTATTTCTGCTTGCGTCCATCATTTACTGCATTTTTATATTTTCTCCTATCATCAATTAAATTCAGTATTTCTTCTGTTACCCAAGTATTTCTACTAGCCCTCGTCTTTTTACCTACTTGATCCTCTGCTGCCTTCACTATTTCATCCCTCAGTGCTACCCATTCTTGTTCTTCAGTATTTCAATCCCCCATTCCTGTCAATTGTTCCCTTATGCTCTCTTTGAAGCTTTGTACAACCTCTGGTTTAGTCAGTTTATCCAGGTCCCATCTCCTTAAATTCCCCTCTTTTTGCAGTTTCTTCAGTTTTAATCTACAGTTCATAACCAATAGATTGTGGTCAGAGTCCACATCTGCCCCTGGAAATGTCTTACAATTTAAAACCTGGTTCCTAAATCTCTGTCTTACCATTATATAATCTATCTGATACCTTCCAGAATCTTCAGGCCTCTTACACGTATACAACCTTCTGTCATGAGTCTTGAACCAAGTGTTGGCTATGATTGAGTTATGTTCTGTGCCAGATTCTACGAGGCGGCTTCCTCTTTCGTTCCTTACGCCCATTCCATATTCATCTACTACGTTTCCTTCTCTTCCTTTTCCTACTATCGAATTTCAGTCACCCATGACAAATTTTCGTCTCCCTTCACTACCTGAATAATTTCTTTTATCTCATCATACAATTCATCAATTTCTTCGGTAGCTGCGGAGGTAGTTGGCATATAAACTTGTACTACTGTGGTGAGCGTGGGCTTCATGTATACCATGCCCACAATAATTCGTTCACTATGCTGTTTGTAGTAGCTTACCCGCTCTCCTATTTTTTTTATTCATTATTAAACGCACTCCTGCATTACCCCTATACGATTTTGTATTTATAACCTTGTATTTATAACCTTGTATTCACCTGACCAGAGGTCTTGTTCCTCCTGCCACCGAACTTCACTAATACCCACTATAACTAACTTTAACCTATCCATTTTCCTTTTTTAATTTTCTAACCTACCTGCCCGATTAAGGGTTCTGACATTCCACGCTCTGATCCGTAGAAAGCCAGTTTTGTTTCTCCTGATAACGACATCCTCCTGAGAAGTCCCCGCACAGAGATCCGAATGGGGGACTATTTTACCTCCGGAATATTTTACCCAAGAGGACACCATCATCATTTAACCATACAGTAAAGCTTCATGCCCTCGGAAAAAATTACGGCTGTTGTTTCCCTTGCTTTCAGCCGTTCGCAGTACCAGCAGAGCTAGGCCATTTTGGTTAGTGTTACAAGGCCAGATCAGTCACTCATCCAGACTGTTGCCCCTGCAGCTACTGAAAAGGCTGCTGCCCCTCTTCAGGAACCACAAGTGTGTCTGGCCTCTCAACAGATACCCCTCCGTTGTGGCTGCACCTACGGTACGGCTATCTGTATCGCTGGGGTACGCAAACCTCCCCACCAACGGCAAGGTCCATGGTTCGTGGGGAGGCCAGTAGCACTATTGGCGCGCAAATTCCAGCCTTCGTCGCCGATGAACTGCAGCCAGCATGAGTGAGTGCATGAACCAGGCGACTGCTGCGGAGGCCCATACGCAGCAACGTTCGCTGAACGGTCGTTGAGCGGACTCTGTTGATAGCCCCTTGGTTCAGCTGGGCGTCAGTTGCTCAACTGTTGCATTGTCTGTTCGCCCGTACATACCTCCGTAGCCGCTGTTCATCCCCGTCAGCTATGGCTCGTGGTGCACCACAGTTTCCTCGGCGCCAGTTATGAATAGCGCCATTTTGCCACGCACAGTATAACCACAGCGGCTCGCAAACTGTTTACAAACTAGGCCGTTTCGAAAAGGCTACCACCCTTGCTCCGAAAGACAATAATCATGCCCTTCTAGATGCCAGATAACTCGTTTCGTTTCTGCATTATAACGACTGCACTGTGTTCCGCATTCTCCCGACGCGTTTTTTGTACCCGCCACTACTAGTGCTTCCACTTGCGTCTGTGAGTCGTTATTGTATGTCAACGTCGAACATAGGCGGTGGTCACACTAATGTGACTCGACAGTGTAGTATGAAGCGATACGAAATGATAAGAACACATGGAATCATGAAGAGTCCGCAGCTCGTGGTCGTGCGGTAGCGTTCTCGCTTCCCACGCCCGGGTTCCCTGGTTCGATTCCCGGCGGGGTCAAGGATTTTCTCTGCCTCGTGATGACTGGGTGTTGTGTGCTGTCCTTAGGTTG